>NC_058088.1:112696934-113051167 GCF_014858855.1 Bufo gargarizans | reverse complement strand
GAGACCCTATGACAGATATCAATACCGGAAAATAGAAACACTACTGTGAAAATAGCCTTACCAAGCACAGCGCCGTACATTGTATAGCGGAAGTGCTTGGTATTGCGCTCAGCTCTATTCACTTCTATGGGGCTGAGCTGCGCCTAGGCCACGTGACTGATGAACATGTAGCTACTTGGCCTAGGAAAAGTTGTGAGAAGGTCTCAGCGCTCACAGCATCACCACTGCCTTTTCAAACTGCTGATCGGTGGAATCCCAGGTGTCGTACATCAACCGATCACCTAAACCAGGGCAGGGACTCCTAAGCCAGGGCAGGGACTCCTAAGCTAAGGCATGGAATCCTAAGCCAGGACAGGGATTACTAAACCAGGACAGGGACTCCTAAGCTAAGGTATGGAATCCTAGGCCAGGACAGGGACACCTAAGCCTGGGCATGGACTCCTAAGCCAGGGCAGGGACTCCTAAGCCAGGGCAGGGACTCCTAAGCCAGGGCAGGGACTCCTAAGTTAAGGCATGGAATCCTAAGCCAGGGCAGGGACTCCTAAGCAGAGGGAAAGTACTCCCTAGAGAGCAGAAGGAAATTATAGCAGCACCTGCATAGGACTGACCTCCCTTGGGCCCACCAGAGGAAATGATTGAGGCCCCATCCTCTGTGAATTTTGTTTTATTAGGGGTCCATTATTATGAGCCTGGGCCTCCTGGAGGCTCCGACTTCTGGTTTTCTGGTGGGCCAGTCCAACGCTGAGCACCAGTAACCACCAGTTATAATAAAATACTGCCACTGGTGAGTTACCATTCAGGTGCATGAAGTCCCCCACGTTGTGCAGAGTCAAAACCTCCTCCTGCATTAACATCAGCACACCATCATGGCAGGGGCTTCGATGGCCGAGCAGCTGCAAGCCTCCATCACCAAGCACAATGCCAATTGTGGGAAGGATGAATAGCTCTAGCACACAGGCTTGCATCAAACATAATAACGGTGCTGCTCCAGTGACTTCGTGATCCACCTCACCCCACCATTCCCCGTCCTCTCTATAGTACGTCTTTTACAATTCACCTAATTCCCGGTTCATAATAACAAATTCCCACAACAAAAATGGCTGCGCGAGCTCCAGGGCGGCGCATGCGCAGCCTGCTCTGTTTGTCGCATTGCACTAAGCGGAAGGATACTTTGCGTTTTCCGTGCACAAATTACGAATAAAGTTCACAAATCGCCCATTTATCGAATGAATGCCTTGTTAATTTTTGAAAACATTTGTTTTTACGAAACCGTTCTCTTAAGAAACCGTTTCCTATCAGGCTAATTAAAGCGGACGCGGAAGGAGACAGCGCCCTATTTTCTTTTCCCCCCCTGTAAGTAGATCCGGCGCTACAGCTAGGCGCCATTTCATCTTGCTGAGTGAGGCCGGAGCAGGGTTGAGCACGGACTCTCACCGACGACATGGCTGCATCAGTGGGGAGCGTTGCTGATAGTACAGGTAGGATGTGTGATGAGATTGCTGCTTTTATGTCGTGACATGGTGTCTGTCGAGGCGGCGGGCGGCGAGTCTCCCAGGGCGGGGTGCACAGACAACAAAGCGGCGGGTGATGCGTTGTATGTGGCGGACACGCAGTCACCCTGCAGCGCGTCCACTGCGGATAGCAAAGAGTTAAAGCCCATTCACCGCGGGCATATCTACATTATATTGTATTCATCCGCGAGGCCGCACAGTCATAGGGCCCTAATGAAGTCCCCCCGTCTAGTATCGGTGGGCATTACAGGGCTCCATGTGCCCAGGTGGCCTTTGTCACCCCTCGGGCCTCCAAGTATGGGCACCTCCATGTAGAGGCATGAATTGTCCCCAAGCTCAGCTGCCTATCTCCGACAGTAAGCTCCTACACCGAGCTGTGTGCACGAGCCAAGCCCAGATGTTACATTGGGACCTAATGAGATGCGGACTTGTCCCTCATTATTCAGAGCGTCTTTCCAGGTCAATGGTGCTGGGCCTTCGGAGCAGACGGTTAAAACGGGCAAATCCTATTTTTGCCTAAATTCAGATGATCCTGGTATCGGGAGCTGTTCCTGGGGGAGAAGGCAGTTCCACCCTGAGCTAGGACGGCCTGTTTCTCTGCTTAAAGGGGTATTCCCATTGTCTGATAGGTGTGGGCCCTGCACCCCCCATAGCTCTGTGTGCTTTTATTGTGTAAAAAAAAAAAAAAACTGATTTGATATATACGCAAATTACCCTGAGATGAGTCCTGTACGTGAGAGGAGTCAGGGACAGGACTCGCCTCAGGTTAATTTGCATATGTATCAAATTGTTGTTTTTTTACACAATAAAAGCACACAGAGCTATGGGCACTGGGTATTGCAGATGTGCTAGCGGCCATCTAGCAGCCCATGTCCTCAGCTCTATACACTAAATCCCGGTGACAGGTTCCCTTTAAAGTAAATGGGTCTGCGATTCGCTGCGGCTGCCCCGCGGTCAGTGTTCGTGCATTGCGTTTTGCGGTCCACAGCACGGCCACGGGGTGCACATTTTGTGTGCAGGAGGCCTGAATGATAAAACTGTAGAAAAGGTTATAATGGAAAGCTTCTGAGCGGCGTGCCACAGCCCCCCCGCATTGTTATTTCTCCTAGAATTGACAGAATTCCCCTTTGTCACAGCAGAGTGTCCTTATGGACAGACCCCCCCCCCCCCCCCCCCCCCCAATAATGACACCCAGTTGTTTGTTTATAAGTTTCTAATGGAAATGCCCGAGGAGCTATAGACCAGACTTCTAGGAAATGACGTTCCAGAGTTATTTCATGAGTGGTACGAGGACCCGTCACCACAACATGCACTGTGTGCTATAGAGCAGGAGGCGCTGAGCAGATCTGGGAAAAGATTCAGGAAAATTAGTAATTTATACATTTACAGCTCTGCATTTTGTATCTTGGGGTTCTGCATCTTTTTTAAACTGACCTATCCTCAGGATAGGTCATCAGGATCTGATCGGCGGGGGTCCGACACCTGGGACCCCCACCGATCAGCTGTTTGAGAAGGCAGCAGCGCCATGGCCTTCTCACTGTTTACCGCTGGCCCAATGACGTCACGACTAGAATCAATGGCCTGGGCGGGGCTAAGCTCTGTTCACATGAATGGAGCTTAGCCACGCCCAGGCCAGTGATACTAGTCGTGATGTCACTGGGCCTGCGGTAACCGGCGAGAAGGCTGCTGCAAGCACCATTTCCTTCTCAAACAGCAGATTGGCAGGGGTCACGGGTGTCGGACCCCCGCCAATCAGATGCTGATAATCTATCCAGAAGATAGATCAGTTTAAAAAACTGCAGAACCCCTTTAAAGGGGTTGTATAAGACTGGAGGGACCTGTAAAGGAAAGATTACTTGCCCACTTCCCGCTCCTCCGGCCCCGCGATGCTCCGCTGGGTCCATCCATGTGAGCATCCAGTTTGACATTGCTGCAGTCAACCACTGACCCGTCTCTGTACAGCATTGAAATGTATGGGCTTAGCGGAGGTGAAATTCATTATAGCCGAAGTCTCGCAAGACTTTGAATAACTTCAAACTTTGATTATTCAAATTGAAAACGGTGAAACCCATACATTTCAATGCTGTACGGAGACGGGCCTTCCTACTGCATTCAAACAAAACGTCTTCGGATCTGTGATCCAAAGTGCACTTCGCTCCACACTAGGTACGACAAATGGTCCGCTCTCTGCTGCGTCCAGTGAGGGAGCCCAGCGGAGCAATGCAGGCCGGGGAGAGAAGAAGCGAGGAGCCAGTGCCGGAGAGCGGGGAACTCCTCTTCCCTTTACAGCTCTGGCCAAGTGTGAGGGTTTGCCAACACCACCCTCAAACAGCAAAGCTGTAGATGTAGAAATGGCAAGTTTTACTGAATCTTTTCCCACAAATCGATATAATTCTGTTAAGAACGTGCTGCCTGCAGACTGCGTTTTGTGGCGACAGGTCCTCTTTAAAGTGGTTACTAAAATGACCTGTCAATTGAAGGTGACGGGTCCTCTAAGACTAATGGCATCATGCTTCATCTCAGATGCTGGCTTCAGGGCCTCTTGGGGAGAACATGATGTGATCCACAGCCCCAATAGAGAGCAGTGATTAATTTCCTTGTGCTTGAGAATTGTCTTCTCTGAGCTAATTCCTAACTCATCCACTCGGAGGAAAGATTTGGAAGGCCCTGTTCACACCATGTTTTTGTACTGTCAGACATGGTCTTCCATAGGAAAAGCGTGCAGATGTTTATTGTAACTTGCGTATAGACTTTTATTCTGCAGAACGTTTAGGCTGTCGATATGACAGGTTGAGTCTGTATATGTGATATACACTGATCCGCCCTAGCCTGATAAGGCTACTTTCACATCTGCATTCGGTGCGGATCCGTCTGGTATCTGCACAGACGGATCCGCACCTATAATGCAAACGATTGTATCCGTCCTGACTTGCATGTCAATGGGGGATTGATCCGTTTTCAATTGCACCATATTGTGTCAGTGAAAACTGATCCGCTCCCATTGACTTACATTGTGTGTCAGGACAGATCAGTTTGACTCTGCATCACCAGGCGGACACCAAAGCACTGCAAGCAGCGTTTTGGTGTCCGCCTCCAGAGCAGAATGGAGCCAAACTGATGCATTCTGAACGGATCCTTATCCATTCAGAATGCATTGGGGCTGAACTGATCCGTTTTGAACCATTTGTGAGAGCCCTGAAACGGATCTCACAGGCGGACCCTAAAACGCCAGTGTGAAAGTAGCTTAACCTCCACAAGACCTCTGAATGTGTCCTGTGGTATCTGTCACCCAGACATTTGCAGTGAGGGAGGGACTCCATGGATCAGACCTGTTTTTCCAGCACATCCCATAGATCAGTGATGGCGAACCTATGGCACGGGTGCCAAAGGCGGCACTCCGAGCCCTCTCTGTGGGCACCCACACCCTGGAAAAAGTCTACAGTGTACCAATATGCCTTAGACTTTTCCTGCCATTCAGCAGCGCAGGGCGCACTATGATCGGCACAGGCAGCGCACTGAAGGCAGGCAGGATATTGTAGATAAATGATAAAGTACATGGAAGATATATTATATTGGACTGTAGTATTCAAGGTAAATTGCTGTGTTGGCACTTTGCGATAAATAAGTGTTTTTTTCTTTTTTTGCAGTTTGGGCACTCGGTCTGTAAAAGGTTCGCCATCACTGCCATAGATGCTCTATCTATCAGATTGGAGTCTTAAGAATTTGGCAAAGTCAATACATTGAGCTCTTTATCATGATCCTTAAAGGGGTTCTCCGGGAATTTAAAAAAACTGAAAATACTTAAATATTTTATAATATATTCACAAATACTTTTCATTACTTAGAATGGCTTGTTTGGTCTGGGGAGCAATCATTAGGAGAAATAAAATGGGCACCATCCTATCAGTACACACAGCACCTGTCCTAATCACACAGGAGGACAAGTTACTTCATCACAATGGGCCACAGTGCTGCCTTATTCTCTGCTCTGCTTGTCAGGAATCATGATCCTGAATACAGGTGAATCTCTGGGAATGGAGGAGATGAGGAGACATAAGAGGAGGTGGGGATGTGGCTAATGGTCTTGTAAGCAGTCTCCATTACCACAGCCTGTCCGTCCTCTGTTCTGTCCTCATTAACTAAATTCTCCAGAGATTCAGCTAATCCCTGACTAGTAGAGAGGAGGATGAGGCAGCGCTTTACCTCAGCGTTGTAAAGTAACTTGTCCTCATGTGTGATCAGGACAGGTTTTGTGTGAATCAATAGGGCGGTGGCCATTTTGTTTCCCCTGATTGCTCCCCAGACAAAACGAGCCGTTATAAGTAATGAAAGGTATTTGAGAATATATTTATAATAAAGTAATATTTAAGTACCGGTATTTTCATTTTCTTAATTCCCAGAGAACCCTTTAAACTATTCTTGAAGAGTTTCTGCGGTGTGGTAGGGTCCATTGTCCTGCTGAAAGAGGCCACTGCCCTCAGGGAATGGGCTTGGTCCACAATGTTCAGATAGGTGGCACATGTCGAAGTAACATCCACATAAATGCTGGGACCCAAGGTTTCCAGGCACCTTGTTCAGAGCATCACATGGATTGTGCCGTCTTGTCTTCTACTGCATTCTCTTGCAATCTGTTCCTCAGTCAGTGTCACGCAGGCAGGCCACATGAGGGAAACAAAATCTGATTTATCAGACCAGGCCTCCTCCCATTAATCCATGGTCCAGTTCTGATTCAGATTTGCCCATTGTAGGCTTTGTGTGGGACAACAGGCGTCAAGACGAGCAATCTGTGGCTCTGCAGCCCCTTGTACTCAAGCTGTGATCTTCTGTGTTAGGGCTCTTTCACACTTGCGTTCTTTTCCGGCATAGAGTTCCGTCGTCGGGGCTCTATGCCGGAAGAATCCTGATCAGGATTATCCCCATGCATTCTGAATGGAGAGAAATCCGTTCAGGATGCATCAGGATGTCTTCAGTTCAGGACCGGAACGTTTTTTGGCTGGAGAAAATACCGCAGCATGCTGCGCTTTTTGCTCCGGCCAAAAATCCTGAACACTTGCCACAAGGCCGGATCTGGAATTAATGCCCATTGAAAGGCATTAATCCGGATCCGGCCTTAAAGGGAGTCTGTCACCTCCATATGGCCATATACAGTGCTTCCATGGCTCTGTAGCACACCTATACAGGATTGTAACGGTACCTTTGTTCTTTTCTTTAGACTTGCACCAGCAGGAAAAACGAAGTTTTATTCATATGTAAATGAGCACTCCCTTTAAGCTAAACGTCCTGTCGGCGCATTTTTCTGAATGGTTACCATGGCTGCCAGGACGCTAAAGTCCTGGCAGCCATGGTAAAGTGTAGTGGGGAGCAGTATACTTACCGTCCGTGCGGCTCCCGGGGCGCTCCAGAGTGACGTCAGGGCGCCCCACGCGCATGGATCACGTGAGCCGCACGGACGGTAAGTATACTGCTCCCCACTATTACTATGGCAACCAGGACTTTAATAGCGTCCTGGGTGCCATAGTAACACTGAACGCATTTTGAAGACGGATCTGTCTTCAAATGCTTTCAGTTCACTTGCGTTTTTCCGGATCCGGCGTGTAATTCCGGCAAATGGAGTACACGACGGATCCGGACAACGCAAGTGTGAAAGAGGCCTTAGACATTTCTACCACAGCCAGCTTCATCTTTTTCAGCAGTTTGTGCTGTAGTAGCTCTTCTGTGTGATGAGACCAGACAAGTAACCTGTGCTCCCAGCATGCATCTGTGTGCCTTAGGTGCCCTGAACCATTTTGTCAGGTTACTGGTGGTTGTTCCATTTTTGATAAGTACCAACCACTGCATATCTGGAAAACCCCACAAGATCTGCCACTTACAAGATGCTTTGAGCCAGTCATATAGTCATCATAATTTGGTCCTTTCCAAAATCCTCTTTACGGAATTTGTCGTAGGCTAAGCATCTTAGTACTGGAAATATACCCTAATCTGGTAAAACATTAAAGGGGATCCGGCTCCTGATATTGAACTGTCTTCAGGATAGGTCAATAGTACCTAATCAGTAAGGATCCCACACCCCACTCCCCCACCGAGCAGCCATTCCCTGCAGTTTCCCCCGCCAGCTTCTGAATGGAGCAGTGAGCGCAGCTCTGGTCAACGTGTAGCGGCCGTGCCAGATTACTCTGCTCCCATTTAATGAAACCGATAGACTGGAGCAGCACCCTCCTACGGCAGAATATCCGATCAGATCCCATATGATCTACGGGTGCTGAAGGCTAAATATTTTTTTTTTTTTTTTTTAGAACACTAAAATGTAATAAAAACTAAAACCTAGAGTGATACTGTGTTAGCCTGAACAATCTGTGATGTTGTACTTTTGTGTTAAAAAAGAACAAAAGTATTATAGAGGAAGCTTACCTTTTGGCTAACCCCAAAAAATTATCTCCGCTATATTTTATAATTTTTTAATTGTCTTTTTAACTCAAAAGTATTCAATCACTTCCTGACCGCCCATAGGATATAAATGTCCTATGAGAGAAGGCAGGGACAGTTCCCAGGTGTCCCTGCCTTCTAGATCGCTGTATACACAGCGTTCAGCGAGCGCTACGCGCTTCCTGTTCTGGCCCAGTGGTCATGTGGCTGGGTGGGTGCAGGAGCTGTCGGGTCTTCCACAGACCACAATCGGCCCTGCACTGAGGCTGTGCAGTGCTTTATTATGCAGACACTAAAACATTATTTTTTTTGTTTAAAAAATTCTATTGCGTAAAACTTAAATAAGAAAAAGTAGACATATTAGGTATTGCCACGTCTGTAACTATCTTCTCTATAAAAATGTCAAATGACTTAACCCCTCAGGTGAACACTGTAAAAATAAATAAACTGCTAAAACAACCAATTTTTTGGTCACTTTGCCTCATAAAGTGTAATAATGAATGATCTGAAAATCATATGTACCCAAAAATTGTACCAATAAAAACATCAACTCTTCCTGCAAAAAAACGAGCCGCTGCACAAGATGATTGGCAAAAAAATAAAAAAACATATGGCGTTCAGAAAATGGAGACACAAAAACATAAAACATTTTTGAAAAAGCATTTGAAAAAAAAATTATGTTCAACTGAAGCACACAAAGTAGACCTATTTGATATCATTGCGTCCGTAACAACCCACTGTCCTGTCAGATAATTGTTGTAAATAAAATACAGTGCAATTTTTGTTACCTTGCCTCACAAAAAATGTATTATAGAGCAATTAAAAGTCATATGTACCCCCAAATAGTACCAATCAAACTGCCACCTTATCCCCTAGTTTCCAAAATGGGGTCACTTTTTGGGAGTTTCTACTCTAAGGGTGCATGCTTCATATGGGACATGGCATCTAAAAACCAGTTCAGCAAAATCTGCCTCCCAAAAACCATACAGCGCTCCTTTTCTTCTGCGACCTGCCGTGTGCTTTTACATCGGTTTACAACCACATATGGGATGTTTCTGTAAACCGCAGAATCGGGGTAATATTGAGTTTTGTTTGTCCATTTAAAGAAAAAAATTGATTAAAATACAAAATCTGCCAAAAAAGTGAAATTTTGAAATTTCATCTCCATTTTTCTTGAAACAAAGTTTGTAAGATCAGTTTTGAGTAACTTAAGTGACTTCAGACCTGAACTGGTCCTTAGAATACTTTCACACTGGCGTTTTGGTTTCTGTTTGTGAGATCCGTTCAGGGCTCTCACAAGTGGTCCAAAACGGATCAGTTTTGCCCTAATGTATTCCGAATGGAAATGTATCCGCTCAGAATGTATCAGTTTGCCTCCGATCAGTCTACATTCCGCTCTGGAGTGTGGCACCAAAAGGCTGCCAAACGGATCCGTTGTGACACACAGTGTAAGTCAATAGGGACGGATCAGTCTTCTATGACACAATCTGGCACAAAAGAAAACGGATCCGTCCTCCATTGACTTTCAAGACGGATCAGTCTTGGCAATATTAAAGATAATGCAAACGGATCTGTTCTGAACAGATGCATGCTGTTGTATTATCTGAACGGATCCATCTGTGCAGATCCATGACGTATCCGCGCCAAACGTGAGTGTGAAAGTAGCCTTAAAAAGTGGGTTTTGGAAATTTTCTTAAATTTTAAGAATTGCTTCTAAAATTCTAAGCCTCCTAACGTCTTAAAAAAAATGACATTTACCAAATGATTGCAACATAAAGTAGGCATATGGGGAATGTTAAGTAATAAATATTTTGAGGTATCACTTTCTGTTGTAAAAGCAGAGAAATTCCAATTTAGAAAACAGTGAATTTTTTTAAAAATGTTTAACTTTTGGATTTTTTAAAAATAAATATAATTAAAACGCATTGACTCGAATTTACCATTAACATGAAGTATAATGTGTCACGAGAAAACAATCTCAGAATGGCTTGGATAAGTAAAATGGTTCCAAAGTTACCACATAAAGTGACGCATGTCAGATTTGCAAAATTAGGCCTGGTCACGAAGGGGGTAAATGGCCCGGTCTAGAAGTGGTTAACGTCAAATAGACTACAGTTTCAAAGGTTGCATATGGCTCACAGAATTTATACATAAACCAAATAAAAACATATAAAACATGATATATACCAATATGTGACGTACTAAACCTGCCAATTTTTTTTTATTATAAACAAAATGTGTCAAAAAAGATGATAAAATGTAATCTTTAGTGTTCGGTCATTTCATTCAGCCCATCCGCCCCACTCTTTAACAATCTAGTTTCATTCTCAGTTAATTGTTGGAATGTGTTCTTCGCGTTATTAGGGATCCAGTTGATAATAGTAAGGTATGAAGGCAATGTCGGGACACACCGACAGTATTTTGATTAATATTAATGTGAAGCGCATAGTTTGGCTGGTACGATCCATGTATTGAAATCTGCAGGGGCATTCTAACGTATCTCACGAAAGAGTAAATGCAGTTGAAATAACTTTTATCTAAAAGTGTTTGGATACTGTAGAAATAGGAGGCACTGCCATGTGATTTAATATCGCCCCATAGACATTGGACATGTTCACAGCTGAAATTACCAACAGTTAGGGTATTTGGGTTGACATTGGAATTACGCACAGAAGGGAAAGCACTGGGGGTGAAAATTGTAAGAGGAATTGACAAACTAAGGCTACTTTCACACTAGCGTTAGAAGAATCTGGCAGGCTGTTCCATTGCCTGCTGGATCTGGAAAGCCGTATGCAAACAGATATCATTTGTTTCCGGAAGCGGATCCGTCTGACAAATGCATTGCTATACCGGATCCGTCTCTTCTAGAACACCTGGTGCCAGATCTGGCAAGTGCTCCGGAATTTTGGCCGGAGAAAATACTGCAGCTTGGCCAAGTACCGTAAAAGGAACTGAAGACATCCTGATGCATCCTGAACGTATTGCTCTCCATTCAGAATGCATTGGGACAATACTGAAGAGTTTAATTTCCGGTATTGAGCCCCTGTGACGGAACTCAATACCGGAAAACTTTATTGCTAGTGTGAAAGTAGCCTAACAGTACTGGTAAATATAAGGGGGATTTTATCACTACCTTCAAGGGGGCTTAAATGAAGATTAGGAATATACTACTTAATCCTACATTAAAAATGGCTAATCCCAAACAATGTGCAAATTATCTGTAGAAAGAATAGAAATTTGGAAAATATGCCAGTGTGTTTCAACACTTCCATCAATATAACAGTGACCCATCGTTTCTACGCCTTCCCATTATTAGGCTACCTGCACACCTTGCGGATTATGCATGGAGAGTAATACAGTACCAAAAAAGTGTATGAGATTGGACAAATTTCAAGTATACTTAGCTTCTTTTTTTTTTTTCCACCTGCTACAATGTCTACGGCGAGCGCTTGCAACAGCTAATCACTGGGTGTACAGGGAGTTAGACCCCAGCCCATCTGATATTGATGACCTATTCTGAGGATAGGTCATAAATATCCAAAAACCAGAAAACTCCTATAAAGGGTTGTTTACATCACACCAAAACATGAGTGCTGTCTTGCACTAGTACTACTTTGAAGTACCTGAGCTTGGCGTCATTGGGACCTCCTAGCACTGGCCAAGTCAGAGTCATTGCTACAAGCCCTGCCTGACTGGGCAAATATTGGTTTTCCATGATGGGACAGCCGTTGAGGTGTTTGTCACCAGCTTTTGTTGACAGCCTTTTGCTTTCATGTGAAAAGATGTTCGACTCTTTGGAAATTAGTTGTTATTACATAAAGATGGACATGTTATGATACCTGGCACCTCTACTGATAAGCTATCTTTGGCAGGTGCAGGAACCAAAAAAGTGGACATAGCCAGAAACTAAAGGCTCCCTCCGCTGTTTAGTAGTCCTGCTGGCATGCTGAAGCTCAGCTCAGGTCCCAATTAATTGGCTTAAAGGAGTTGTCCACTTTTGTAATATTGATGAACTATCCTCAGGATAGGTAATCAATATCAAATTGGCGTTGGCCCAACAGCCGGCACCCCTGCTGATCATCTGTTTGAAGAGAACACAGCATCATATGAGCACTGCTTTCTCTTCTCTATTTGCCTTCCTGCCGTCAACATCACAGCAGAGAGCAGGTGTAATTACAACTCCGCAATCCCCATTCACTTCTGTGGGACAGCTACATCCTATTTAGTTGAAGCCCTTTAAATACCTTTTCGAATGACTGCAGACACAGAGGCCCCTGTGCTAACCAGTTGTCTTACAGCCAGACACAAGATAGTGAGGAAGGAGGGGGGCATGACTGATCCCCCTCGGGGACACACACAGGAGATTCCTTTTATATATGTATTCTTTTACATGCAAATTCACATAACCAGTGTATCAATGGTCAATCAGTTAAAGATGATGGGCAACCCCAGAATTATCAACAGTATGATTATAGTAGGTGACCTGTGATACTTAAAGGGTAACTGTCATGTTTTCATCAAAAAATCTATTTTAGCATATGTTACTGCTGCAGCATTATGCATAAAGCGATCTTTACTTTCTTCACATACCACTATTTTAAGAGTTTTCCCCTTAAGTTACAGCTGTTTAAACATTTACAATATGAGGACCTTCTCAGGATGGCTCCTCCGCCAGTTCTCAGAGGCCAAAACTGCTTTTGCTCACTTCCCATACACACATGCTGTAGCCAGCAGCTCCCTGCCAGCCAATCAGATTGGATTACTGAGAGACACGCCTCCTCACTCTGGAGCCTAATGCAGGCGTGCAGTGTGAAGGACCGCCCCTCTGTCTTCTGTTTACATTAAGTTGGGAGACAGACCAGCCAGCCCTAGTAACAGTCTTTTAAGGGAGCAGTGGAAAGGGACAGAGGACATTAATGAAAGCTGTTATTATAAGGTAATTACAGATCTTTTGCCAATCAGACTAACATAAGTATACATGCCTAGCTCTAATAAAGTAGTAAATAAAATGAGTTACACTAACTTTTAATACGAAGAAGGGTCCTACCACTTTGTCGATTTGTGGTCCCTTTTGGGGGTCCCTTATGTCTAGATGCTGGGTCTCTGACCTTATTCGTCCATGCTTGGCCTGAGCTAATCTTTACGCTCAGGGAGCAGAGCGCTCACCCTGACAAGGGTGACCCCACTGAACCGACCCTTATATCTAACTAGAGGTCCCTGCTTGCCCCAGTTGAACTTGTCACTGCCCAGCTTCGTCAGGGGACTATAAAAGACAGGCTCAGCATTGGTCAGCAGCTTAGGCTGTAAAGGTAATGCCCTACATCAATGACAGTGTTGACACTGGGAAGGGAAGTGAAGCGTATGGCAGCCATACAGTCCCTTGATGATTTGGCTTTATACGCCAAGGAAACACGTTGGGACATAATTTACTTAGTTACTGGGGTCTCGCTGCTATTACCCTGACGAAGCTGGGCAGTCAAGTTCAACAGGGGCAAGCAGTGGCCCCTAGTTAGATGTAAGGGATGGCTCAGTGGGGTTGCTCTTGTCAGGGTGAGCGCTTTGCTCCCTGAGCGTAAAGATTAGCTCAGGCCAAGCATGGACGAATAAGGTCAGAGACCCAGCATCCAGACATAAGGGACCACGAATCTACAAAGTGGTAGGACTGGTCTTATTTCCATGTACGGAGAATCATTGCACGAGCGTCACTTTTTGTACTGTTGTATGGGCTGTTTATTTTCTAATGTATTACACCCACTATATTCATACTGTTGTATAGTCTTTTATATCAAAGAAAGGAGATTAGAGGGCCTCTCATGGGTCCAGACTTTATAAACCATCAGGGTATGTGGGGCATACAATGGGGATCTAATGGTGCTTAATATTTATTCGGGGCGCCGCTCCATTCGCCCGCTGTGGCACCTGTTAAATTCTCCCGCCCTGTATACTAATTTTAGCATCGGCACAGGGAGAGCGCCACAGCCAGGGGAGAAGGCGAGCCTTTTTTTTCCTCCCTGGCTGTGACGCTCTCTGCTGTGACTGGACAGCGCTACAGCCAGGGAGGAGGAGACGCCCTTTGAGAAACCCTGGTGTCTGCTCCTCCCTGTGCAGATGCTAAAATTAGTATACAGGGCAGGAGAATTTAACGGGTGCCGCAGCAGGCGAATGGAGCGGCGCCCAGAAAAAATGGTAAGTGCTATTAGATCCCTGTTGTATGCCCTACATACCCTGATACTTAGTTTATAAAGTCTGGACCCATGAAAGGTCCTCTAAGGTGTAATGTTTTCCAATTTTGTGCTCTTATGTTTGGTATTCTTTTAAAATTGTTGATGTTGTTTTGTACTGTAACAGGCCTTGTTACTTGTGGTAGGTGATATTTTCCCATAGTGTTATTTGGATTGAACTGTGAAAACATTTTACCTTATGTCTGTCCTAGAGCCATGGTAATAGGAAATGTTGTTTGTGTCCCCCCCCCCCCCCCCCCCCCCCCCCTCGGTATTTTCACTCTGTGCGTCTTCTTTCTTTTTATTATATTTCATTCACTTTGCGCCTTCAGTTCCTTGGCACAATACTTGTGCCTGCTACAGTAACCACAGCTAAAGCTGATGCATATTATTATTTAGATGGAAAGTACCATTAATTCCATGGCGCTGTACAGTGTGCACATACATAATATAAATAGTACTATTTACAGACTGGTACGGGGGGACCCTGCCCGCATACAATACGGCATATAAGTAGATAAAAATGATGCTGGATTGCCTTCCTTTGTGATATGTTTTTGAGAAAGAAACCACCTCTGATGGAGGGGAGATCGGGGTGGACAATTTACTGTAGACTTTAGGAGTCACTTGGATATTTTTGTAGCCAAACCTTTTCTTGATCCCAGTAATCCCATACAGCAAAAAAAATCAGTTCTGTCCCTGGAATAGATGGAAAGGCGTTACCATGCTGGCTTTGTAATCTGTAACGACGTAGGTCTTCATGGACGATATAAACACAATAAGGTAGAACTTTTTAATCAAAACTATTTGCACAGTTGCTCCTTTAAATAGATGCACGGACAATAGAAAGCGTGTACTTGTGCACATAACCGTACAGTAGTTCAGTGTATGTGTTTCCAGGGCTCTGGTGACTTTTAGTTAAAACCTAGGCTTCATTTTATTTGCTTTGCATCACTTTTTAGTTTGTCATTTTTTTTTTTTCCCATTCTCTAATTTTTCCTTTCCCCCCCGAATGTTTGGTGATTCTCTAGAACCAACGAAACGTATGCTTTCCTTCCAAGGGTTAGCGGAGTTGGCTCATCGTGAATATCAGGCCGGGGACTTCGAAGCCGCAGAAAGACATTGCATGCAGCTTTGGAGACAAGAGCCTGATAACACCGGTGTTTTACTACTTCTCTCTTCTATTCACTTTCAGTGTCGCAGACTAGACAGGTCAGTATTTCCTCGCTTGCTCTGTATACATGTAGTTTATCACACAGTTCAGGTTGCTGAATGTGAATTTCTGTTGGGCTCATGACATGGCAGAGGTCAGACCTCGGCATTGGTGAATGTGTGTAGGACTGCTTGGATCCTGACCAACCTGTATGACTGAACTATGTTGAAGTTTCTTAAGATGTCTTTAGATTCCAGTGTCTGGGAAGAATAGAAGCTGTAGTAGACGGCGACCACTGAAATAGGGTGTCTTGTATTTATGGGTGTAATTCGGTGCTGAGCTTTGACTTGTGTTTTGTAGGTCCGCACATTTTAGTACACTGGCAATTAAGCAGAATCCACTACTTGCTGAAGCCTATTCCAACCTGGGAAATGTCTATAAAGAAAGAGGACAGCTGCAGGAGGCCATTGAGCATTATCGGCATGCACTACGTCTGAAACCGGACTTTATCGATGGATATATCAATCTCGCTGCTGCTCTTGTGGCAGCTGGGGACATGGAAGGAGCAGTGCAGGCCTATGTGTCAGCTCTTCAGTACAATCCTGTAAGTGACGGACTACCATACACATGCTATAGCTCCAGATTACTGCAACTTCCTTCTTACTCCCTGTTTTCCTGGAGCCTTAACTTTTTTTTTCCCCCATTCACATAGCTGTATGAGGACTTCTAGTGGGAAGCTGGAAATAAATTCTAGATGGGGGTGGAATTGGAACAAAAAAACAATTCCACCTTAATTTTTTTTTTTTATAGTTACTTTTACAGAACTAAGTAAGGGCTTTTTTTTTGTGGGGTGATCTGTAGTTTTTATTAACACTATTTTGGAGTGTTTTTGATCACTTTTTATTCATTTTTCTTAGGGAGATGAAGCAAGGAAAAAGTAGCAAATTGGCCTTTTTGATTTTTTTTAAATATTAAGTCTGGCTGTGCAAATCTTTATTTTTATGGGGAAGGGGAGTTATTTAAGGCTACTTTCACACTAGCGGCAGGACAGATCAGACAGGCTGTTCACCTTGTTGTATCCGTCCTGCCGCTATTTCACTGAACCGTCGCTCCTTCTCCATTGACTATAATAGGGAAGAGGCGGAGCTCCGGCGCAGGGCACGGCGAAACACTGAAGGACTAAAAGCACTGCATGTCTGGCGGCCTCTCACCGCGAACTGCTGCGCTGGCGAGATAGCAGCAGGACAGATCCGACAGGGTGAACAGCCTGTCGGATCCGTCCTGCCGATAGTGTGAAAGTACCCTAAAATATTTTGAAAAACACATACCTTGATTTACCTGATTATTTGATCACTTGTCCCATAGACTGCAGTGAATTACCATTGCAACCTATGGGACATTCAATATGTTCATATGGAGCCCTGTCACCTGCTGGCCTCCATAGTAACTACTGCTGTGTGAAATAGCAGAAACCTGTCGGCCATCTTAAAAGTCCTGACCAGTGATAGCTAGAGCTGGTCAGAAGGTTGGCTGTCTGACTCTTCTGAGCACTGTACTGGCTTTCTGATTTGATTAAATTCTACATTTTAGATAATAATTTCTTGCAGATGATCATTTAGTCCTTGATTGTATACTTCACTGCTCATTGATATATATTTTTTTCCTGCTAGGATTTGTACTGTGTGCGCAGTGACCTGGGTAATCTACTTAAAGCCCTAGGTCGCTTAGAAGAAGCTAAGGTACGTTTCCGGTTTCCTGGCGCTAAACTATTCTATTGCAGCATCAATGCACTGATTCATCAGTTCTGCCACAGTTTAGCTTCATACAGTGTTTACTGCGGTGTGTTAATAGAATGAGGCTGTAAATTAAGAAGCGTGACCCAAGGAGTGTAGTGGAATGTGCAGCACCTCCAAATTCTGAGGAGCTGTCCAGCTGTTTGGTAAACCTGTGTGGAGGTTTCCAATATGCAAAGGTACTTCTTAATTCTTGTCAGCCATTTACAATTGGCCTTAGTCCCCTAGGTCATCTCAGCTGATGAACTTAGAGGCACTGCAAACCCAAACCAAAGATCCCACATTTTTTTTTTTTTTTTTTTTAACTTCTGTTCCCGCAGTACATGTTTCTTCTTTATGGAAGAAAGGCTGTTAGAAAAATAAAACCAATCTGTTGTGGGATACTTTACCATCGTAATAGGATGGCTCATTTAAGAAGGATTGAGGCTGGTTTGTATTAAGAGAATGGATTGATGGAAAGAAAACAATGTTATATGAAGGTGGCTTCTAGCAGTTCAAAGAAAAACATAACCAAATTTTTATTTAATACATTTTACAGCTTTGCACTTGGTTGTGAACTGTGATTGTGGATTTTTTAAGTCTTGTTACAAGCCACCTTGTGCGTCTTGCGCCGCTAGGGAACGGAGTTGGGAGAAACGCGAGGTCAAGTGTGAATATCCTCTGTTGCTCCAAACCCCGCGCGCATGCAATCGCATGAAGTGCTAATGACGTATAGCTGTCCATTTGTCATGAGACCTTAAAGTTAGTGAATTGTATTAACCGTGAGATCGCAAAGACTGATCTAGTTATCTTTCATCTAAGCTATGAAATTAGTAGAAGTACGTAAACTTGAATTTTTTTTAATTCTTTTTACATTTTGTGGTTCTCGGCCCATCAATTGGATAGCTAACACATTGCACTTCGCAGCTGCTTTAGCGTCACTGGCATTAGGAGCAAACCGCGCCCGCTCAGGATGCTGATCTCTTTATTTCAGACTTCTGGAGGCACCTAGTGTGAATTAAAGCAAATATTTCAATCAAATATGACTTTCTTTGTAATCAGTGCATTTTGAATATCAAACCAGCTGTTTCCTCATGAGAAACCCAAAATTTATAATCTGCCATTGAGAGCCTTTCTTCCAGCCATGCACTTTGCCACCACCCCTAAACCTCCTGCATGATGAACATGAAAGCAAGCTTTGTCCTTGTCTAAATCATAGAGCATATCCAAAAAGCATTTCACTTGCTTTGTTGAGATCTTTTTACTAATGATATTGTTTTATTTTCTCTCTTGTTTTTGGTTTTTACCACTGATATTGTATTTAGAAGGTTTCAGGTGGGTGAAAACTGCTATTCCATGCGTAAGGTGCCTCGCTGAAGGGAGCTCGAGGCCTGGATCTAGGCAGACATGCACCTCCTCCTCTTCCAGCAAGGAACGCACCGAAAAGTCACATGAGAAATATGGTAACGGGTTTGTAACTGCCACAACAAAACCATTTGCTCCATGCCTGAATCCTTCTGTCTTGTGGCTTCCAAAAACAGCTTAAAATGTTTTATTTACAAGCAATTAAAGTACAAAGTTACATACCAATGGCCACAATTCTTTAAAGAAAAATAGACTACATAAGAGAAATTGGAGCTAGTTTAGATGTAAGCTTCTAACTTCCAGATATTCATTATTATTTTTTTCCTTTTATTATTTCCTCTTTGTTTGGACTGAATCGTTCTGCTCCTCATCATGCGCTGTGAGCCTGCAGTAACGCAAAGGCTGCGCCGCGGTTTGCGCCTTGCGTGAGGAGGAATCTAAGTAGACAGTCAATTTGATGATTAACCTGTACTGTGTGAAACAATTGGGTTTCTAGTTCTGTTGTGGAAGGGAAGGGTTGGGACTTTAATTTCTCCTCCTTTAGTTACTCTTCCTATACTTTGGGTCAGTGTATCAGGTTGGCTGTTTACTTTTGCCAGTGCGTCGGCAATTTGCGGCATTAGCGTAGTATTGCGGTTTAGCATGGGAGCGCTTGCGATTTTTGCGCTTGCATTACAGGGACCCAAACCTGCTTTGCAATTTTATCATTTCTGGTTTCTGTGCCACTTTTTGCTTTACATATAAATATACGGGGTGGGCACTGCAAATAATGCCATGGGGTGAGGGAACGTCTTGCTTTCCAGTCTTTTTCCCAGAGAAGAATATATTATATAAGTAATTCTCATTAGGAAATAAAGTAATTTCACCAATTGCACTTGTTTCCTTATGGCCTAACTCAGAAATGGTTGCTTGCATTTGGGTGTGGGTTTGTGCAGGCGTAGGACTCATCGACTTGCGCAGTGTTCCAAGCGCTGGCACGCCTATACTGCAGGTTCACTTTTTGGTCGTTTGGAGAATGGGTTGTAACATTTTTTTCTTTTCTTTTTTTCTCAAATTCCTTCTCTTCCTTTCGTCTGCTGAAATCCTTAAAGGCTTGTTACCTAAAAGCAATTGAGACACAGCCAAACTTTGCAGTTGCATGGAGTAATCTTGGTTGTGTATTTAATGCACAAGGAGAGATCTGGCTTGCAATTCATCATTTTGAGAAGGTATGTATTCTCACAGAATTGCCTTACTAACAAAACTATTTGAGTTTTGTTATATTAAAATAGTGAACAATATAGCATTTACTTAACTGTTGCTCCTTAGACCTGATGGAGGTCATGCGAGCCCATAAAGTTTTTTCATAGGAATAATTGTGCTTTTCTTCTGAATGCCGTATGTTTTATGTAACAGCTCTTTCATTACATTCCATGTTAGGCTGAGTTCACATCGGTGTTCAGCCTTTCCGTTCTGAACAGGAAGGACGGAATCGGCATATAACTGAACCGAACGGAGCCTTTGGACCAGATAGACTATAATGGGGTCCGTTATGATTCCGCTCAGAGGAAGATTTTTGAGGCGGAGACAAAAGTTGAGCAGACAGCACTTTTGTCTCCACTTCAAAAATCTTCCTCTGAGCGGAAACCTAATGGACCCCATTTTTAGTCTATCAGCATCCTATAACTGAGCAGGAGAACGGAAGGCTGAAAGCTAATGTGAACTCAGCCTGCCTTCTATTTTAAAGAGTAACTAAACCTTTGAAATTTTAATATGATGTCCCCAAATGCCCTAAAACAAGTTTTCTAATATACTTAATTAATTTTGTATTCTTATTCTTTTCCATCCCTAAAGCGCACCAATGTGCGCTTAACTCAGTTCTTGGTACACCACTGACTGCTCAGAGCCTCCTAGTGGCAGCTGGGCATATACCCATGGTGCTGTGTCCCCCAATGCCATTCACGGGAAATATGCATTCCTGCCCATACACTCAGCGCTGCTGCTTCATTCATAAATTTCACACTCCGTACACCGCTGAGCAGTCAGTGGTGTACAGACAACTGAGTTTTAATTGCACAGTGAACTTGTTTTAGGGCATTAGGGACTAGGGTTGTTGCGGGTATCGAAATTTCGATACCCAATCGATACTTTTGTCCCGGTATCGATACGATACCGGGATTTCCGTTTTTTCGATACTGGGCTGCGCTTCTGCGCAGTCTAGTATCTCTGAACATGAGCGCGCTGCTATCGGCGCGCTCATGTTCTCTCTCAGCAGCACGGGGAGAAGGAAGCTGTCCTCCCTCCCCCTGTGCTGCTGCTGCCGCTGCCACCAATGAGAAGCGAGGGGCGGCAATGAGAAGCGAGGGGCGGAGGAGGGGCAGCGCCGGCAATGAGAAGCGAGGGGCGGAGGAGGGGCAGCGCCGGCAATGAGAAGCGAGGGGCGGAGGAGGGGCGGCGCCGGCAATGAGAAGAGAGGGGCGGAGATGGGGCAGCGCCGGCAATGAGAAGCGAGGGGCGGAGGAGGGGCAGCGCCGGCAATGAGAAGCGAGGGGCGGAGGAGGGGCGGCGCCGGCAATGAGAAGCGAGGGGCGGAGGAGGGGCGGCGCCGGCAATGAGAAGAGAGGGGCGGAGGAGGGGCGGGCGCACTGCGCCACCAATGATAGGATTATTTCAACACAGAGCTGCGCCCAGCGATGCCCCAGCACTCACCATTAGTCCTGGGCGCCGCTCCGTTCGCCTGCAGTGCCCCATTACTGTCTCCTCTCCTGCTCCACATGCTGCTGATTACTATCGGAGCGATGGGAGGAGACATCAGCTTCACTAGTAGGCGTTCCTTCTCCCTGCGCTGCGATTGGACAGCGCTACAGCCAGGGAGAAGGAACGCCCACTAGTGAATCTGATGTCTCCTCCCATCGCTCCGATAGTAATCAGCAGCATGTGGAGCAGGACAGGAGACAGTAATGGAGCACTGCAGGCGAACGGAGCGGCGCCCAGGACTAATGGTGAGTGCTGGGACATTGCTGGGCGCCGCTCTGTGTGGCCTGATAGTGAAAGTCTGGACTCATATACAGTAGTCAGTCTTTAACACATACAGGAGGCGGGTGCCGGCAGCAGAATCGCATTGCCGGCACCCTGCCCCTGACAGGGAGCTGCGATCAGCGGCAGTTAACTGCCGCTGATCTGCCAGTACCCGCCTCCTGTATAAAGAGGTAGTTATCATTGCCCCCCCCCCCCCCCTCAACCCACCCATCCCATTAAAATCATTGGTGGCACAGTGTGCCGGCCCCTCTCAACCCCCCAGTATTAAAATCATTGGTGGCAGTGGCCACAGGGACCTCTCCCCCCCCCCCCCCCCCCCCCCTCATTGGTGGTGCAGTGGCAGCTTCTGATCGGAGCCCCAGCTGTGTAAGCCTGGGGCTCCGATCGGTTACCATGGCAGCCAGGACGCTACAGAAGCCCTGGTTGCCATGGTAACATCCCTGATGCTGTGTGCACAGAGCAGCAGGGACAGTGTGGAGTCCTATTCACCCTAATAGAGATCTATCAGGCTGAATAGGAAAAGGGATGAAAGATCCCAGGTTCTAGCCCCTAAGGGGAAAATAGTCATTAAATAAAAAGTGTAAAAAAAAACAAACAAAAAACACTAAAATATGAAGTATAAATCACCCCCTTTTCCCAATTTCACATATAAAATATTTAAATAATAAACATATTACATCGCCACGTCAGAAAAGTCCAAACTATTAAAATATATAAAAAAAAATCTAGGTGGTGAATGCCGGAACAGAAAAAATAAAATAAAAACTGCGCGATTCGCCATTTTTAAAAATGAGGAATGCACGTGGCTTTTTTTGTTTATTTTTTTCGCGTGGTATCGAATGGTATCGAGTATCGCAATACTTTTTCATGGTATCGAAACCGAATCAAAAAATTGGTATCGCAACAACTCTATTAGGGACATCATATTAAAATTTCATTCAAAAGTTTAGTTACTCTTTAAGCTCTGTGTTATGCGCTGAAATGTTCCTGTTAATATTCTTATGGTTCAAATATTGATTTTGAAGCTCAAAAGTGGCCGTTTTCCCATGAGCTGTCTAGGTGCATTGAGATTGGTCTGCAGTAATATTTCAGCTCAGTTATTTGGTCTGCTTTTCATTGTTTTTCAGGCAGTAACTCTTGATCCTAATTTTCTGGATGCCTACATTAATTTGGGCAATGTCCTCAAAGAGGCTCGTATATTTGACAGGTAAAAAGTTGTAATGGGCATCTAGTCTTTATTTTTTATTTTTTTTATCATTCCTTAAAACACTGGTGCCTCTTGACTCTGCTCCTCCCCATCTTCTCATTGAGGATAAGGGGGTTATTGGATAATGGGTTATAATTTGTCTAATGATGCCCCTAGACATTAGAATAAAAAAAAATGTGGTTTGTGTTTGGTTTCACAGTAGCTGGAGTGCTGAAGGTTGCTCACCCCTGCCTTAGTGAGTATTCCTCAGCAGCTGTTTTTATTAAGGAGGTTGCCCCATCTTGGCCTTTCATGGCCAACATGGGAATAACCAGTAAGTGGCGGCCGGAGGAGTTGGAGTTATGGAAATAGTGGACAAGCTGGCATACCATGGTCTCCATAACTCCCATAGCAATGGGAATGGTGCAAACAGCAAGGCATTGGATGTTTCCATAATTCTGGCCACCGCCCTGTCTGGCATATTCCTATCTCACCCATAAAAGGCTCAGATGGGACAACCCCTTTAAGATAAGTAGCTACATTCAGGACAACTGCAGTTTAGGTTACTAGAAGAAAATCAGCCATATAATGCAAAGTGTATCTACCATATGATTCCATACTTATTGTGCTGAAGGCAGAGCAATAGCATTTTGGTGAAACTGTGAAGATAATTATTGTCCTTTCTTTGCACGTTGTGGGCTGCACAATACTTTACCTATGTAAGTGAATATTTGCTTTCTGTTTTGACTTTTAGAGCTGTGGCAGCGTATTTGCGAGCTCTTAGCCTCAGCCCAAATCATGCTGTGGTTCATGGAAACCTGGCTTGTGTCTACTATGAACAAGGACTTATTGATCTTGCAATTGACACGTACCGAAGAGCTATAGAACTTCAACCACACTTTCCTGACGCTTATTGTAATCTTGCTAATGCCCTCAAGGAAAAGGGCAGTGTAAGTAGAAACAGAAATTTCAACTGCTTTTATATAGCTTTACTCGTTCATGAATCGAACACAGTTGAGTCAAATTATTATTTCCAATATCCAGAAAAACTTCCATGTGCAGCATGGAGACCACAGCTAGATGGGCTGGGAGTGACTCCATAAGATCCTGGTAGGTGGTCACGGGTTGTGCATCCCACAGCTGCTGGAGGGGGCGTGGGGAGGATCCATAAAGTGAGCACAACAATCAATGTGACCTCACAGATGCTCAATTGGGTCCAAGTCTGGGGAATTAACAGGCCAGGGTAGTACATGGAAGTCTTGTCCATGCTCTTCTGTCCATGCTCTTCAGAAATACTGCCACGCTTGGCCCAAAAACCAGTCATCCCTTTTTTTTTTTCTCCCTACCAAGCCATCTTGTGATACGTGACTTTCCACATGAGCTACGCGATGCCAATGTTGAAAGTAGGAATCGCTCATAATAATGTGACTCGACTGTAGTATTTGGCTACTAATATCCTGTTAAACTTTTTATTTATAGGTTGTGATATACTAAATTCTGCTTTTGTATTCTTCTGCTTCAGCTGACATAAATTTGCATGTTTTTTATTTTTTCTTTAAGGTGGTTGATGCTGAAGAATGCTACAATACAGCTCTTCGCCTCTGTCCAACTCACGCAGAT
Organism: Bufo gargarizans; assembly: GCF_014858855.1. Lineage (NCBI taxonomy): Eukaryota > Metazoa > Chordata > Amphibia > Anura > Bufonidae > Bufo > Bufo gargarizans. The sequence continues at coordinate 113,026,898 of NC_058088.1, read as the reverse complement.
TCTCTGAATAACCTTGCCAACATTAAGCGAGAACAAGGAAACATTGAAGAGGCTGTGCGTCTCTATCGGAAAGCTCTTGAGGTAGATACTGATTAAGTTGTTGGGTACAGTTTCCTATTGTGCTCTTAAAGTTGATTAAAATACATTATTTTGAATTTTAGGTTTTCCCAGAGTTTGCAGCAGCTCATTCAAATCTTGCCAGTGTTCTGCAACAACAAGGAAAACTTCAAGAAGCTCTCATGCATTACAAGGAAGCCATTCGGTAAAGCAAGCTTGTATGATAAGTCAGCAAAAAAATGTTGTGTGTACATGCACGTGATTTCTTAAGGATCGATTTTTCTTTTCAGAATCAGTCCAACATTTGCTGATGCTTATTCAAATATGGGGAACACATTGAAAGAGATGCAGGATGTCCAAGGAGCCTTGCAGTGCTACACCAGAGCGATTCAGATCAATCCAGCATTTGCTGATGCCCATAGTAACCTTGCATCCATTCATAAGGTACATAAATGTTTATTCTGTGCTTAAAATCGAGACTTGCATTATTGAGAGCACTTGGGCAATGAACATGGTCCCTCTTTCCCTCTTAGGACTCTGGTAATATCCCAGAAGCAATTGCTTCGTACAGGACTGCTCTGAAGCTCAAACCGGATTTCCCAGATGCATATTGCAACTTGGCACACTGTCTTCAGGTGAGAGATGCTTTCATTTGAAGCAAACAGTCTTTTATCGTATGTAAGCACTTGGAAGCATCTCTAGGGCTCTGCATACCTTGAATTCAAACCTGCTGTTGGATATATACGTGTGACAAATGAGATAAAGTGACATCTCTTACCTAGATGACTTCTTTTTCAGATTGTCTGTGATTGGACGGACTATGACGAGCGGATGAAGAAACTAGTCTGTATTGTAGCAGATCAGCTGGACAAGAACAGACTTCCATCCGTACATCCACACCACAGTATGCTGTATCCGTTGTCTCATGTTTTTAGGAAAGCCATTGCTGAAAGGCATGGAAACTTGTGTTTGGACAAGGTAAAATTTGTTGCATTATTTTTTTTTTTTTTCTTGGTTGAGATTTCACAAGTACAGAATTAAATGTGTTCTAATTGGCTATCAGTTACATTTGGTTGTGATTGTTTCATAAAACGTGGTTGTCCTGCAGATTAATGTCCTTCACAAGCCACTTTATGAGCATCCAAAGGATTTGAAGGCCAGTGATGGAAGACTAAGGGTTGGTTACGTCAGCTCAGATTTTGGAAATCATCCTACCTCTCACTTGATGCAGTCAATACCTGGCATGCATAATTCAGACAAGTTTGAGGTAAGAAGACATTTGTCTATCTTCATTCTTTCTTCCATACATTATCTCTCTATCATGTGTGTTAGGACATACCACATGTTTAGTTTTGGCTTGTTGTACTACTTTACATCAACTGCATTGTATTTTCCTCAGGTCTTCTGTTATGCTCTCAGCCCTGATGATGGCACAAACTTCCGGGTAAAAGTTATGGCAGAAGCAAACCACTTTGTTGACTTGTCCCAGGTGAGACATCTTGTTCTTCTCGCTGTGTTTCATCTGTTTTAGCTTTGAATTCTCATTCAAATCTAAATTTGTATTTTGTAGATCCCTTGTAATGGAAAAGCAGCTGATCGCATACATCAGGATGGAGTCCATATTCTAGTTAATATGAATGGCTACACCAAAGGAGCAAGAAATGAGCTATTTGCACTGAGAGCAGCCCCAATTCAGGTGTGTAAGCAGTTAAATAGTTATGTTTTCTTATAGATCCAAAATAGAACATTATTATAGATGATTTTATCAATGACTCACTCTGGCATGAATTTTTCCTGCCCTGCTTCCCCATCCCCCAGACACCTGCTAGCTCTGCCCTCTGGTCCTAGACAAGTGCGGACCCCCTTTTTCCTTAATCCTTCCTGCCCAGCTTCCTGTTTACACCAGCACCTGATTACTGGGGTTCTACCGCTCGTATAGGTGCCATAATGTTATTGAGGCCGGCTTCCTAGTTTAAAAAAAGAAACGTGCGTTCATGTGGGTTCCCCTCAGCCCTAGTCAACGCAGGACCACCCTGTCTGTGTGGTCCCAGCCTGGGCCCATGTCCTATCTCTGATAAGGAGGACTTCGCATAGTTCCCAATCCGCCCTCCGGGGCTGTTTGGTTGATATTTCTCCACCATCGCAAATCCCGTGGAGGACAGCTGAAGTATTCCCAATCCACCCTCCGGGTCGTTTGGTAAGTCTCAACCTGCGCAATTCAGTGAAGGCTCTCTGCAGGATTTCCAATCTGTCCTCCGGGGCCGTTTGGTTAATAATTCTCCACCTTTGCAAATCCCATGGAGAACCTCTGGAATTCCCAATCCACCCTCCTGGGTCGTTTGGTTGATAATTCCCCACCTGCGCAATTCCAGTGGGGGACAACTGGAACTTCCCAATCCACCCTCTGAGGTTGGTTGATTCTCTGCCGTGCAATTTTATACAGGACCACTGTTCCCAATCCACCTCCCGGGTAGTTTGGTTGATAAGCCCCCACCTGCGCAGTCCGCAACTGCCAGGGGGCGAGATTCTGAGAGGTAGACCTGCATGCTAGCGGACCACAGCAAGTCATCTTCTCCTCGAATATCTCCAGGAGGAGGAGAATCACAGATTCAGACCCTGACATGAATCCAAAGCAATCTTCTAAGATAGTCTACGGTGGCCAGCAGCACTTGTCGTAGGCATTAACCCCTTCCTTAGGCGGAGTAATTGCACTACTTCAGTATACAGTACTGACCTTATATATTGTCCCCTTAGGTGGACCAAGTACAATAACGTGCTGGACGTATACATTTCCCCTTCTGTGTGGCGGAATTGCATCTCCACTGGGTTCAGTACCTGCTGTATTCATTAGCTTCTTCCATAGGAGGCGCGATGACATGCTCACTGGTTACAAGGTGAGCTGTATGCATTACCCCCGACTTGGGGGCTAATTGCACTCCCACAGTGTACAGGACTCTCCATATGCACTAGTTCTCGTCGTGGGCATTAACCCCCCCCCCCCTGTTCAGTGCCGTTCCAGGTAGAGTTTTTAAGGTTGCTCTACTTAAACTGGAGCAGTACGGTACGTGGCTTCTACAGATTTGCGCTGACGGGGCAAGCGCAGGCTACTACTGTGGAGGCGGTATTGCGTTACCACTACATACTTGGGGTTCGTCCTGTCTGTTAAGATATTTCGTCAGGTGATGGACTCTTCTAGCACTGAGTTCGGTGGCCTTTTGCGGGAGGCCCCCTCCTCTGCTGGGGTATGGGGCTAGCTATACAGTGTGACTCCCCTTGCCTGGTTTCCTCCTCAGGCAGAGTTTTTTGCGCAGCCACTTAATCCTTGGCTACTTCTGTATAGTGCCAGTCTGACGGGAAATGGACTTGGACCTAGCCTATTCTTCCCCTGTCCTTTTCCTCCTCTGGATCATGGTTCATGGACACCCCGCATGCCTTGGTAGTTCCTATGTTACTACCTTCCCTCATCTGCATTTGCACGGGGTATTCTTTTGGTGGCCTTCCATTCCAGACACGCTCCGGTCCTGACTGGTGGGCTGTGGCTCCCTCCTTCTATGGGGGACTTCTTCCATTGGTCTGGGTGTGCTAATGGTATCTACACGAAAGCTCCCCACCTTCTTTTCTCCTTGGCGGGAGTTCTCCCTTTTTTACGTGTTTCCCCCCCCCCCCCCCTCTCCTACCCAGGGTTCTATGGGAGGGTCATGGGGGGCATTCCGATAAATCCTAGTCGCTCCGGATTGGCCCTGTCACGCCGACCTCGTTCTCCCTCTAGGAGATGTCCCTTGGTCACTACCACTCAGACTACCTTCTTTCAGGGTCTGGTCTTGCATCGGCATTTAGGGTCTTGGTTGATGGCGTTGTTATTGAAACGGTCATCCTCATGTGGAGTAGGTTTTTCGGCAGACGTTGTCCGCACTATGATTCAGGCCGGGATCTATTATAGGACCTGGCGGTCCTCTTGGGCTTCTGTGAAAGCCGGGACATTCCGTCACTCAGTTTTTTTTTGTTTTTTTTTCTCCACGGTCCTATCTTTTCTACAATCGGGATTGGACCTTAGTTTTCTTCATGGGTCAGAGGGTTTGGCTCTTCTATCCTGGGGCAGCTTCCAGCGTCCTCTGGTGCCCATGGAAACTTTCCTTCAGGTAGCAGCACATACGGTTCCTCCGTGCCGTACTTTACCGCCTTGGGATCTGAATATAGTTCTCTGTGTTCCAGTCATCTCCCTTTGAGCCCTTGGGGAGATATCTCTCCGGCTCCTGTCCTAGAAGGTCGTTTTTTCTTGTGGCCATCACATCCATCAGACGGGTGTCAGAGTTGGGGGTGCTTTCATGCAGATAACCTTTCTTGGGTCTTCACAGGGATAAGGCGGTTCTCCGGCCCATTCCTTTTTTCTCCCGAAGGTGGGTTCTTCCTCATCAATGTAGAAATTGTCCTTCCTTCACTGTCCCTCTCCTTCACTCCCTAGAGAAGGGAGTTACGTCATTGACGTCAGGGCTCTGATCATTATTGGCAGCCTCCAGTCCCTTCCGGCATACGGAACCCCTTTTTTTTTGTCATCCAGAGGTTCCACGCCAGGGATTGGTGGCCTCAATGGGGGCAATTGCATGATGGATTCGGTCTGCACATGCTGTACCATTCCGCGCCCAGTGCGGGGTTCCGCCCTTGGGTGTCACGGTTCGCTCCACTGAGCGGAGGGCGCTTCTTGGGCTCTGTGTCATCGCGCTTCAGCTCCGCAGTTGTGTAACGCGTCTACCGGTCCTCCTTACACACATTCACAAACTTTTACCAGGTGCATACTTATGCATCGGCGGACGCTGCTTAGACCGCATGGTCTTGCAGGCGGCAGTTTCTTAGATACCAGCGGGGACGCTTGCTTCCATGGGTCTGGGGTTTTTCCCTCCCTGTGGGCTGCTTTTGGATGTCTCACAGTTCCTGTATTCCCCAATGAATATGGGTGGGCAAAGGAGATTTTTGTATAACTTACCAGTAAAATCTTTCTCACTCTTCATTGGGGGACACAGCACCCACCCAGTATTGTTTTTCGGCCACAGTTGTGGCAGTTGCTGGTTAGAACCCTGTTAGGTCTTTTGGCATCGTTGGTGTTCCACGTTTTTTCTTGGTTGGCTTGCTTCTCCTACTGCGTGTACACAAACTGAAGCTCTCTCTCCAGGCTGGAGGGGGGTATAGCTGCCAGGGGAGGAGCTAACAGCTTTTACTAGTGTCAACGCCCCCTAGAGGACATAGCTATACCCATGGTCTGTGTCCCCCAATGAAGAGCGAGAAAGAGATTTTACTGGTAAGTTTTACAAATCTCCTTTTTAGGTCATGTATTGCATTGTCCTCTTGGTCCTCAGTGTTATTTATGGTTTAGAAGGTGTCATGTTCAGATACTTATATCCTTAAAGTGTTTGTCTAGGCATACTGTAGTCCCTGATTTAATAATGGGTTGGATACCCAACGAGTATCATACACGGGTCTCACTTATTAGAATAGGTCCCACGCACTGTACTCGCTGGGTGTTGAACGATTGCCAGTTAAGTTAGTTGCATCTTGTGATGTCCAATGTGAAATGACGTGCAAGATTGACTAGACAACCCCTTTGTTTTAATTGTTCAAGTACTAGGGCACATGTTTTTGAGAATTTGGATCACCCCAACTAGGAGGAATGTGTGCACTTTGTCTTTATGCTGTGTCTTAAATGTAATAAATTGCTAGTTTGTCCTCTTTAAAGACAGCAACTGGTTAAATATGGCGTTGCTTTGATATTTTTAAGGCTATGTGGCTGGGGTATCCTGGAACCAGTGGGGCATCATTTATGGATTATATTATCACTGACAAAGAAACCTCTCCAACTGATGTTGCGGAACAATACTCAGAGAAAATGGCATATATGCCCCACACTTTCTTCATTGGAGATCATGCCAACATGTTCCCTCATCTAAAGGTACAGTATTTATGCTCTATACACAGTTCAACTGTGGGCACCAACAATGTCTTATGATGTTAACCTTTAGGTTTCTGAAAGCAAGTAGTAATCTGTTAACCCATTTCCAACATGCACCGTATATGTACAGCGCATGTCTAGCCTTTAAAGATGGCATCCACTTCGGTGAGCTTCATCGCCATCAGATGCATGCTGTTCTACACAGCAGACCCATAGAGGCAATGTCTGTGATTGGTGATGATGCACAGACATTTAACCCCTCAAATGCCATGATCAATTGCAAGCACGGCCTTTACCCAGGAGTGCTTTGCTCCTGGAGCCTGAACTGCTCCCCTGTGTAGCGATCAGAGGAGCAGTTTAGTTGCTATGGCAGCCTCGGACCCTCTGAAAGATTCCCCCCCCCTTCCTCATATTAAGTAAGAATAAAGAACAAACATCAGTATTTGCATCCCAAATGGTTTCTCAAAACTATACAGCCAGTGTCATATCTAGAACAGTATTTATTTTAACTGTCTAAAGCTTCTCCTAGTTGTCCATTTAAAGTATAACTGTCCATATCCATATATATATATATATATATATATATATATATATATATATATATATATAAAAAAAAAATTTTTTGGAGTATTGGATTGTTGTGATTAATATCACCTTGGTGGCCCTATTTCAACTTTTCACTGTGTATTCAATTACCCCTTAATTCCACTGTTTTGTTCCCTGTACTGCCTACTTTTACCTCTGCTTAAAAAGGGTTGCTAGGCATGGTCCGTCTGTGTTGAAGGGCGGAGCACGCAGCGTGCAAGGTCAGATTACTGACAGCCAGGGACTGTAAGTAAATGATTAAACCCAGGTCCTCCCCAGCAGCTGATAACAGTGCCTGGGCTGTGTGCACTTCTCCTTGTCCCTGCGCTTGGCAGACGCTCCCTCACTCAGCAGAGCTGGAGAATGCAGAGTTGAAGCAGAGCAGGGAAGGGAGATCTGCCATCTGCTCAGTGTATAAATGAAAGCAACATGTGGTAAGAGGACCCCTTTGTGCTGCAGGAGATTAACCCTTTAGGGGGAGGGCTCTGGTTACTGACACTTTTGGGGGGCTATTGTTACTGGCTAGTGAGGGCAGGCGGGATTAGCCTCAGGGCAGTGGCGGCCATCTTAACTGAATAGTGAAATTGCAGTTTTATGCAGACTGGTTGCTAAGGGCTGAATCTTATTAAATATGGTGCAAGTCAGTCTAATAGTATCTGATTCTGGAATATCATGTTATTAGTAACTACATATATGAAAATTGAAATTAGTGTCTAAGTGTGACAGTTATCCTTTAAGGCAAAAGAAGCAACAACTAATTTTGACGTGTTTATTTTATTTATTTTTTATTTCATGTATGGTCTTAATGATTTTTATTTTTATTTTTTTTACACAGAAAAAGGCAGTAATAGACTTTAAATCCAATGGCCATATCTATGATAACAGAATTGTTCTAAATGGGATAGAGTTAAAAGCATTTTTGGAAACCCTTCCTGATGTAAAAATTGTAAAGGTGAGAACACTTTTTTTAATTGTAAAAGTAGTTTGTGCTTTGTGTTCATTTTCTGTTTTTCTTCTGCGATACATTGGTTCCTAGTTTCTACAGATTCTGTATGATGATCAAACAGCAAAGGGATCCTAAGTGCTCCCTTCTGGAAAGCAAACATTGGTTGACATAGATGGCACTTTCGTAATCCAATAATTTTGTTTCTAAGCCACCTTCAGTGACAACTTTATTTTATGTCTTCAGTAAGAGGATTTACTCATAACCATGTTTTTCTGTGTCTATCTGCCCACATTTAAAGATTTGTTTCCCTGTTGTAGATGAAAGGGCCAGAGAGCGGAGACAGCGCTGATAGTAACGCTGCACTAAACATGCCGGTTATCCCAATGAACACCATTGCAGAAGCCATTATTGAAATGATCAACCGAGGTCAAATCCAGATAACAATTAATGGATTTAGTATTAGCAATGGTCTGGCAACAACACAGGTGTGTGAAAGCTGGAGTTCCCTATTCCTTTCTGCGCAAGTGGAATTATGTTCAGTGTCTTTTATTTCTCTTACTGTGAAAACGATATGTATTCTATTTTTTGCAGATTAATAATAAAGCAGCTACAGGTGAAGAGGTTCCTCGTACCATCATTGTTACCACACGCTCACAGTATGGTCTGCCAGAAGATGCCGTAGTGTACTGCAACTTCAACCAGCTTTACAAGATTGACCCTCCAACTTTACAGATGTGGGCTAATGTAAGTAGCTGACTTTTTTTTTTTTTTTTTTAAACCATGAATAGTGTGAAGATGTAATCTACTTTTAAGATGGCCTCCTCCTGTTAAGTGTGTTTTTTTTTTTTTTTTTTTCTTTTTTCTTTTTTCTGTAATACCTCAATTAGTATTGGTCATGTATCATTAGTATTTTTTACTTAGTTCCTTTTATCCCCTCTGCTACCAGAGCTGTACATGTACCACGCTGGAACGATAGGCAAACATGGTGCACGTTGCAGTGGGCGTCATGGCCGTCAGGTCCCTGCTGTCTCAGACAGCAGAGACCTGCGGCTAATTATCGCAACTAGCAATAATGCCAATCGTGGTAATTAAAGGTTTTAGATGCCGTGATCAAGTGAGATGATGGCATCTAAATGCGCAAAAAACGGACGCTTACGCTTCCTCGAGCGTTACTGGCATCCTCTGCAGCCAATGGGGATGCTGGTAATTGATTTGAATGGGCTCAGCCTTGCTGAAAACATTCAAAGTACAATTCTTATTTTGGCCACCAGATGGCAGGACAACATAAGAAATGAGCAATTCTCAATAATAAATGCACTTTAAAAATACGGTACATGATTCCTAAAAATAAAAAATATTTTTGTAGGTTCAAATGAGCTTCAAAATCATCACAAAAATAACAAACTTAAATTCCGTATTTTTTTTTGCCCTGTAAGATGCACCTAGGTTTTAGACGAGGATAATAAGAAAAATATTTTCCATTACACTTCAGTTCAGACCAGCAATCGGACCCCCAGTGTTAATCAGACCTCAGCTCACAGCCCCAATTAGACTCCCAATGTTATTCAGACCCCTAATGCCTCAGATCAGCCCGCCATGTCAGCCAAGCCATCAGCCTCCATTGTCAGCCATCATGGCCTTATCAAATCCACAGGCGTAGTTTGTGCTTAGACAAAAAGGCGCACCATAGGGTAATACCGTACAGAACAGGTAAATATTACTTTCAGAATAATGCTCACCTAGTGGAGTTGTGCTACCTGTAGGCACAACTTTAGATAAAGCTCATCAAGATGTAGACTGAAATCCCAGATGTGGGTTGGTCTGCAGCCATGGATGGAGGTCTTCCTATCGGAGATGCCTTTTCCAAAAACCAAATTCTCTTACGGCGCAAGGAAACTAACCATGGTCCAGATAGTTGAAGGCTGAGGTCTTTATTGCAGAATAACAACTGCCATCTTTTCATTGCTTCACTTACCCAAAAAAATTTAATACACTCAAAAAAATTGCACACTCCAAAATGGTATAAATAAAATCTACAGATTGTCCCGCTAGAAATTACCGCAGTGTGTCTGCGGTAATTTCTAGCGGGACAATCTGTAGATTTTATTTATACCATTTTGGAGTGTGCAATTTTTTTGAGTGTATTAAATTTTTTTTGAGCTCAGTAACCTCAAAAAAAGTTGAGGGTCAGAATGGGGATGTAAAAAATAAAATTTTAATTTTTTTTGACATTTTATTTTTACACTATTTAGACATAAACCTATACATATGGGGTATCGTACCGACCCAGAGAAAGGGCATGGGTCAGTTTTGCCGCAAACGGAACACCGTGCGAACAAAACCCGTAAAGGGTGGAGGAATTGCATTTATTTTCCAATTCCACCGCATTTGGAATAATATTTTTTTTTAACTGGTCCCACAACAAATAAGCCCTCATACAGCTATGTGACCGGAAATATAAAAAAGTTATGGCTCAAGGACGATGGGAGATGAAAATTGAAACCGCAGAAACGGAAAACCTAAGGGTTAAACTTTTTTGCAGCATTTTCCTTATTTAAAACCGTTTTCTTATTGTTCCTTTTCAGATTTTAAAAAGGGTTCCAAACAGCGTCCTGTGGCTGCTGAGATTTCCTGCAGTAGGAGAGCCCAACATTCAACAGTATGCCCAAAACATGGGACTTCCACAGTCCAGAATAATTTTTTCCCCAGTTGCGCCTAAAGAAGAACATGTTCGAAGAGGACAGCTGGCTGATGTTTGTTTAGATACACCGTTGTGCAATGGGCACACCACTGGAATGGATGTCCTTTGGGCAGGGACTCCAATGGTCACTATGCCAGGTAAAGGACATTCTCACAATGTTCTTCAGTTCTGTAATATTGGTGTTTATCTTTTGGCATTATAGATCTGTTGCAAGGTGATATTGATTAGACTGTAAGCAACACTTCCTGCTTGGAGATCCAGTCAGTGGAGCTTTCCATTGATTTGTTAATTTATTTCTGTCAATTAAGGCTTCGTTCACATCACCGTTCAGCCTTTCTGTTCTCCTGCTCCGTTTAGGAGCAGTAGAACGGAAAGGACTGAAAAGGCACATATAACTGATGCCAAACTGAATCAAACGGAGCCCTTAGGACCCCATAGACTAATGGGGTCAGTTATGTTTCCGCTCATGATTTTTAAGCGGAGACAAAAGTTGTGCATGCAGGACCTTTGTCTCCACTTAAAAATCATCTTCTGAGCGGAAACATAACTGACCCCATTATACTCTATGGGGTCTTAAGGGCTCCGGTTGACTCAGTTTAGCGTCAGTTATGTGCCTTATCCGTCCTTTCCGTTCTACTGCTCCTAAACGGAGCAGGAGAACAGAAAGGCTTGAACGGTGATGTGAACGAAGCCTTAAGTCCAATCTCACAGTAGCATAAGACATTTCTGTGTGTTTGTTTATAGGTGACACACTTGCATCTCGAGTTGCTGCCTCACAGCTGACCTGTCTTGGTTGTCCAGAATTAATTGCTAAAAGTAGGCAAGAATATGAAGAAACAGCAGTGAAAATGGGTACAGACCTAGAATTGTAAGTAACATGAACAACAAGTGACTTTACAGGTCCCCAGTCATTTTGAGTAGCAGCCAATACCACTTGTCCATGTTACAGTTGCAATATGTACATCACATAAAATCCTATGACGAGTGTTCTAGTGTTGAGGCTTCCAGGCTTTTCATTTTTGTAGGATAGGCTATAAATTTTAGATTGGTTAGGGTCAAACTCCTGGCTCCCTGAGTAATCAGCTATTTGAAGGGTCTGTGCTACTTGAATGAGCACTGCAGCCTCTTCAGTGCTTACAGTTTCAGACATTGCTACTGCAGAACGCTGTACTTATGTTGAACAACTCTTTTAAGAAACACAAATATCTGTCTAAAATCAGCCTTAGACTACTGTCACAGTAACCAACGTTGCAATATTAGCACCTGGCTGTGTAGGGCGCTTATATTTAAAAAAAATATATTTTGAGATGTGCTGCTCCATTCCCCCGCTGTGCCCCCCCCATTCACTTTTGCCTGCCTGTATAATTAGTAGCATCAGTACAGGGAGGAGGAGTCTGTTGTGTTTCTCAAGGGGCGTCTCCTTCTCCCAGTGAGCCAGTTGCAGCGGAGCGCGTCAGTCAGTGAGCAAAAAAGCTCACCTTCTCCCTGGCTGTGACTAGGTCCACTGCGATTGTATAGCTCACAGCCAGGGAGAAGGAGACACCCCTTGAGAAACACGGCGGTCTCATCCTCCCTGTACCAATGCTACTAATTGTCATACAGGGCAGCAAAAGTGAACGGAGCAGCGCATCTGAAAATAAATTAAAAAAGCGCCCTGACAGCTAATATATAAAGCTGTGTGTGTATGTATGTCCGCTAAAGGAATCTGCACAGTCGCATAAGCCACACCCCTGACCTGGTTAGGCCATGCCCACTCAGCAGACAGGGATTGAAAAAATTAAGTTGATCAACTTCTATCAGCTGCAGAGGTAGGAGGGAAGGAGGGTGACTTTCTCCGTGCAGCTCACACTCAGACATCAGTGCTGCTCTCTTAGAGTGAGCTATTCAAAAGGCCAAGCCCCCATCCAGTTAGGCCACGTAGCCTCCCACTCCGCTGACATGGATTGAAAAACAAAGTTAAAAATCAATTTCTGCACAGTGCCGCTGTCTGAGAGTGAGCTGTTCAAAAGGACATCCTTGTGTCCGTCCAGGCCCTGCGCCAGACAGAGGATAGGGAGTCTGAAAGCCGGACTGTCCAGCCTGAAACTGGACCTCGGCAGGCTGCTGTGGGAGGTCACAGTTAAGGGGATGGACCTCCTGTGGAGATCACACTCAAGGGGGTTGTGTGCTGTGATGCTCACTGTTAAAGGGGCAGGCTGCTGTAAAGGTCAAAGTTAAGGGGGTGGCTGCTGTGGAGTTTCAATTTTAAGGGACAGGGCATGTGGGGGGGGGGGGGGGGGGGCGGCGGCTGTAGATGCCACTGTTTTATAGTGGATAGTGTTTATCTTTTAACACACACAAACATTAAATGAAATAGATTAAATATACCCAAGCAAAGCCAGGTCCTTCAGCTAGTCTACTAATAAAGCCCTACACAGCCAGGTACTAATATTGTAATGTCAGTACCATTGAAAGACCCTCTTCAATTTTTTGAAAGTTTGTTCTGCCAAATGGTGCCTGCTTTATAAGGGGTTCTAACATTCACCACATGTACATTAGAGGCGGTCATACAGATCTAATAACATTATGTAATTTTTCCTTTTTTTTTTATAGCCTGAAAAAGATCCGTGCAAAAGTTTGGAAACAAAGGATATCTAGTCCGCTTTTCAATACCAAACAGTACACAATGGATTTGGAGAGATTATACTTGCAGATGTGGGAGCATTATGCAGCTGGTACTAAAACTGATCATCTCATCAAGCCAGTGGAAACCACAGAATCTGCATAACCAGACGTCCTCTACAAGTTGGATATTTGTTGCTTGTACATTTTCACAGTGGGGACACATGGAAATCATTTGTTTTCTCCTTTCTCTCGCTAAATGTGCAGGAAATCTTGCAAATCACCCTCCAGTTATGACTCGATGGACACTTTTTTTGTTCTTAAGAAATTTTTAGTTTTGTCTTGCAGTATGCATATTTCAAGTTTGGGCTTTTAAACATAAGTTCTGTGTATGTCTGCTAGCTCAAAACATTAATCTCAGCTTGAATCTTGTAGCTAACTGTGCAGGTTCGAAGAGTTAAAAAAAAAAAAAAATCACAAAGCATCATTAATGGTGTCCTAGTCCTTTTTATAGGTTTTATAAACCACTTGTAGCCTTTTTAATGTTTGGCATTTTGTTTCCAAGCAGTCCTGTACATGTGAGCTTTGATTATAAATGAAATGTGTTCAGAAATGTCTCCCTTCAGATGTCTGCTTGATTTGACATTTACTCAGCCTTTCCTCATGTCAAATCCTTATTTGCCTAATCCATTAAGTGTAAACTGCACAAATGGAAAGCACACAGCCTATAAATGAAATGTGCTGCGGAGGAGTGTAGAGCACACATACTGCAAACTCTTATAGTGTCCCACTATTTAATGGACTAAATGAGATATATTTGGTGTATGTACTTGTACTTTGCGCGCACTAGACTCCTTGAAATGTTGCTCATACAGAAACTTGATAGGGAAATGTTTCCTCGTTTTTTTTTTTTCATTGATCTTGTTTGGATGTAACGCTTTGTGTGGAAAATAAGCATGTACTGCAACAGATTAGAAGAATTAATGCGCCTCTGCACATTACTTATTTGACTTAATAAACTCAGTTGGCTTTTTTTGACTGTACAATTGGCACTTTTTATTCAAATGTATGAATGGGATTCTTCACTAGTAGTTTTCATTATGACACCCCTCAGTGGTTTTTCTTTCCCTGTGCAGGACAGTTGTGTGAAGAGATTGGTCTTTTTATTTATTTTTTGCCCAGGAGTTTTACAGCGCTCTACCCCTTCATGTTTGGTGATCATAATACCCTGTGGAGTGTAACCCACCCCTTATTTCAGTTAAACATGCGTGTTATCCCATCATCAGCGTTGTGACATTGCCACACAGGGTAGCTCATGTTCAGGAGGTAAGCGGGAGTATGTCCCAGCTATGCAGCGCATTGTGTTGTAATACATCCAGGTCAGGAGCTGGGGATCAGGTCACTTATGGTGAAGAGCATGGCAGAGATAAAATGGCACTAAGGAAGGCATGCATGAGAACTCAGTTCTAAGATTAAGGCCGAATGCACACGGCCGTGTGCGGGCCGTGGAACCGCGGCCTGGATCCCTGCTGAGAGCAGGAGCGCACGGCGCCATGGGTTGCTATGACGCCGTGCGCTCCCTGCTGCCGCCACAGTACAGTAATACACTGGTATAGATCATACCAGTGTATTACTGTATTGCGGCAGCAGGGAGCGCACGGCGTCATAGCAACCCATGGCGCCGTGCGCTCCTGCTCTCAGCAGGGATCCAGGCCGCGGTTCCACGGCCGTGTGCATTCGGCCTAAGGCTGCAGTTTCAGAGCTTGCTTGTAGCACAGGGGTCAGCAACCTTTGGCACTACAGCTTCTGGGAAAACTAAAACTCCCAGCATGCACATTTACTCAGTTCTTGTAATTCCCATATAAGTCAGAATAGGATTCTAGGAGTTGTAGTTTCTAAACAGCTGGAGATTGCTGAGCCCTGTTCTGGCAGGTCAGCCATGGATAACAGCCCGGAATCTGTAAGTTGGCTGAATTATGTAATTCCCACTGGCTAGTGAGGCTGGTTGTCTGATATGTATAATCAACCTTAGTCATTCTTTAGTTTCCATTGTATGTTTTATAGGGTGATAAGGAGATAACTAACAAGACAGTACCTGCCAATAGATGTGCAATTTGTAATAAAAAGCAGGAAGCATCGTTAAGAAACCACATTCTTGTGAATGGCATTGGGGGACACAGCACCATGGGGTATATGCCCAGCTGCCACTAGGAGGCTGAAACTAGAAAAGTGTTGGCTCCACCCAGATAAGCTATACCTGTCAGGGATGTAAAGAAATTGCTTTATATATAAAAAAAATCAAAATAATGCATCAAAAGAAAAATTATTCATAAAATCACAATTCATATAAACACCTCAAAGCGTTCAATCAAGAACCTAATTTTGTGCAATCCGTAAGAACAGGGTACAAGTGTCTATGCAAAAATATAAATTATTTATTATGCAATCAAAAATGTATGTAAATTTCAATGATATGCAGTACCCATATCCAACACAAGAATATTATGCAATACTGCTTTCTATTTGAGAGCGATACCAATCAATTGATTATGCACAGAAATTCAATCAAGAAAATGACAGATACGAGCCCTTGCTCTGCTAAAACTATGACCAATCTCGGATTGTATTAATAGTAGTGCAACAAAGCTTATTAATTTATTGGCTTGATATCAAACTAGGGAATATAAAGATTCCCAACAGAAGTTTTCTTGTGGTTTCAATATTAATCTTTTATTCAGTTATATGCATCGTAACTGAACAGCGCCAATATTGATGTACTACTACATGCATAAAAATCATACATTACCCGAGAAGGTAGGTGATGGGCAGAGTCTAGGCGAAGTCAGCTCTTAAGAGTTTTTCTGATAATCAAGATCCTTCTGCCAGCTTTCTTTATCCCCCCCTTTCTTTTTTTCTTCCTTTCTCCTTTTATCTTTGGTATGTGGTTTCTTGACCAAAAATGTATCAGATGAACATGCCTTCCTAGTTTGGAACTTTCCAATCATTGTCAGATAGGCGTGTACATTAATAAGGAATGTGACGTCATAACACTACCAAGAATGCACTTTTGCTACTGCTGTAGTGTTACCTGCTCATACCTAGGTGGCACTGTTGTATACCATTAAGGGTTAACTCATACATGCCTGACACCGTCAACACTACATATACCTGACATCTGGAAGCCTTCTCATACTTTGAAACATGAACCGATTATAATATAGATTTAGAGGAACATCTTGACACTTTTCACATTGTGGAATTTATGTTCAGATAAGAAATACAATGAAGCCTCTACTTCCACAGGTGGCATGTATCTTCTAACTGTCTAAATGATTGAATATTGGTTACAAAAAACACAACTTCCTCTGAGCAAAGTCTCATTCCCAGAAAGCCATACCAAATATTGACTATAAACTGTTCATCATAACTAGAATAAGTAGATATAACTGTTCACACTTCTGAAAAGGCACAACAAATCTCCCTTTCATTACAATGTAATCCAAGAGATTACACCCCATATATAATCTGCCCCCCCCCCCCCCCAAAATGTCCAAACGGCGGGATTTAATAAATCATTGTCTGATAGATGTTGCTTCTGATTTTCTCTCTCTGCATGAATACTCATCAGGTTCCTTTTTTAGTGAACCGATCTCAAGTTCAAAATGTCTTAATAGAGATGGAATTAACAGCTGATACCCTGGTGGCAATGACTGTGCCTGCTACGCCAAAGATTATGGCAGCTGTAATAGCAGAAATTAACTGCTTTGGTCGTTGACTTGTTAAAGACTGTTACCTGGTCAAGGTTTTCCTTGTCTGTTCCAGGATCTGTGTAATCCTTTCTTGGGAATAACCGACATGTATTTGATACCACATCTTTATCTCTGGAGACAAAATCTCAAGTGTTGAACTATCTTTCAACTGAGACGCGTGGATCCAAACTGACATAGATCTTTTGGGATAGAACCCTCTTATTTGTCAACATGAATCTTGTGGTATCCTGCAGCATTATTCCAGATGAATGGCCTGGTACAGCGATAGGCCTGACGTGGCACTCCTTCCCCAAGATTAGGACGATGTAAATAACGGCAACAACCCTCGATGCCATCTTGCGCATGTAATATATTGTATGATAAATATAAGCACATACATCTTCCACTTTTTATCACTCCTGCAAGAAAAGAGTTCACACTACCATACATCTTTGATATGGCATAGATTATTTTCTTGAACAAGCAAGTTCTCGAGTCACAAGATAATTCGTTACAGAGGAAAATACATGAGGATAGGTTGGTACATTTGCATGTTGATACTGTACTAATCCTGGGTTTCCATCTAGCTGAAACCTTTTATCTCTTTACTAATCATCATCCGGTAATCTTTCCATTTGGCAAAGTTATCAAAGAGCCATAAAAAAAATTCAATCTGTGTCTTTGCTGTCACATCCAATACCTTTGGAAATAACTATATGACAATATAGTGGCTTGTGATCCTGTGTCAAGTAAACCCCTGATTGGCCCGATAAGTTCATCTTGGAGATAAGAATCAAGAAAATATCGGCCTTTAACCTGAAATAAATCACATAAGAAATTAGAATGTTCACTTATTTGATGCTTTTTGAGGACCTGATACTTTTGCAGCGATGCGTCCTCTGGTGAACCCTGTACATTCCTGCTGCACGCAGGAGCAGAAGCCACCTCCTTTGGGGAAAATCATACATTTATGATATGCAAATTTTTTCACTACTAGCAAGTTGGGTGTTTACTTGCTGGTAGCCGCTGCATTTTCTGCTTCTAGACACGCCCTATCTCCTCTTGATAGACAGGGCCAATGAGCGCTCTCCTCCCGTTGGCCCCGTCTGCTGCTGAATTCCCGTGCCGTAACGTTCCTCGATCGACGCAGGCGTACTGAGTGAAGGACGCACGCTTGCCAGCTCCTTCCACAGTGCGCCGATGACGTCATCTTACACCCGGAAGAGAAGACTGCCGGCATCGCTGGGAAAGAGGCGGAGAGTCCGGTGATGTCGCTGGATGCTTGTTTCAGGTATTTGCCTGATACCAATGCAGCCATCGCTCCCACTAAATCCAACAACGTTTAAGGGGGCATAAAATTACTATATGTCATTTTACATACACTATACCACCAACTATTAGAACCAATATTCCCATATTAAATATATATCTCAAATAAATATATAACACACACACCGGCCCTCTTGGTTAGTTGGGCCTCCAACCACCTATGCCTCTCCCTGGCCTTCCTTTACTTTAGTCCCCGGCTTCTGCCTGGGACTGGGCCGCATCTTCCCTGGCCTCGGGCCACTGCTGCTCCGTTTCTCTGGTTTTTCCCTCCTTGGGCATCACTTCTCCTCAGGAGCCCCCCTCACCAGTTCTCTTCCTTCCGTAGGGCCCCTGGTCTCCCGCGGTTCCCTCCCGCCGACGGCACTCCATTAATCGAGGCCCCTCCCTGCTTCTCTCGGTCTCCTTCCCCTCCTATCCCAGTATAGCGTGGGCTTTTGCCTGGGGGCAGAGTTTGCCTCCTTCTGGTTAGTTCTTCCTCTGGGACTCCATCTTGCCAGCACTCCTAAGGGACGCTCTCCAATCTCATGCAACCTTCCTGGCACTCTCCTGTGACTGCTGCAGCATCTCTTCAGGGACACAATACCTGGGGTCCAGTAGGACAGCCTCTGGCTGGCTGCTTCTCACTCAGCCCTCATGTCCTCTTCCAGAGAAGACTCCCAGCCCCCTGCGAGTCGTCATGTATTATACGTGTGCCCGCTCTAATAATAAGTTGCCTTGCGGTCAGCCTGAGCCCATTTGTGCGTAGTGCCTTGCCCCCACAGACGCTCTCGGGACACCCTGACTGAACCTGCCTTGATCCATGGTTGAGTCCAGGGGCGTACATATAAATCATTGGGCCCCATAGCAAGAATCTTAATGGGGCCCCCCTAACTCCGTCCACTGGCCCATCCCACCACCTGCCCTGGCTTCTCCCCTGCCATACCCCCAGCAGTTGCAGCCGTGTAGACATTAGGAGCTACTTTCACACTTGCGTTTCTATTTTCCGGTATTGAGATCCGTCATAGGGTCTCAATACCGGGAAAAAACCCGCTTTTGATTGTCCCCATTCATTGTCTTAGAAAAATAGGAAAGCCACAGCAGCGTCTCACCAAAGGTTTCTTTATTCAGGAACACTCCTCATAACAGGTCATAAAAAAGCATTTCGCAGCAACGTTTCGGCTAATGTTAGCCTTTGACAAAGGCTAACATTAGCCGAAACGTTGCTGCGAAATGCTTTTTTATGACCTGTTATGAGGAGTGTTCCTGAATAAAGAAACCTTTGGTGAGACGCTGCTGTGGCTTTCCTATTTTTCTACATGCCATTGGACCGCTTTGGATCTGCGATCCCCTGCTCAGCTGCTGCGTAAACACCATTCCCTGCTCTTCAAAAGCCGTTTGTGTTGCTGCTCCTGAATATATTTATTTTATTTACCATTCATTGTCTTAGGGCACTGTCCACTATAAGCAGCACACAAGCACAGCTCATTGGGGGGGGGCGGCTATGGTGGTGCTGGCATAATAGTATACCAGTGCCACCATAGCCCCCCTTACCTTATGAACTGTCAGAACCTCCTAATGCATACCTCAGCTGCTGCAGAACATAAAAAGCTTCGTTCACATCTGTGTTGGGGCCTCATTCGTGGATCAAATCATAAATGCTGGACACAATTTTATAGCCTGGAAGATGGAAACCTGACAGATCTCATCATAGTCAGCGGGATCCGTCGGGTGTTGTCGTCCATGAAGTGCCAGATCCGGAACTGCAGTGATTTTCGCTGATTTGCTCCTATGACGGCAGAACAGCGAACGTCACCAGCACAGATGTGAACAAAGCCTAATACTCACCTCAGCTGCTGCAGAACATTATAATAGTGACAAGGGAACTACAAGTCTCATCATCACCAGATTATTATTGGAAATTAGGGAGCAACACAGGGAGAGGTGAAAGTGGAGAGAACTACAATTTCCAGCATGTCCAGGCTGTTATGATCAGATACAAGCAGACATTACACAGAGTATTAGGCCGGGTTCATATCACCATTTAGTTTTCAGTTCTTCTGATCCGTCAGATGAACAGAAAAATAAAGAAAAAAAATGATCCTGTATTTCAAGCATCAGTTCTGCACATTTAGCATCCGTTTATGCCATATCTGTCTGAGATCCGTTATTTTAGACAGAAAAAAGTCCTGCATGCAAAACGGAAAACTAAACTGTGATGAGAATCCAGCCTAAGAAAAGAGAACTACAACTCTCAGCATGTCCAGATTATAGGACATCATCTAGTTGTACCAGGTAAGAGCTTTAAAAAGAAATAACTATAACCCCCAGTATGGCCAGACTTATTATGGGGCATCAGTATACATTTAAAAGAGGGGGTATAGGAGGAGAGAACTACAACTCCCAGCATTACCAGCCTGTACTAGGGCATACGTTTAAATTACATTGAGAAACATATAATACGACAAAACTACAACTCCCAGCTTTTCTAGGATGTTATGGGTTATCCCAGAACACCACTAACCTCTCCTCCAGGCACCACACAGAAGCTCCGCCCCCTCACAGTGATATGCCAGAGGTCTTTCACCAGTCCTCTGCACTGGTCACATGATGATGACATCACCAAAGGTCCTTTAGACTTCTGCTGCTCTGCTATTTATTGGCTTCCTGCACTGGTCACATGCTTGATGACATCACCAAAGGTCCTTTAGATTTCTGCTGCTCTGCTATTCATTGGCTTCCTGCACTGGTCACATGGTTGATGACATCACCAAAGGTCCTTCACCTCTTACTTTCTCAGGTAGCCATACAAGTGTAATTAGTGGGCGAGGCCTATCCTCCACTGCGGGCCCCCTTCCCCCAGGGGCCCCATAGCAGCTGCGTGGTCTGCCTCTATTGGAGGTACGCCACTGGTTGAGTAGCTGGACCGCTTTCCTGCCAAAATTGCAGCCGCCTCTGCCTCTCCCAGGGACGGGGCACGCTCACGTTCTGACACCAGGTCCCGCAAAAGACCTCGGGTTGTCACAATTATGTCCTGCTCCTCCTCGGGTCATTCCCAGGACAGGTCTGAGGCTGGCAACGAATCTTCCCCTGCCGCACCTTCCGCTGCCTTGGGGGACTCCTCTAACTCTGATTCCGAATCAGAGCAGAGAACTGCCCTGTCTGCGACCATGCAGGATCTCATCAGGGCAGTTAGGAACGCTTTCCACGTGCAGGAAGACCCCTTCTCCTTGGCTCAGGAATCCATGTCATTCTGCCGTTCCAGGCGTCCTGCTTTGGTTTTCCCTAACCATGCGGATCTGGACGCACTCCTGGCCGAGGAGTGGCGTCACCCCGATAGGCATTATCAGCCCACCAAGGGTTCAGACGTCCTCTTTCCCTTTTCCGAAGAGTCCATTACTAAGGTCTGTCCTTCCTCAGGTAGATCCACAAGTGGTCCGGCTTGCTAAGGCTACCACCACGCTTCCTTTGGCCAATGCTGTGTCTTTGTCTGATCCATTGGACAAGAAGATAGACTCCTTGTCCAAGTCTGTATTCGTTGTAGCGGGTTCCCCTATCCACCCTGCCTTTGCCGCATCGTGGGTGGCTAAGGCCTGTATGGTCTGGGCCAAACAGCTTGTTCGGTCCTTACCCACAGATTCTGCTCAGGAGGAGCTCCATCTCCTTGCCTCTCATCTTCTCCAGGCCTCCAGGTACCTTTGTGATGCTTCCCTGGAATCAGCATGCCGCTCTGGTAGGGCGGCTGCTAACTTAGTGGCCATCTGCCGCACGGTTTGGCTTTGGGCCTGGGTTGCGGATGCCACCTCCAAAAAGGCTTTCATATTTCTCTGATTCCGGGGTGGTAGGCTTTTCGGGAAACGTTTGGAGGAGCTTATTTCTGAGGCCACGGATGGGAAAAGTTTCCTCCGTCCTATGCCTTCATCGAAGTCTCAGCGTTTTCGTTCTTTTCCGGACTCCTCCTCCCGTCAGGACCAAAAGACTGCTCGTCCTTCCTTCAAGGCCAAGCCCTCCTGGCACGCCCGCCCTAAGCCTTCCAAACCCCAGTCTGCAAATCCGTTATCTGTATGATGGGTTTCCCCTGCTCAAGTTGCCCCTCGGGTGGGGGGTCGTTTGCTCTCTTTTCAGGATCAATAGAGCACAACCGTGGACGACGCCTTGGTTCTGGAGGTAGTATCCTCCGGATACAAAATAGAATTCTCCGCCCTTTCCATGGGTCAGTTCTTCCAGTCATCGCCGCCCAGGTGCCCCAACCGGCCGGTTGCCTTTTTTCAGGCCATTCATTCCCTTCACACGCACGGGGTGATTGTTCCTGTTCCAACCTCGGAACGTTTTCGGGGGTTACTCGAACCTCTTCATGGTTCCCAAGAAGGACGATGCACTTCGCCTCATTTTGGATCTTAAGGCGCTCAATTATTTCGTCCGAGTCCGCCATTTTCATATGGAGTCCCTCAGGTCGGTGATTGCTTCCCTCGAGGTGGGCGAGTTTCTGTCGTCCATCGACATCCGAGACGCCTATCTGCATGTCCCCATAGCTCAGTTTCATCAGAGGTACCTTCGCTTTGCGGTAGGTTCTCTGCATTTTCAGTTCGTGGCGTTGCCCTTCGGCCTGGTGTCTGCCCTGAAAGTCTTTACCAAGGTGTTGGCTCCTCTGGTCACACTTCTCCGTGGCAGTGGAATTGCCGTAATACCCTACCTGGACGATCTTCTAGTGAAGGCTCCGTCCTGGGAGGACAACCTGTCCAGTCTCCACATCACCCTGTCTGTGCTGTCCCAGTTTGGCTATCTGGCTAATCACACTAAGTCCTCCCTGGCTCCCAGTCAGAGGATGGAATTTCTAGGCATGGCTCTCGACAATCGCCTTGGCCGAGTGTTCCTCCCTCAGGATAAGGTAGTGGCTCTTCAGTCGGGGGGTGTCTCGCCTTCATGAGCTGTCTCCTCTGCCCATCAGGGCGTGCATGTGTGTTCTGGGCCGGATGGTTGCCGCCTTCGAGGCAATTCGTTATGCCCAATTCCACATCCGAGCCCTTCAGGTCTCAATTCTTGCCAGGTGAAACAAGTCTCCGTCAGGCCTCGATCACCTGATCTGTCTGTCCCCTCAGGTCCGCCGGGACTTGCACTGGTGGCTGAACCCACTAACTGTCTCCCTCGGCAGATCCTTCCCCTCCATTGGCAGGTGATCTCCACAGATGCCAGCCTGACAGATTGGGGGGCAGTCTTCGGGTCTCTCTCAGCCCAGGGTCAATGGTTGATGCGGGAGAGCTCCCTATAGATCAATATCCTGGAACTCAGGGCCATTTACCTAGCTCTGTCCTGTTGAGCTCTCCTCCGTAGTCATCCTGTCCGGATTCAGACAAACAACTCCACTGTGGTGGCTTTTTTAAACCACCAGGGGGGCACGAGAAGCACGGCGGTCCTGAAGGAAGCATCTCGCATTCTGCATCCCTGGAGTCGACAATTGGGCGGCCGACTTCCTCAGTCGTCAGCGTCTCGACCCGGGCAGTGGTCTTTCCATCCAGAGGTGTTTCAACAACTCTGTCAGAGCTGGGGAATCCCAGATGTGGGTCTTTTTGCCTCCAGTCTGAACCACAAACTTCCTCTTTATGTTGCAAGGTCTCGGGATCCTCAGGCTCTGGCGGTAGACGCCTTGGTTCTCCCGTGGTCCCAATTCAGTCTCCTATATCTCTTCCCTACCCTTCTGCTTCTTCCTTGTGTACTCAAACGTCTCAAAATGGATCAAAACCTTTCCAAAGGTCCTTGGCTTCTCGTTCCCAGGTTAAGACTTTCCTTCAGGGGGTGGCGCATCGCGTCCCTCCCTTCCGTTCTCTGGTGGAACCCTGGGATTTGAATTTGGTCCTAGATACCCTTCAGTCCTCTCCCTTCGAGCCCTTGAAGGTCTCCCTTTCTTATGTCTCCATTAAAGTTGTGTTTTTAGTTCCTTTCAGTTATCGCAGTTCAGTACTTACATTCGCAGAGTCTCCAAGCTGGCTGCGCTCGTGTCGGTCCACCTTTTTGGTTTTTCACCAGGACAAGGTTGTCCTGCGCCCAGTTCCCTCCTTTCTTCCCAAGGTGGTCTCTTCCTTCCACATTAATGAGGAGATTGTTCTACCTTCTTTCTGTCCCAACCCCTCTCATGCCAGAGAGAGGTCTGGATGTGGTTGGGGTGCTTCGGCTGTATTTTCAACTAACGGAGCTCTTCAGTCGAACTGACTCTCTCTTTGTTGTCCCTGAGGACTCACGTAAGGGTTTACAAGCCTCCAAAGCTACCATCTCCCGTTTGAATAGGTCGGCCGTCAAGGAAGCCCATGGGTCGTGAGCCCCCCATCCGGTTAACCGCTCACTCCACTAGGGCGGTCGGGGCATCGTGGGCGGTCCAGCATTTAGCCTCTGTTTCCCAGGTCTGCAAGGCCACCACCCGGGCCTCAGTTCACACCTTTTCCAGATTTTACCATATTTATTCCTTGGCCTCTGCTGATGCCAGTTTGGCTCGAAAGGTTCTTCACATGGCTGTTTTTTCCCAACCTCGGGGACTGCTTTGGGACGTCCCATGGTGCTGTATCCCGCAATGCCATTCACGAGAAAAAAAAATATTTTTGCACTTACCGTACAATCCTTTTCTCATTGGGTGCATTGGGGGACATAGATCCCACCCTTGTATTTTTCTTCATTCAGGTTTTACGTATTTCCTGGGACCCTTTGATAATGGTCCTCTTTCTGGTTTAGGAAATGTTGGCTTCACTTTTTATCCGTTTTTTTAATGCTCCTACTGCTTTTGGACCAACTGGTTAGTTTAGTGTCTGAGCAGAGGGTATAGCCCATGTTGCTGTGTCCCCCAATGCATCCAACGAGAAAAGGATTTTACGGTAAGTACAAAAATCCATTTTTGTCCTGCTTGTCCAAATAAAATTTTCTGGAAGAAACCCTGGTTTTTATGAATGATATCAAAGCTATGGTAAAACCTGAAATTCAGTCGGCTTTGGCTAGTTTTGCTGCTACTATGTCTACAAAAAGTACAAGGAAGAGACCAAGAGTAGTTATCTTCTCACTCAGATGATTCATCTCCAATGTATGTATATAATGGAAAGGAAGGAAAAGCAAGAGGATTCTTCCTCGGGTGAGGAGGATAAAATTATTTAATTTCATATGATTTTGAACTATTAAAGAGGACTAGTTGCCAAAAAAAATGCAATGCAATCTGAAAGCACCATTTTGTAGAGCAGGAGATATATTGATATATAGTTTTGTGGGAAAAATGAAGATTTCTCTTAGCTGTAACACCATGCAACAAAAAAAAACTTTTCGTCTACTACTGTGCAAAAACCATTTGTCCTATACTAAATCGAGTGTGCGGATTATAAATCCGATGTCAGAATTGTTGTAACACGTCACAAAATTTTGCTATGCATAAGTATGCCTAAATTAATTAAGCACTTGAAGCACTAAAGCATTGAATAATTTTGAACAGAACAAATTTTACTCCAACAATTACCTGATCTACATCAAAGTTTGCATAGTAAACAGTGTATGAAAATGTAATGGAATAACAAAATTTCAAAAAGTCTAGTTTTTCAGTTTAAAAGTCTTACTTGAGCAAGGCCCAGTACTGTTAAAAGTGCTTCAGGCATCTGCTTTAAGTTTGTGAACACTCAAATTGGTATGGGAATGTAAGAAATGCACTTTCAATGACATTCGGCAGCCAAGTTGTTCATATGCTGTAAGCATGTTGTCTACTAATTCAGCATAGTTGCAGCTCGTCTGTTCCCAAGGAAGTTCTGCACTACTAGAACAAATGCATCCCAAGCTTCAAGTTCCAGAGGGTTGAGTTTTCTTCTGAATATGTCATCATGCATTAGTTTGTTGAGTTCGGGGCCAATAAAAATTCCGGCCTTTATTTTAGCATCAGTTTTCAGTGTGCTAAACTTCTTCTTCAAATACTGGAAACCATTTCCGTCACGATCAAGTGCAATTACAAAATTACCAAGTTTAATTTGAAGTGGTGGAAGATAAACTTGAAGTGGATCGACCAGTGATTTGTGTTGTACATTGTACTGACCAACTGTGTGCGTGACACTGAGAGGTCAGTGTCTCAATTTGTAATGATTGTTGTCATCACGACTGTTCAATAGGCACAAGAAACACATATGCTTTGTGTACCCTAACTGTAGGCCAAACAGCAGTGCTACCACTTTCAGGTCAGCACAAATTTTCCATTTATGTTCTGAGTATTTGATCATTTTC
Organism: Bufo gargarizans; assembly: GCF_014858855.1. Taxonomy (NCBI): domain Eukaryota; kingdom Metazoa; phylum Chordata; class Amphibia; order Anura; family Bufonidae; genus Bufo; species Bufo gargarizans. Next base: position 113,000,778 of record NC_058088.1, on the reverse strand, counting down.
AAAATTAACTTCATAGAAGTATGGGTCTCTTTCATTCCAACCCCATGAGCCAATGGAACAGATGGTTTTTTGTTACCATTGTGCAACAAGACCGCTTTCAAACTTGTTTTGCTAGAGTCTATGACTAGCCCCCATTCATCGGGAACATGTGTACCATTTACCTCCATCATAAGACCATTTACATTAGTACAGAAACAGACATCGCTTTCCATTGCATACTATACAGCTAATTTGTGTCGACGAAAGTGTGAAGTTGTGGTGCCTCGTTGTAGCAAATTCCATTCCTCAAGTCTAGAAGCTAGCAGTTCTGACTTTTCTTTAGATAATTACAGATCTCTTACCAGATCATCTAAATCTGATTGGCTTAGCAAGTGCGGCTGACCCTTCAGTTGTTCAGGATCAGGAAATACATTGTAACAATCAACATCTTCTTCTTCATCAGGATCAGAATCGTCTGTTTCAATTGCTGTTCCTGCTGTGGGAGGGGCAGGCACTGGATTCTCTAAATTGTGTGGTACTGGTTTAAGAGCAGATTCGCAGTCAGGATACACAATTTGTGACTTGTTTCTCTTTGAATATCCAGCGATTTTAGTCACGCAAAAGTAACAGTCTGAATGGTGATTTTTCTGCTCATGCCAAACCAGAAGCACTGCAAAAGCAATTCCTTTCCTTTTACCATTCAACCACTGCGTGTCACGGTAGGTAAGATAAGGGAAGGAAACCGAACACGACAAGGCAAACAAAACTGACTAGGCCCCAAATTCTAGGGAACAAAGGGGTCACCTCCTAGCAATCCCTAAAACACTTTCCCTAAGCTGCTATGCCCATGTGCATATCTCGATGGTAGATATGCACATGCCCACGTACCTAAGGCTGTAACACACTGAACCAAACCCTCAGCTGTAGGGAAGAGGGAAAGAGACACCCAGCTCCTTCAACAACCGAAGGAGCTAGCGTCACCCTAGAGGCCAAGTAAAAACAGACACAGAAGGAAAAGGACTTCTATCTTTTACTTATCAAAGCCATTCTGAGATTGTTTTCTCGTCACATATTGTACTTCATGACAGTGGTAAATTTGAATCTATTTATAAAAAAAATACCAAATTTACCCAAAAATTAGAATAATTCACAACTTTCCAAAGTTCAATTTCTCTGCTTTTAAAACAGATAGTGATACCTCCTAAAATTGTAATTACTTTACATTTCCCATATGTCTTCTTCATGTTTGGATAGTTTTTTGAATGCCATTTTATTTTTTGGGGTCGTTAGAAGGCTTATAAGTTTAGAAGCAAATCTTGAAATTTTTCAGTAAAATTTCCCAAACCCACTTTTTAAGGACCAGTTCAGGTCTAAAGTCTCTTTGTGAGGCTTACATAATAGAAACCACCCCAAAATTATGCCATTTTAGAAACTAAACCCCTCAAGGTATTCAAAACTGATTTTACAAACTTTGTTAACCCTTTAGGTGTTCCACAAGAATTAATGGAAAATGGAGATGAAATTTCAGAATTTCTCTTTTTTGGCAGATTTTCCATTTAAATAATTTTTTTCCCACTAACAAAGCAAAGGTTAACAGCCAAACAAAACTCAATATTTATTGCCCTGATTCTGTAGTTTACAGAAACCCCCCATATGTGGTCAAAAACTGCTGTATGGCCACATGGCAGGGCGCAGAAGGAAAGGAATGCCATATGGTTTTTGGAGGCCAGATTTCACTGGGATAATTTTAACTTGCCATGTCACATTTGAAGACCCCCTGATGCACCCCTAGAGTAGAAACTACAAAAAAGTGACCCCATTTTGGAAACTACGAGATGATTTTTGGTTGCTCTATATTGCACTTTTTGTGAGGCAAGGTAACAAAAAAATTGCTGTTTTGCCACTGTTTTTAATTTTTATTATTTACAACGTTCATCTGACAGGTTAGATCATGAGCTATTTATACAGAGTAGGTTGTTATGGATGCGACAATACCAAATATGACAACTTTTTTGGGATGTTTATTTCAGTTTTACATAATAAAGCATTTTTTTTAAAAATTATTTTTTAGTGTCACCATAGTCTGAGAACCATATATATATATTTTTTTTTTGGGCGATTCTCTTAGGTAGGGTATCTTTTTTTGTGGGATCATTTTGGGGTGTGTATGACTTTTTGATCGCTTGCTATTACACTTTTTGTTATGTAAGGTGAGAAAATGGCTTTTTTACCCTTTTTTTTTTACGGTGGTCACCTGAGGGGTTAAATCATGTGATATTTTTATAGAGAAGGTTGATATGGACGCGGCAATACCTAATATGTATACTTTTTTATTTATTTAAGTTTTATACACTAATATCATTTTTGAAACAAAAAAAAAATCATGTTTTAGTGTCATCATAGTCTGAGAGCCATAGTTTTTTTTATTTTTTGGGCGATTCTCTTAGGTAGGGTATCATTTTTTGTGGGATGAGATGACGTTTTGATTGGTACAATTTTGGGGCGCGTATGACTTTTTGATCGCTTGCTATTACACTTTCTGTAATGTAAGGTGACCCAAAAATTGCTTTTTTTACACCGTTTTTTTTTTTTTATGGTGTTCACCTGAGGGGTTAGGTCATGTGGTATTTTTATAGAGCAGGTTTTTACGGACGCGGCGATATCTAATATGTATACTTTTTTTATTTTTATATTTAACACAATAAAATCACGTTTTAGTGTCTCCGTAGTTCTTTTTTAATTTTTGGGTGATTGTCCTATGTAGGGGCAAATTTTTTGCTGGATGAGGTGACTGTTGTATTGGTACTATTTTTTGGGGCATATGCCTTTTTGATCGCTTGGTGTTGCACTTAGTGATGTAAGGTGACAAAAATGGCTTTTTTTTTACACAGTTTTCTATTGTTTTATGGTGTCTATCATACGAGGTGGATCATGTGATACATTTATAGAGCCGGTCTCGTTACGGACCCCGCGATACCGAATATGTGCGTTTTTTCTATTTTTTCTTATAAAATCAGGGGTGTTTTCTTTTTTTTTTTAATTGCAACTTTTTTTTTTTAATTCAAAACACTTTTTTTTACTTTACTTTATTTCTGTCCCACTCTGGGACTTCAACTTTTGGGGGTCTGATCCTCTCTGCAATGCATTACAATACATCTGTATTGTAATGCATTGCCTGTTCGTGTACTACAGTGAGTAGTACACAAACAGGTTGCCTAGGAGACCCAGCCTGAGGCTGGATCTCCTCTGCACCGGTAGAAGGCAGGTCCCGATGCCGTGCAGGGCATTGGGCAGCCTCTGCATGGCATCAGGCTGCCTTGTCACGCATCAGGTCCCCGCCACAGCAGCACGGGGACTCGATGCGCTGCTTCACCCGCTGCAAACCACTTCCATGTCGCGGTCAGTGCGGACCGCGGCATAGAAAGGGTTAATCTGCCAGCATCACTGTAAACAGATGTATACAGCAGGAGCCCGGCTACCAGGGACTGCCGGACCCCTGCAGTGATTGGGCGGGCACAATCATCCCGCTGTGCATGTACGGCGGAATGCATTCTGGCAATGCATCTCCCGCCATACATGCACGGCGTTCTGCTTTAAGGGGTTAACTCAAAATTTCCAGAGTCTAGCACCACCATGGCAGGCAGGAGGAATCGGGTACTGCAGGTAGGATACGAATATGCCTGCTCTGACTCCCCATTCACACTACCAACAGTAAGGGAGTTTTTTTTTTTTTTCTTTGAAGTAATCCCCTATTTGTTTTTCATTACCACTTTGAGTTTTAATAAAAGAGCACAGATTAATGAAATGACCTTCTTTACCACAGAAGTAACACAGTCTATTCAGCTTCCTAAAATTCCTATTACCAGAGCAAGAAGTAACCTGACCCAATTGCATAGGCTCCTCTCCAGCCCCTAATTCAAGTGTCATAGTTCCTCGAGGGACAGGAGGGACTGATTCTCCACCAGACAGCACCCCCTGCCTGAGGGGAACCTTGCACCTCTCCCTAAAATGTCTAACAATCCTTTACGGCCAAAGACATGGCCGGCTCCAAAGAATCAGGTTTTTCATGAAATGCAAGGGCATCTTTTAATCTCTCAGCCCCTGACAGAACTGACTACGGAGTGCAGGATCATTCCACTCCGAGTCAGTCACCCATCTTCTAAATTCAGCATAATATGACTCAGCAGTACCTTCTCCCTGGCACAAGCCGCGCAACTTAGATTCAGCCATAGAGACCCGGTCTGGGTCATCATAAATCAGGCCCAGGGCTCCGAAAAATTCATCCACCGACCGGAGGGACTGTGAGCCGGTCGGCAGAGAAAAAGCCCAAGACTGAGCGTCACCTTTTAGCAGAGAAATAATAACCCCTACTCTTTGGTTTTCGTCTCCAGATGAAATCTTACGCAGACGAAAATACAATTTACAGGATTGCCTGAACCGAACAAAGTTATCACTTCCCCCGGAAAACCAGGGGGAATCAGGGAGAGCAACCTTAGGTTCCAGGCAGACCTGGTTTCCCCCTGCGGCGTCAGACGCCAAAGTTCTCTGACAACCAAATTGCGGAGGTCAGCTACCTCTAAAGACAATCCCTGCATGCGATCAACCAAAGCATCAATAGTTTCTATTTTGCAAACAGCAAGGGAAAAAATCACGGTAAGGCAGGTTATAATGTCACAGTAGGTAAGATAAGGGAAGGAAACAGAACACAACAAGGCAAACAAAACAACTGGCTAGGCCCCAAATGCTAGGGAACAAAGGGGTCACCTCCTAGCAATCCCTAAAACACTTTCCCTAAGCTGCTATGCCTCTCTGGATGGTAGATATGCACATGCCCACGTACCTAAGACTGTAACACACTGAACGAAAGCCTCAGCTGTAGGGAAGAGGGAAAGAGACACCCAGCTCCTTCAACAACCAAAGGAGCTAGTGTCACCCTAGAGGCCTCGTAAAAACAGACACAGAAGGTAAAAGGGAAAAAGGACTTATCTAGAGATGTGATGGAGTAGACGATCCACCAAACTTCCAGAGCTTACACAAGGCAGAACTATAACCCGCAAAGGCTATAGGGAGATTTAGGAATAAATAGCCTCACCAATTACCTAAAGAACAACACCTGGGAGGAGGTGGGATTCAGTTCAAACCCGCAACAAAACAAAATGCCAGATCGAGTCACGTGCAGCAACTCTGACAGATCTCCTCAAAACACCCACAGGGCAGGGCGTGACACTGCGTTAGCCCAGAGTAACACATAGTGCAACAAACATGAGGTGCCTAACTTTTATCTTGATCTCCAATTTTACAGTCAAAGTAATACTTGTAAGCAAGACGCACTCGCTTTGTCAGATTCTTGCGCTGATCATAAGTAGTGTATTTGCCACATATGTAGCAGAAATTGTCTGGATCGTTAACACATTTGCATTTATCCATCTTAAGTTTCAAAACTGATAGCACTATAACAGATCACTTTATCAAAATCTGTCCAGCTTGCCTTTTATACTTACTGCTGACATCAGCCTGAGTGCACCCGGACAGGTCTGAACATGTCCATTGGAATATTTCCAATATAATGCATTAATATTATAACTGAATAGGCTTTGCATGTATAACTTAAAATCTAGACATGTCAGGCAAATTCCAAATTCATATTTAGAATCAGCACGCTCATTTTAGCATAAATCACATGTTTTTCTCTCAGTAGCAAAATCATTGTTGTGCAGTGGGTTTTTTCCAGAACCCACAACAACACCACGAGAGAGAGGATGCGCCCCCCAGAGACATAAAACCTGCAGAATAAAAACGCAGAGACTCTCCTCCCAATTTAGTGTGATATCCAAGCATGAGAGGAACTCCACTGTTTAGTCCACTAAACTTTTTTTTTTGCTACACCTGTGAAGAACACCAGCAAACCACCAACAAGGGAAATTACAGGTGGATTTTTTCCTTCACCTATGATGGCACCACAAGCGGGTAATAGACTCTTGGGCCTGAAATGTAGATGTAATAGTATGCATTCTATCACTACCGTCAAGTACTTCTGGTGTTCCTGAAAACCTTTTATGAGATAGTAGGCATTCCTGAGATCCAGTACCACGATTAAACAAAAAGGAAAAAGAAGATTTAATGCTGCATTTGTCTCCATTTTGAATTTTTGTTAACAAGTACAGGTTAAATTTCTTTTGGTTTATGATTGTCCTGAATGAGCCATCCAGCTTTTTTTTACAAGAAACGGGGGAATAAAATCCCATTCCTTTCTCCTCCTTTGGGACTGGTATTAACACTTGGTTTTCCATTAGTAATACTTATTGCTGCATGGCTTACACTCCTTTTTTTGAGGAGTGGATCTTTGTAATAAGGTATCGTTTTGGCGGTGGGGGACGGAACTCCAATTTCAGTCCCAGTCCCAGTTGAACAGTGTCCAGAATCCAAGGACTGTTTGAAATCTGGGCTGAATTTTTTATTTTTTTTTAAACCCCCCCACTCGACTAATAAGGTCATTGAGGCTCTGACTTTTTCCTATCTGAAAAGAACTTATTAAATAAAAATCCTTTCCTCTTTTCTAGACTCTATATCTGTCATCTCTGTCTTTTCTTTCTCCTCCTCTACTTCTTTTAAAGGCACGAGATGGGTAATTAAATCATCTACTTCAAGAGAAAAATGTAAAACTTTTCGATCGGTTTCATATGTTTTCTCTACTAATTTCTCTACGGATGGACTAAAAAAGGTATACTCCCTCACAAAGTACCCCACATAATAGATTTTTAGAAGGAACATCTCCTGCCCAATTCTTAAGCCATACGGCTCTACATGCACTGACAAAGCAGAACATCTTGCTGCTAGCCCTCTTTTTAATAGTAGGGAGACCAACAAGAATTTCTTCCCTAGGGCATTTTTTTAAATCTGGTTCTCTAGCTCAGATAAGCAAACAATGAGGGACCTAGCAGTGCAAGTAGACGCAATTCCTGGTCTAAAAGAGGATGTAGATGCCTCCCATGCTCTTTTCAAAAACACCTCTGCTGTTATCTAATTGATCCATGGGGACCCCATGTCGTCAAATGGTAAAGCTGTCTTGGAGACTTTTGAAATTGCCACATCAATTCTAGGGGCCTTATTCCAATTTACACATATATTAAATGGATATTTTCTCTTCAGACTTTTTTAAATAAAGTATTTTCTATTTGTCTTTTTCCACTCCCCTTTAATAAAAATGGTTATATTCTTGTGAATCAGAAATGCTCTATGCTGCCTGGATTCCAAACATTGTCCTGCACAGATCTCACTTCTTTGGTATCTTCGATACCCATAGTGGATCTAAGGGCTCTTAACAACTTATCTGTGTCTTCTACTGGGAAACACTGTCTTTTTCCTTATTCATCCTCATCAGAAGCCAATAATGGAGCGAACCACATTGTGAAAACGATGGGGGGAGCCATGATGTCATGACACCTCTCATGGTATTTATACAAAAATTTTATATATTACTGACCTGCTTTGAAGGTGTAATGGGTAATTCCTAAGTAAGATGCATAAGAGGCTTTGAAGGGTCTTGATTGGAGAATCCACTAACGGTGCGGTGCTTCAGGACCTATAAAAGAACAGACATAATGGAATCAGCGCATTCACATAAGTATTTTCCAAGATTCAGACCTGCTCTTCATATTGCCATGGAAGATCTTCTAAAAAACGTATCCGCAAGGCAGAAACTGCCTGGTTACGAAGATGTCTGTAATCTTTCTGGAACAAGAAGAAATCCATCTTCGAGCCACAGATGCAGTCTGCTGCGTAGGTCCAAGCGCGAGCGCAGAGCTGATCGATTCTAACGCCGTCACTGGCGCAATGAGACTGAAGACGCGTCTCGTACCAGAAAAAGGCAAAGAAAAGATAAGAGGGCATATTCACCTTCCCAGTATGCGCCTCCCCCGGTGAATAGAAAAACACAAAACCCGGCATCAGCTTCCAGCAAAAATCAGCAGCGTCGCATCAGTCCACCAACGGTCACGCAGATGCCACCTCGTCCTTCAACTGCCACCGTTACAACCTCTCAAACACCTACTTGTGAGCTACCTATTAACCCTTTCATGACCAAGGGTCATTGATGCCCCAGTGTCCAGGTCAAAATTTACAAATCTGACATGCCTCACTTTATGTGGTAATAGCTTTGTAACACTTTTACTTATCCAAGCCATTCTGAGATTGTTTTCTCGTGACACATTGTACTTCATGATAGTCATATATTTGAGTCAATATATTTCACCTTTACTTATGAAAAAATCCAAAATTTACCAAAAATTTGGAAAAATTCACAATTTTCCAAATTTCAATTTCTCTGCTTCTAAAACAGAAAGTCATACCTAATAAAATATTTATTACTTAACATTCCCCATATGTCTACTTTATGTTGGCATCATTTTTGAAATGTCATTTAATTTTTTTAGGACGTTACAAGGCTTAGAATTTTAGAAGCAATTCTTACAATTTTTAAGAAAATTTCCAAAACCCACTTTTTAAGGACCAGTTCAGGTCTGACGTCACTTTGTTGGGCTTACATAGTGGAAACCCCCCATAAATGACCCCATTGTAGAAACTACACCCCTCAAGTTACTCAAAACTGATTTTACAAACTTTGTTAACCCTTTAGGCGTTCCACAAGAATTAAAGGAAAATGGAGATGAAATTTCTAAATTTCACATTTTTGGCAGATTTTCCATTTTCAAAAATTTTTTTCTTTAACACATTGAGGGTTAACAGCCAAACAAAACTCAATATTTATTACCCTGATTCCGCGGTTTACATAAACACCCCACATGTGGTCGTAGACTGCTGTACGGGCACACGGCAGGGCGCAGAAGGAAAGGAATGCCATACGGTTTTTGGAAGGCAGATTGTGCTGGATTGGTTTTCTGAACGCCATATGTTTTTTTTTTCTGCCGATCGTCTTGTGCAGGGGCTCGTTTTTTGCAGAAAGTGTTGAGGTTTATATTGGTACAATTTTTGGGTACATAGGATTTTTTGATTATTCATTATTACACTTTATGGGGCAAGGTGACCCAAAAATTGGCTGTTTTGGAACAGTTTTCATTTATTTATTTTTACAGCGTTCATCTGAGGAGTTAGGTCATGTGATTATTTTACACAATAATAGCATTTCTGAAACCAGAAAAAAATGATGTTTTAGTGTCTCTATAGTCTGAGAGCCATACCTTTTTTTTTTTTTGGGCGATTGTCTTAAATAGGGTATAATTTTTTGCAGGCAGAGGTGACGGTTTAATTGGTACTATTTTGGGAGTCATAAGCCTCTTTGATCGCTTGCTGTTGCACTTTTTGTGATGTAAGGTGACAAAAATGGCTTTTTTTACACATTTTATTTTTTATGGTGTTTATCAGACGGGGTCTATCATGTGATATCTTTATAGAGACGGTCGTTACGGACGCGGTGATAGCTAATATGTGTAGTTTAATTTTTAATTTTTTATAGGAAAAGGCAATTTTTATTTTTTATTTTTATTTTTTTTACTTTTATTTTTTTCACATTTTTTTTTATCAAGTCCCTCTTGGATCATGAAGATCCAGTGGGGCTGATGGCTGTACTATACTTTGCAATGCTCTTGCATTGCAAAGTGTAATACATTCAGATGCCCTGTAGGTGGCAACAGCAGACGCTTTTGCAAAGCGTCCGGTTGCCAGGGCAACCATCGGGGCTGCCATCGCAGTGCAGCAGCCCCGATGGTGGAGAGAGGGAGCCCCCTCCCTCTATTAACCCCCTGGATGTCGCTGCCATGGCATCTATGGGGTTACAGAATTTACAGCAGAGTGTCAGCATAGAGCTGACACTCTGATGATGGTGGCGGCTCAGGAATGGAGCAGCCGCCATCAAACAGCAGGGGTGCAGACTGGGGGGGTCAGCGCTAGAAGGGGGGGGAGGTATGTCACGCCAGCAGGGGGCGGACTCAAGGAGGGCGCAGCGCCGCAGCACTGGGAACAGATGGAGGGGGCACAGATGGGCTGCAGAGATCGGGGGGATGGTGTCTGCACGCACAGATCGGGGGGCGAGGGGGGGGCGCTGCACAGATGGGGGGCTGCATTGATCGGGTGGGCTGCATGGATCGGGGGGGGGGGGGGGCACGAGGACACTGATTTCAGGCTCTAACACTGCCGCGATCCGATTGGTTAGTCTTCACAGACTAACCAATCGGATCGATTGCCGGCAAGGGGCCACTATGATTGGTCCCTTGCCGGCATTACTGGACTGTATGCTGTCCGTGACAGCATACAGGGCAGGGGCAGAAGCTTTAATCCAAGCGCTTTGCAGCGCTTGGATTAAAGAGCTGCCAGAACGTATATATACGTGGTAGCTGCACGGGGTATGTGCAGCTATCACGTATATATACAGATTGCGGTCGGGAAGGGGTTAATAACTACATTAGTGACTGCACTTTGCAGGGCACTATAAATACAGAAATGCCTTCTTTTAACAGTGATTATTCTTGTTCTGAGAAGATTCAAATTTTTATCGAAACATTCCGATACATCTTATAAGGTTTGGGCTGAACCCTCCAATCTTACACAGTCCAATTCTTTGCCTACATCATCGGTCAATTTAACTACTACAATGCCAGACCTAATCTTTATTCCCGAGCTAGAACATGGCACAAGAATTAAAGAAACATCCGTAAAAGAAGCATTAGCTTGTCAGATATCACCTTTAGGGTTCCACTTACCACAAAGTGTAAAAGAAAAAATCTGGAAGAGGGAATACATTTAAATATTTTCCCTGTTACCCTCTTCCAGTGAGAATTTGAAAACTGACGCAGATAGAGACAAAAAAAAAAAAAAGACAATGATGATAAAAAGAGACCGCATCAGAAATCTTTCTTAAACTGGCTGCAAGCATTCTCTATATGTATTGGGAGAAAAATATCCTAACCTCGGTACGGGCTTATTTTATCATATTGATTCTATTTTAGAAGCTTATAAGAACTTCGGTGGATTTCGTTGGTGTTTATACGACGAATATTTTAGTCAGAAACTATCTGTGTACGCCAATCTCAATTGAGCCAATAAAGACATGGGGCTCTGGTTAAGCCTCATGCTCCCAAATAAAAATCACCTTTTTCGTCAAGAACTCAAAATGAAACAATTTGTAGATGGCAGTCGAACTATAAATATCGCCATGATTGTTCGTTCTGTGCCGGATCGCATCCGGCTTCCAAATGTTTAAAAAAACATGGAATTAATTTATCACATTCCAACAAAGACCTGCAATCAAATGAACAAGGTGACGCCTCTGAATTTGTCAAGACTAAGACATTATCCAAACATGCTGATGGCCACCCTTTTAATTGAAGGCGTCTCAAAAGGTTTTTTCATACCTGAATTTACTGGCCCAGGTTGTGTAGTTGTAGACAATGCGTTATCTGTTAAACAAAACATAGATATAGTTAAGGACAACATTTTTATCTGAAATCTCTGCAGGTAAAATAGCCGGTCCATTTGTTTCTCCTCCATTTCCCAATTTTCACATATCCCCGTTGTCTTTAGTACCAAAAAAGTACCAAAAAAAGAACCTAATTCTTATCGTTTGATAATTTATCTTACCCAAAACATAACTCGTTAAACGATGAAATAGATAAAAATAAAGCTAGTGTTAAATATTCGTCGTTTGATCAAGCTTTGTCATTTCTTCAAAAGACTGGTCAGCATGCTCTTCTTGCTAAAGCAGACATTAAGTCGGCATTCAGATTATTACCGATAAACCGTATAGGATATAATTCCTTGGGATTTTCTTTCCTTGACAGGTTCTTCTACGATATGGCCCTTCCTATGGGATTCACTCTTTCATGTTACTACTTTGAGGGTTTCTCAACATTTTTGCATTGGGTAGTAGAAATAAATTCAGGAGATGGATTCATTTTACACTACCTGGATGACTTCTTGTTTATGGGTCGTAAATATTCTGAGGATTGCGCAAATCTTTTACACAAATTCATGGTAATTGCCAACTATTTCAACATTCCCTTGGCCATGGACAAACAGTTGACCCTACTACTTGTTTAAAATTTTTGCATATTTATATTAATACAGAAACCATAAAATTTAGTATACCAAGGGAAAAAGTTGTCCAAACTATTTAGTCGTTAACGCTATTATGCAAAAAATAAAAAACTACCCTCAAACAGCTTCAGTCTTTGAATTTTATTTCAAGAGTGATTCCAATGGGAAGGGTCTTCTCTAAAAGATTATATTCTGCGACGTCAGGTAAGTCTTCACCTCATTCACACAAAGCAATTAAAAGACAACATCAATGTTTAGTTACATTTTTTAACCCCTTCACGCAATATCACGTACATGTACATGGGGGAATATGGTGCCTCACAGCATCCCCATGTGCATGTACGTGATCGGCTTTCTCTGTCAGCGCATAGAGCGAAGCGCTGAAGGTTCAGTGAAGCCGGCGTGCTGGGGGAGCGCCGGTGGGAACTGCATCAGAGCTCTGACCCGCCAGCGATCGCTGTGATTGGTCTAATACTGCAGAGGGACCAATCGCAGCGCATCGGGCAGGTAAGGGGGGGTTAGGGAGGGACTATGTGCTTCTCCTTCTCTGATCGTCCCAATTCCTGTCAGGGAAGCGATCAGAAAAGGAGAGAGTGTGAAAAGCTGCTGTACATTAATACCTACCAGATCAAATTAACCCCTTTTGTGCCGAAAAGCTGCTTCTATGCCCCAGTCAGTGACACAGATCAGTTCTGTGCCTCATCAACAGCCTGTCGTCTATCATCTGTAGTCAGTTCTGTGCCTCATCCCCTGCTTCGTACATAATTAACCCCTAATTAACCCCTTCAGTACCGATTTGCCACTCTTCTGTGCCTGATTTGCCCCAGTCAGTGAGATTAGTCCTGTTCAGTCCTGTCATCATCACCTCATCCAGACACCTGTCACTCCAGCCTGTCCGTCCATCAAGACACCTGTCACTAAAGTTTGTCCGTTCAATAAAGACACCTGCCACTCCAGCCTGTCCATCCATCAAGACACCTGTCAGTCCAGTCTGTCCGTTCAATAAAGACACCCTGTCTGTCACGGACGGTGTACAGGAAACAAGACAATGCAACATGCATATATGACTCACTGGATCCAAAGCTAAGGAACCAAGGGGAGACCCCTGCACAAGACCTAGCACTTTCCCTGGCTGCTCAGCCTATGCAAAGATCCCAGATGTGGATGGTTGCATATCCACGTACCTCGACTATATAACCCCTGAACACCCTACAATAGTGAGGGGACACGACCACCGGCTCCCTACACCAGACACGGAGGGAGTCAGGGTCATCTGGGATCCAGCAAACAGAAAATAACAGATAAATGTACAGCACTTAACTTTGTAGCAGACAGGAAAACAGGATCAGCATGCACACACACTCCAGGAAGAAGTATAAGCCGCCCAGTAATTCATTATGGGGCGGAATTTAAAGGGATGCAATCAGTCCAACTACATGACAGCTGAGAGAGGCTAACGAGATGAGGAACTGAATACCACAACAAATAAAACTCAAGGAGGAGGTTCTGAAAGGCTTCTGTCAGAGCTTCTCAGCTGTCTGGTTGTGACACTGTCACTCCAGCCTGTCCGCCCATCAAGACACCTGTCAGTCCAGTCTGTCCGTTCAATAAAGACACCTATTACTCCAGCCTGTCCGCCCATCAAGACACCTGTCAGTCCAGTCTGTCCATCCATCAAGACACCTGTGACTCCAGTTTGTCCGTTCAATAAAGACACCTGTCCCACTAACCTGTCTGTCTGTCAAGTCACCTGTCACACACTCCCAAGTTACATAATAAAATATAATAATAATAATAACCGTCAATAGGTGTGCCATCCTCCTGTGTGTATATACTCGTGTCCTGTGCTTGAGTGGCACCATTCTGTAAAATATAAGTCTCTTATGCCCCATGTGGATTTGTTCCACCTAATACTGTAAAATAATACATTAATACAGAAAATGTGATGCTGCTAAAATACAAGGACAAACGGGATGTTCTTGTGTTGACTAACATCCATGCAGATCAGTCCACCCCAGTCCCAGTCCCAGTCCAAGGAACCACAGAGCAGAACATCAAGCCTGTGTGTATCCAGGATTACAACAAGTTCATAGGTGGAGTGGATCTTTCAGACCAGGTACTACAGCCCTACAGTGCCTTAAGAAAATCTAAGTTAGCTGTGAACCTAACCCAAGTGTCACTATATAATGCCTTTGTCATCCACAGAACAGCTGGTCACGGGGGGACCTTCTTGGAATTTCGGGAAAAAATAATTTAAAAAAAATCGATTTTTGGCGTTCAGGAAGGAGAGGGCAGTTTTTCATCCAGCAGTGCTTCTGGGGTATCAAGAATAATACGTGGGCAGCATTTCTCTGGAGTACTTCCCCCCACAGAAAAAAAAGGCGACCCCAAAAAAGGTGTCGAGTTTGCGCGGTTAAAGGTATTAGGAAAGACACCACTCACTACTGTCAGACATGCCCCTCTAAACAGGGCCTCTGGATTGGAGAGTGCTTTCAAGTTTATCACACCTCCACTGCTATCCATTAAGTCCATTTCACTAATTTCTTAATTAATCCATGGCAAGACATTTTCTTTTCTTTTTTTTCTTTTCACAATTCTCTATTTGATTTTTTTACATCTATATGACATCAGTGATATATCTTAGAACATGTCAATTATATGCCAGTATTTGAAAGAAATACAAACAACCATTTGACAGTTAAATGTAAGCAATAGGAACAATTGTCATTATTTCTAAATTCAAACATCCTATAATATATCCCTTCCCACCCCTAAGCCTCTCCCCCCCACCCTTTCCTCAGTCTGTCCCCCCCTCCCTACCCATGCCCATTAAGGTGCCCTCTACCCTTGTAAATCGAGGCTACCTGCCCTCAATACTCAGCCCAGTATAATCTACTTTCAGCAACCCTAAGCCCTCCTTTAGGTCCTCCGTCAAATACCAGGATGTTTACTTAAATGGAGACATAATTCGAGGGTACTCTAAAGCAGGAGTGTATCTGATCAAAAACCCCTTCCACACTTGATAAAGTATTTTCCCCAGAAGTTCCTTATTATTTAGGGCTTCAAGCCATTCTAGGTGGAATACATGTTTTAGTTGAGTGATGATCATGTCCCGAGTTGGAACTGCAGGTTTCAGCCATAGCTGTAATATACACCTTTTTGCTACCATCAAGAGTTTATGACCCAATGGCGCTAGATGTAAGGCTTCGCCGTCTCCCTCTTTCTCTGTAGATAAAGTGGTCTGAACAATCGCGTGTGTGATAGCTAATATTGGAGAGACTTCTCCTTTAAAACTGCTAATATCACGTAGGGTCTGACTCATCTGCGACCAAAAATCAACCAGCATTGGACAAGCCCAAAGGCGATGAAATAGATCTGACCTTTCTAACTTACACTTGGGACACGCCATCAATCTGCTGGTATCTCCCTCTTTACATGGGATGTTAAAGCCATAAGTAGCATGATGCAATATTTTAACGTGTTTCCCGCCACTGCTCATTCGTAACCGCATGATACAGGTCTGCCTGTCCTGAACAGATGTGCAAAGACACATCCTCCACTCCCAACAGTCCCTTCCATTTGTCAAAGATTTTTTTCCTATCCTTAGATCTCCACTTGTCCCTTAATAGGTGATACAAGTAGGATATTGTAGGTCTAACCGAGGTCTTGAGGAAAAGATCAAACTCATTCCGGGTCCACTCCAGAGACAAATCTCTTATGAGGCTTCTGCTATAACTCCTAACTTGCATATATGGCAGGAAGTTTGTTTCCTGCAATCCCCACCTTTCTTCTATCTCCTGTAAAGTAGCCCAATGGTCCTCCCCCTCTCTGAACAGGTCTCCCATCTTAGTTATCCCTTTCTGGGTCCATTTGTCAAAGAGCTTACTATTTCCGCCCAACTGAAAGCCAGGGTTACGAGACAGCGGAAGGTGCTTGGAGAATTGGTAGGACAAATGAAGATGTTTCCTCAGAATCTTCCACGTGAGGACCGTGTCTCTCAATATAAGTGACCCTCTCAATATAAGTGACCTCTTGGCAAAGGTTGGGAGCTTGGGTAAACTAGTATTCAAGGCCATAAGGTCCCAGGGTAACACCAACTGCGTTTCCAGCTTTAAGTTGGAATAATAGGACGTCTTATTGGCCCAGTCTAGCAAATGGCGGCTCAGACACGTCAAATTGTAACCCCTTACATCCAGGAAATTCAGTCCCCCATGCTCCCTTCTCAACTTCAGCTTGTCTAGGGAAATACATGGCCTTTTTCCCCTCCACAGGAATCTCGAGAAACCCCATTCTAATCGGTGAATATCAGCGTGTCTAAGCAAAAGCGGGATAGTCTGCAAAGGGTACAACAGTCTGGACATCCCTATCATTTTTATTAGATGGCAACGCCCTGTCAAGGAAAGTGGGATATTGATCCATCTGTCCAGGTCTGCCAGTATCCTAGAGATCAATGGTGGAAAATTCAGTTGATATAAGGATTGAGGTTGCTTCCCCACCTTGATGCCCAAGTATGTAATATGGGCCTTGGCTCTAGTGATAGGGAGCTTTGTCACCCACCGCTGGGATCCCCAGTGTCCAGAAACAAAGTTAGTAATTCGCATTTGGCCATATTCATTTGGCCAGCTTCTCTGAGCTTCGTCCCATGTGATTCCAGCTCATTTGCTATTTTCTTTTTCAGTCCCGCCACATACGAAATTAACCTCCTTCTCAACACCGCCTTCCCAGCGTCCCAGGTTAATCGTGCATTATCTGGCTGATCATTATCTCCAATGTATTCGTCCCACCAACCTACCAATATTTTGTTGAAGTCTGGAGTGTCATACAAATCCAAAGGGAAGCGCCATATATAATCAGTGCCTCTCGGTGTATAATCCTGCAAATCTATACTAATCGGCGCATGGTCTGAGATCACTAGGTCTTCTATAGATGAAGATTTGCATCTCCCGAATATACTCTTTGAAACTATCAAGTAATCGATGCGCGACCAAGATTTATGTACTGAGGAGTAATATGTAAAATCGCGCCCCTCCGGATTCAACGTTCTCCAGACATCCACCAAACCTAGATTCTCCATTAAAGCTTGTAAAATATGAGAGTTGCGTTGTTTAGGAGGATTAGCGTTCCTATCTGTCCTCCCCCAGTCTGCTACTAAATTGAAATCTCCCCCCACTATTTTGTCTCCTATCTGGTCCCCTAACATCCTTTCCATTACTATTTTGTAAAAAGCTTCGCTGGAATCATTGGGGCCATATAAGTTGTAGACACTCATTGTTTTACTCATCAACTGGATGGTGATTTGGGCAATTCTTCCCTCCTTGTCACAGGAATGTGAAGATACCTGTAAATTGAGATTCTTCCTGATCAGGATTAACACCCCGGCTTTTCTCCTGCATGCCCCAGACCCATATATTTCCCCAACCCAGAGTTTCCTCATCCTATGGAAGTCTTTCTCATCCAGATGGGTCTCTTGCAAGAGAGCAATATCTGCACCTAATCTATTCAGATGTCTCAATATCATTAAACGTTTCTGTGGGGATCTTAATCCCCTCACATTCCAAGAGACAACTTTAACCATTGTCTCTCAAAAAGTGATTTGATCGTGTGTTTTCCACAGGGGGACTTGCTAAACTAATAATGGACCAGACTCTCTTGAAGCTATATGCCCTCAATGAACTTCCCTCCCTCCCCTCCCTTCCCTTAACCCTTACAACAGTGAAAACACCCTTTACCAACATAATTGAACATTTTTCCTCCTCCAGGGACTCTAATCTCCAGACTTCACTTCTTCCTGACATAATAGGATAAGCGTGTAGAGTATGATAATAGATGCCTATCATAGAACACATTTGTCTCCCATGTCCCTCGCTCGCTGAAATCGTATGCAAGCATAACAGAATAAACAATAAACAATCCGCATAAGCTACGATTATACCGCAGATAAATTATCGTAAATATCTACTGCTCACTAGCTTGGTCTATCTCAGCTAAGTCATCAACATATGTCTGCAGTATCATAAACTTAACCTAGCAACCTCGCTAACACACATTTATTATATTGCAAAGAAATACAGTAGGGCTATTTCCCACTTCAGGTCTCACGTCCATTTTGTAGGCGCTGACGCTGATCCCTCGGTTGCGATGATTTCCATCCATCAGACGGAGGAGAGTTCCATGGTGCCGGCAGTCTCCTACGCGCGGGAATGTCCCGTTGACTCTCTACGATATTGTATCCAGGATCCTTGAAGGATGCGAGTCCTTGAACTCCTCCGGGTTTTCGTATACGTCTACCCAAAAACCTTTAAAATCGCTGGGTATATTAAAGAGAATTTCCGCTTTTGCTTATACAGTTCCGAGCAGATCTGTGAAAAGGCTCTGCGACGTCTCGTAACCTCAGCTGAGAAGTCCCCAAAAATCAAAATACGATTCCAGTTTATTTCCAGGTCTCTAGACCTGCTTTTGTACATCCGCAGCATTTCGGATTTTTCAAAATAATCGAGATACCTCACGATGACTTTGGGGTCTCATGTCTTCTCCTCTTCGGGGATCCTGCGTGGTTTTCACGGGCCCACTCTGTGCGCTCTCTCGGCTCTGCAGCTGCTCTGGAGTCCCAGCGCTGCTGGTATGTCCCTTTCACAGACGAGGTGCAATTCTTTCCCAGATATCGATTCGGGGAGTCTAACTATGCAAAGATTATTTCTTCTGGAACGGTTTTCCAGGTCGTCGATCTTCTCCCACAATCGCTTATTGTCTCCCGACACCTCCTGCACTTTCTGTTGTAATGAATGCAGGTCTATCTGTAATGTCTGCACCTCGTTTTCCGCTGTCTCTAAGCGTTCTGTGTTTCGCGCCACTTCGCTCCACAAGGCCGCCAAGGAAGCCGCTACCGTAGTGGATAACGAGTCCTGCAAGTCAGGTAGTATTCGGTTCGCTACCTCTAAGGCTAGTTTCTTGTAGTCTACCTGAGGCGACCACTCTTCTGCGTTTTCCGTTCCAACCACTTGACTGCTAGTTAGCTGTGGGAAGTCTTCTTCCTCTGGTAGCAGCGTGGACGGCTCCGCCATCTTTGATAAATCTGCGTCTGCCTTTGCTCCTTTAGCTTGTGCTTTACCTCTTGATTTGCTCCCCATCGTTTTTATGTAACGATCCATGCGACGTCTCCGCCACTGGAAGATTTCCTGGCCGTTTAGCCTTCAGTAAGCAGGGGGATATATGAGGTTTTGAGCGAACAGGGACGGAGCACCGTTCACTTGCCTCCCACCATGCCGGCGCCGGAACCGGAAGTCCTGTCGCTGACTCTTTATCCCGACAGCGCTTCAGCAAGATTTTTAAGATGGCACCACAAGCCCCCCCCAAACAGGAGTTACTTGTCCAATTCAGTTATGGAACATAACTGAAGATTAACTAACAAATTTATATCCAACTCGTTAGCCAAAAATACATAGGCAGCTTATTCTGCCGCATGGCTTGAATGGAAGGAATTCAGCGAATGTAAAAATGTACTCCCTTACGAATTCATAACGGAGCAATTTATTTAATTTATTCTATATATGTGGGGAAAAGGTTTACAGGCTGAATCTATCTCAAAAAAGATATCTGGTATTTCCTTTTTCTTTAAATTGAGGGGTTTTAACTCCATATTGAACGACTTCCGGTTAAAACAGATTATTAAAGGTATCAAAAAACAGTCTATTCCTAAAGAAAGAGACCTTTATCTATTGACCTATTACAGAAAATTATAGGTCAATTACCTGTCGTCTGTTCTTCTGAATATGAAGTTCATTTATTTTCAGCAGCTTTTTCATTAGCATTCTTTGCTGCCCTCAGAATAAGGGACCATTCACACGTCCAACCAAAGGGTCCGCACCCGTTCCGCAATTTGCGGAACAGGTGCGGACCCATTCATTCTCTATGGGCCCGGACGTGAAGCAGAGAGCAAACTATGTGCTCTCCGCTTCTGTTTAGGCCCCGAACTTCCGGTCCGCAGCTCCGCAAAAGATAGAACATGTCCTATTCTTGTCCGCAGCTGCGGACAAGAAAAGGCATTTCTATAGGGGGTGCCGGCCGGGTGTGTTGCAGATCCGCAATTTGCGGTTCCGCAACACACCACAGACGTGTGAATGGACCCTAAGTGAGATAGCTGCAGAGAATAAACATTCCCATCCGCCATTGTTAATTTCTGACAGTAATTGGGAACAGCTATGTGAAATTACTAGTCAAGAAATCCAAGACTGATGAATTGGGAAAAGGTAATTGGCTTCACATGAATAGCTTTCCTGCAAAATCTATTTGTCCTGTGGAGAACATGAAGAATTGGTTGCGGGTGAGAATTTTGAAGTCTTATTCTTTATTTGTCCACTCCGATGGCTCACACCTATTCAAGTATCAGTTCAATTACATTCTCCGGAACTGTTTAAATACACTAGGATATACACTAAAATATTCTATGAAGTAAAATACATATTGTCAAATATGCCTATAAATGACTTAATTATTTTACACGATGGTGAACACAAATGAGGAAGAATTAAAACTCAAAGAGACATTGGGTAAAATATGCCACTTACTGAGTAATTCTCTCTTGATATTTTCTGATATCATCCCCAATTTTGCTTGGTACAAGTCAGACCTATCATTTATGGAAAAGATCAGAAAAAGAATCAACAAAAAGATAGAGAATTTTATGCAAGAGATAGGTCAATGTTCCTATAGACATGTTGAACTGGAGGGGTTTGTGAGAGGACTTTATCATTCTAAACAGGACTGTTTATCTGACATAGGTTGCGACATATTCGTCTCTGACCTCCAGAATATGATTGAAAATTGCATTAAGTAATTTTTAATTTGGCCTGCGATGCTTTTCAGGCCACTTCGCTTGCAATTTGGCGATGTGGGGGTTAAGTCACTCTCTTGAGTGGACTGTAAGGTATAATGGTGTTTTGGATAAAATTGGTTGATGCAGATGAGTTTAATTCATATATTTGGTTTGGTTGATTAATCGTTACATCTATTAATTAATAGTAAAGTAATAAGCATCGCGGCCTTTTAAGTACCAACAATTAAATAAATATATTTGTTGTTAAACCTACAATGTGTGGTGGTCTATATTCTTCAGGTTTATTATTTGGGGGATTAGTACATCATGAGGAGACATCTGAATAACTATTAACTTCTGATTTAACTTAGGGTACTTTCACACTTGCGTTTTTCTTTTCCGGCATAGAGTTCCGTCACAGGGGCTCTATACCGGAAAAGAACTGATCAGTTTTATCCCCATGCATTCTGATTGGAGAGTAATCAGTTCAGTTTGCATCAGGATGTCTTCAGTTCAGTCGTTTTGACTGATCAGGCAAAAGAGAAAACCGCAGCATGCTACGGTTTTATCTCCGGCGAAACAACTAAAGACTTGCCTGAACGCTCGACTGATCAGGCATTTTTAAGACTGATCAGGATCCTGATCAGTCTTACTAATGCCATCAGTTAGCATACATTTTGCCTGATCCGGCAGGCAGTTCCGGCGATGGAACTGCTTGCCGGATCTTTCTGTCGCAAGTGTGAAAATACCCTAAGGCCTGTAAACATTGTAAGGGATTAGGTAGCGGGGCTGTCGTCTCCTGGGTAGACAGGCACAGTTTAGCAGGCACACCGACGAAGTTACAGTCCACACGGCAGGAACTTCGTTTAACTGACCTCAGCCAGTTTTATTGTCAGGTTGAGGTACAGAACATAAAACATAGCAAACAAAAATCCTAAGCCTGTCCGGCTCTAACTATACAGCAGGAAACCTCCCTGACCAAGTGCCGGCCTAATACCAAGCACCCAAACAAAATAGCAAAGTCCGTACCTCTTGAAGTGCTCTCACAGGCTCCATGCAGGTAACCTGTTCCCAGGCTGAGAGAGCTGTGTCTGCATTCTCAGCCTTATATCAGGCTAGCACACCTGAGGAGTAATTACCTGACAGCCCAAAAGCCGGACTGTCCGGATGGAGTGGGGCCCACCCTTTTCTCCCCACTCCAGCAACACAGGCCCTAAGAACAGGTTTTATGCAAACCCGAATTGCACAGACCTCTCCTGAACATTTCCCTGGTTGCTTTTAAATGACAGAAGTGAGAAATCTTGGGCACACATAGACCCCATCCACTACTTCTCCAGACACTCTGTCACATATCCTCCCCCCCTGTTTCAGACCCGGGGCTGGAACACATCTGGACATCAGACAATGTACACGGGACAAGGCATCTGCATTTCCCATTTGGGTCCCTGGCCTGTGCTTTACGGTAAACTGGTACTCTTGCAGGGCTAGGAACCATCTTGTTACCCTCCTATTTTTTTCCTTATTCTCACACATCCATTTTAAGGGAGCATGATCCGTGACTAGAGTTGAGCGAACACCTGGATGTTCGGGTTCGAGAAGTTCGGCCGAACATCCCGGAAATGTTCGGGTTCGGGATCCGAACCCGATCCGAACTTCGTCCCGAACCCGAACCCCATTGAAGTCAATGGGGACCCGAACTTTTCGGCACTAAAAAGGCTGTAAAACAGCCCAGGAAAGAGCTAGAGGGCTGCAAAAGGCAGCAACATGTAGGTAAATCCCCTGCAAACAAATGTGGATAGGGAAATGAATTAAAATAAAAATTAAATAAATAAAAATTAACCAAAATCAATTGGAGAGAGGTTCCATAGCAGAGAATCTGGCTTCCCGTCACCCACCACTGGAACAGTCCATTCTCAGATATTTAGGCCCCGGCACCCAGGCAGAGGAGAGAGGTCCCGTAACAGAGAATCTGTCTTCATGTCAGCAGAGAATTAGTCTGCATGTCATAGCAGAGAATGAGGCTTCACGTCAGCCACCACTGCAACAGTCCATTGGCATATATTTAGGCCCAGCACCCAGGCAGAGGAGGGAGGTCCCGTAACAGAGAATCTGTCTTCATGTCAGCAGAGAATTAGTCTGCATGTCATAGCAGAGAATGAGGCTTCACGTCAGCCACCACTGCAACAGTCCATTGGCATATATTTAGGCCCAGCACACACACAGGCAGAGGAGAGAGGTCCCGTAACAGAGAATCTGGCTTCATGTCAGCAGAGAATCAGTCTGCATGTCATAGCAGAGAATGAGGCTTCACGTCAGCCACCACTGCAACAGTCCATTGGCATATATTTAGGCCCAGCACACACACAGGCAGAGGAGAGAGGTCCCGTAACAGAGAATCTGGCTTCATGTCAGCAGAGAATCAGTCTGCATGTCATAGCAGAGAATGAGGCTTCACGTCAGCCACCACTGCAACAGTCCATTGGCATATATTTAGGCCCAGCACCCAGGCAGAGGAGGGAGGTCCCGTAACAGAGAATCTGTCTTCATGTCAGCAGAGAATTAGTCTGCATGTCATAGCAGAGAATGAGGCTTCACGTCAGCCACCACTGCAACAGTCCATTGGCATATATTTAGGCCCAGCACCCAGGCAGAGGAGGGAGGTCCCGTAACAGAGAATCTGTCTTCATGTCAGCAGAGAATTAGTCTGCATGTCATAGCAGAGAATGAGGCTTCACGTCAGCCACCACTGGAACAGTCCATTCTCAGATATTTAGGCCCCGGCACCCAGGCAGAGGAGAGAGGTCCCGTAACAGAGAATCTGTCTTCATGTCAGCAGAGAATTAGTCTGCATGTCATAGCAGAGAATGAGGCTTCACGTCAGCCACCACTGCAACAGTCCATTGGCATATATTTAGGCCCAGCACCCAGGCAGAGGAGAGAGGTCCCGTAACAGACAATCTGGCTTCATGTCAGCAGAGAATCAGTCTTCATATCATAGCAGAGAATCAGGCTTCACGTCACCCACCACTGTAAGAGTCAATTTTCATAAATTTAGGCCCAGAACCCAGGTAGAGGAGAAAGGTCCCGTAACAGACAATCTGGCTTCATGACAGCAGAGAATCAGTCTGCATGTCATAGCAGAGAATCAGGCTTCACGTCAGCCACCACTGCAACAGTCCATTGTCATAAATTTAGGCCCAGCACCCAGGCAGAGGAGAGAGGTCCCGTAACAGACAATCTGGCTTCATGTCAGCAGAGAATTAGTCTGCATGTCATAGCAGAGAATCAGGCTTCATGTCAGCCACCACTGCAACAGTCCATTGGCATATATTTAGGCCTAGCACACAGGCAGAGGAGAGGTTCATTCAACTTTGGGTAGCATCGCAATATAATGGTAAAATGAAAATAAAAATAGGATTGAATGAGGAAGTGCCCTGGAGTCCAATAATATATGGTTATGGGGAGGTAGTTAATGTCTAATCTGGACAAGGGACGGACAGGTCCTGTGGGATCCATGCCTGGTTCATTTTTATGAACGTCAGCTTGTCCACATTGGCTGTAGACAGGCGGCTGCGTTTGTCTGTAATGACGCCCCCTGCCGTGCTGAATACACGTTCAGACAAAACGCTGGCTGCCGGGCAGGCCAGCACCTCCAAGGCATAAAAGGCTAGCTCTGGCCACGTGGACAATTTAGAGACCCAGAAGTTGAATGGGGCCGAACCATCAGTCAGTACGTGGAGGGGTGTGCACACGTACTGTTCCACCATGTTAGTAAAATGTTGCCTCCTGCTAACACGTTGCGTATCAGGTGGTGGTGCAGTTAGCTGTGGCGTGTTGACAAAAGTTTTCCACATCTCTGCCATGCTAACCCTGCCCTCAGAGGAGCTGGCCGTGACACAGCTGCCTTGGCGACCTCTTGCTCCTCCTCTGCCTTGGCCTTGGGCTTCCACTTGTTCCCCTGTGACATTTGGGAATGCTCTCAGTAGCGCGTCTACCAACGTGCGCTTGTACTCGCGCATCTTCCTATCACGCTCCAGTGCAGGAAGTAAGGTGGGCACATTGTCTTTGTAGCGTGGATCCAGCAGGGTGGCAACCCAGTAGTCCGCACAGGTTAAAATGTGGGCAACTCTGCTGTCGTTGCGCAGGCACTGCAGCATGTAGTCGCTCATGTGTGCCAGGCTGCCCAGGGGTAAGGACAAGCTGTCCTCTGTGGGAGGCGTATCGTCATCGTCCTGCCTTTCCCCCCAGCCACGCACCAGTGATGGACCCGAGCTGCGTTGGGTGCCACCCCGCTGTGACCATGCTTCATCCTCATCCTCCTCCACCTCCTCCTCATCCTCGTCCTCCTCGTCCTCCAGTAGTGGGCCCTGGCTGGCCACATTTGTACCTGGCCTCTGCTGTTGCAAAAAACCTCCCTCTGAGTCACTTCGAAGAGACTGGCCTGAAAGTGCTAAAAATGACCCCTCTTCCTCATCCTCCTCCTCCTCCTCCTGGGCCACCTCCTGTTCCATCATCGCCCTAAGTGTTTTCTCAAGGAGACATAGAAGTGGTATTGTAACGCTGATAACGGTGTCATCGCCACTGGCCATGTTGGTGGAGTACTCGAAACAGCGCAACAGGGCACACAGGTCTCGCATGGAGGCCCAGTCATTGGTGGTGAAGTGGTGCTGTTCTGTAGTGCGACTGACCCGTGCGTGCTGCAGCTGAAACTCCACTATGGCCTGCTGCTGCTCGCACAGTCTGTCCAGCATGTGCAAGGTGGAGTTCCACCTGGTGGGCACGTCGCATATGAGGCGGTGAGCGGGAAGGCCGAAGTTACGCTGTAGCGCAGACAGGCGAGCAGCAGCAGGATGTGAACGCCGGAAGCGCGAACAGACGGCCCGCACTTTATGCAGCAGCTCTGACATGTCGGGGTAGTTGTGAATGAACTTCTGCACCACCAAATTCAGCACATGCGCCAAGCAAGGGATGTGCGTCAAATTGGCTAGTCCCAGAGCTGCAACGAGATTTCGCCCATTATCACACACCACCAGGCCGGGCTTGAGGCTCACCGGCAGCAACCACTCGTCGGTCTGTTGTTCTATACCCCGCCACAACTCCTGTGCGGTGTGGGGCCTGTCCCCCAAACATATGAGTTTCAGAATGGCCTGCTGACGTTTACCCCGGGCTGTGCTGAAGTTGGTGGTGAAGGTGTGTGGCTGACTGGATGAGCAGGTGGAAGAAGAGGAGGAGGAAGCCGAGAAGGAGGAGGTGGCAACAGGAGGCAAAGAATGTTGCCCTGCGATCCTTGGCGGCGGAAGGACGTGCGCCAAACAGCTCTCCGCCTGGGGCCCAGCTGCCACTACATTTACCCAGTGTGCAGTTAGGGAGATATAGCGTCCCTGGCCGTGCTTACTGGTCCACGTATCTGTGGTTAGGTGGACCTTGCTACAGATGGCGTTGCGCAGTGCACACTTGATTTTATCGGATACTTGGTTGTGCAGGGAAGGCACGGCTCTCTTGGAGAAGTAGTGCCGGCTGGGAACAACATACTGTGGGACAGCAAGCGACATGAGCTGTTTGAAGCTGTCTGTGTCCACCAGCCTAAATGACAGCATTTCATAGGCCAGTAGTTTAGAAATGCTGGCATTCAGGGCCAGGGATCGAGGGTGGCTAGGTGGGAATTTACGCTTTCTATCAAATGTTTGTGAGATGGAGAGCTGAACGCTGGCGTGTGACATGGTTGAGACGCTTGGTGACGGAGGTGGTGGTGGTGGTGTTGGTGGTACATCCCCTGTTTGCTGGGCGGCAGGTGCCAACGTTCCTCCAGAGGCGGAGGAAGAGGCCGAGGCGGCAGCAGCAGAATAGGCCGAGGCGGCAGCAGCAGAAGAGGTAGCAGGGGGAGCCTGAGTGACTTCCTTGGTTTTAAGGTGTTTACTCCACTGCAGTTCATGCTTTGCATGCAGGTGCCTGGTCATGCAGGTTGTGCTCAGGTTCAGAACGTTAATGCCTCGCTTCAGGCTCTGATGGCACAGCGTGCAAACCACTCGGGTCTTGTCGTCAGCACATTGTTTGAAGAAGTGCCATGCCAGGGAACTCCTTGAAGCTGCCTTTGGGGTGCTCGGTCCCAGATGGCGGCGGTCAGTAGCAGGCGGAGTCTCTTGGCGGCGGGTGTTC
The DNA here is from genome assembly GCF_014858855.1 of Bufo gargarizans. Taxonomy (NCBI): domain Eukaryota; kingdom Metazoa; phylum Chordata; class Amphibia; order Anura; family Bufonidae; genus Bufo; species Bufo gargarizans. The sequence goes on along the minus strand of NC_058088.1, from coordinate 112,973,783 downwards.
TGCTTTTGCCCACTGCTCCCTCTTTTGCTACGCTGTTGGCTCGGTCTCACCACTGCCTCTTCCTCCGAACTGTGAAAGTCAGTGGCACGACCTTCATTCCATGTGGGGTCTAGGACCTCATCGTCCCCTGCATCGTCTTCCACCCAGTCTTGATCCCTGACCTCCTGTTCAGTCTGCACACTGCAGAAAGACGCAGCAGTTGGCACCTGTGTTTCGTCATCATCAGAGACATGCTGAGGTGGTATTCCCATGTCCTCATCATCAGGAAACATAAGTGGTTGTGCGTCAGTGCATTCTATGTCTTTCACCGCTGGGGAAGGGCTAGGTGGATGCCCTTGGGAAACCCTGCCAGCGGAGTCTTCAAACAGCATAAGAGACTGCTGCATAACTTGAGGCTGAGACAGTTTCCCTGGTATGCATGGGGGTGATGTGACAGACTGATGGGGTTGGTTTTCAGGCGCCATCTGTGCGCTTTCTGCAGAAGACTGGGTGGGAGATAATGTGAACGTGCTGGATCCACTGTCGGCCACCCAATTGACTAATGCCTGTACCTGCTCAGGCCTTACCATCCTTAGAACGGCATTGGGCCCCACCATATATCGCTGTAAATTCTGGCGGCTACTGGGACCTGAGGTAGTTGGTACACTAGGACGTGTGGATGTGGCAGAACGGCCACGTCCTCTCCCAGCACCAGAGGGTCCACTAACACCACCACGACCATGTCCACGTCCGCGTCCCTTACTAGATGTTTTTCTCATTGTTATGGTTCACCACAACAACAAATATATTATTTGGCCCAATGTATTGTATTCAAATTCAGCGGGATATAAATTTGAGGCCTAGTATTTAGGCGCTGGGTGACCGGTATGGATTTAGTGACAGAATTAGACTTGGAAATGCACAGAAGCGTGTGTGTGAAGTTATTCTGAATGACCCAATGTGCACCTTGAATATTATATACCCTTTTAGGGATAGATTTCAAATAGCTCTGATATAGCAGAAACCACTAAATTATGAAATTGCTAAATTGGGAATTGTACTTCAACCCAGAACAAAAAATGTGCTTTGACGGACACTAAATAACTTTCCCAGCTACAACAGGACAGCGGTAACGAGAGATTTAGAGGGATTAAATTTGAGGCCTAGTATTTAGGCGCTGGGTGACAGGTATGGGTTTAGTGACAGAATTAGACTTGGAAATACACAGTAGCGGGTGTGTGTGAAGTTATTCTGAATGACCCTATGTGCACCTTCAATATTATATACCCTTTTAGGGATAGATTTCAAATAGCTCTGATATAGCAGGAACCACTAAATTATGAAATTGCTAAATTGGGAATTGTACTTCAACCCAGAACAAAAAATGTGCTTTGACGGACACTAAATAACTTTCCCAGCTACAACAGGACAACGGTAACGAGAGATTTAGAGGGATTTAAATTTGAGGCCTAGTATTTAGGCGCTGGGTGACAGGTATGGGTTTAGTGACAGAATTAGACTTGGAAATACACAGTAGCGGGTGTGTGTGAAGTTATTCTGAATGACCCTATGTGCACCTTCAATATTATATACCCTTTTAGGGATAGATTTCAAATAGCTCTGATATAGCAGAAACCACTAAATTATGAAATTGCTAAATTGGGAATTGTACTTCAACCCAGAACAAAAAATGTGCTTTGACGGACACTAAATATCTTGCCCAGCAACAACAGTACAGCGGTGGGTAACGAGAGATTTAGAGGGATTAAATTTGAGGCCTAGTATTTAGGCGCTGGGTCACCGGTATGGATTTAGTGACAGAATTAGACTTGGAAATACACAGTAGCGGGTGTGTGTGAAGTTATTCTGAATGACCCTATGTGCACCTTCAATATTATATACCCTTTTAGGGATAGATTTCAAATAGCTCTGATATAGCAGGAACCACTAAATTATGAAATTGCTAAATTGGGAATTGTACTTCAACCCAGAACAAAAAATGTGCTTTGACGGACACTAAATAATCTTTCCCAGCTACAACAGGACAACGGGTAACGAGAGATTTAGAGGGATTTAAATTTGAGGCCTAGTATTTAGGCGCTGGGTGACAGGTATGGGTTTAGTGACAGAATTAGACTTGGAAATACACAGTAGCGGGTGTGTGTGAAGTTATTCTGAATGACCCTATGTGCACCTTCAATATTATATACCCTTTTTAGGGATAGATTTCAAATAGCTCTGATATAGCAGAAACCACTAAATTATGAAATTGCTAAATTGGGAATTGTACTTCAACCCAGAACAAAAAATGTGCTTTGACGGACACTAAATATCTTGCCCAGCAACAACAGTACAGCGGTGGGTAACGAGAGATTTAGAGGGAATTAAATTTGAGGCCTAGTATTTAGGCGCTGGGTGACAGGTATGGATTTAGTGACAGAATTAGACTTGGAAATACACAGTAGCGGGTGTGTGTGAAGTTACTCTGAATGACCCTATGTGCACCTTCAATATTATATACCCTTTTTGGGATAGATTTCAAAGAGCTCTGATATAGCAGGAACCACTAAATTATGAAATTGCTAAATTGGGAATTGTATTTCAACCCAGAACAAGAAATGTGCTTGAACGGACACTAAATAACTCGCCCAGCTACAGCACTAGGGACAGATTTAGCTGGATATAAATTTGAGGCCTAGTATTTAGGCGCTGGGTGACCGGTATGGATTTAGTGACAGAATTAGACTGGGATATGGCCAAAAAATGAACAGACTATTGCTGGTTAAATGCACTTGGTGTGACAGCTTCACCCTGATGTAGGCTTTAGCCAAAAAACAACCACACCATTGAGGGTTAAATGCACTTGGTGACAGGCGCAGCTTGCCCCTGATTTTGTATATGGCCAAAAAATGAACAGACTATTGCTGGTTAAATGCACTTGGTGTGACAGCTTCACCCTGATGTAGGCTTTAGCCAAAAAACAACCACACCATTGAGGGTTAAATGCACTTGGTGACAGGCGCAGCTTGCCCCTGATTTTGTATATGGCCAAAAAATGAACAGACTATTGCTGGTTAAATGCACTTGGTGTGACAGCTTCACCCTGATGTAGGCTTTAGCCAAAAAACAACCACACCATTGAGGGTTAAATGCACTTGGTGACAGGCGCAGCTTGCCCCTGATTTTGTATATGGCCAAAAAATGAACAGACTATTGCTGGTTAAATGCACTTGGTGTGACAGCTTCACCCTGATGTAGGCTTTAGCCAAAAAACAACCACACCATTGAGGGTTAAATGCACTTGGTCGCAGCTTGTGCTGGCGCACCACAAGACACAAAATGGCCGCCGATCACCCCAGAAAAATGAGACTGACAAACGGTCTGTGCAGCCTAAAAACAGTGAGCAATTGAGGATCAGCAGCTCAATGATCCACAGCTGCAGATCGATCAGTTAATCAAGTCCTTTGGAGGAGTTAATCTGCCTAATCTCGCCCTACTGTCGCAGCCGCAACCTCTCCCTACGCTAATCAGAGCAGAGTGACGGGCGGCGCTATGTGACTCCAGCTTAAATAGAGGCTGGGTCACATGGTGCTCTGGCCAATCACAGCCATGCCAATAGTAGGCATGGCTGTGATGGCCTCTTGGGGCAAGTAGTATGACGCTTGTTGATTGGCTGCTTTGCAGCCTTTCAAAAAGCGCCAAGAAAGCGTCACAAAAGCGCGAAGAAAGCGACGAACACCGAACCCGAACCCGGACTTTTACGAAAATGTCCGGGTTCGGGTCCGTGTCACGGACACCCCAAAATTCGGTACGAACCCGAACTATACAGTTCGAGTTCGCTCATCCCTATCCGTGACCAATTCAAAGTGACGGCCAAGCAAATAGTAGCGGAGTGCTTCCAGGGCCCATTTAATAGCGAGGCACTCTTTTTCCACAATTGCATATTTTTGCTCATGGTCATTAAGTTTCCTGCTCAGATACAGTACAGGGTGTTCCTCTCCATCCCTTATCTGTGACAGTACTGCCCCCAGTCCCACCTCAGACGCATCAGTCTGTAGGACAAACCCTTTCTTAAAATCTGGGGTTATCAGCACTGGCTGAGCGCACAGGAGGGTTTTTAAAGTCTGAAATGATTTTTCAGCCTCTTGTGACCACTTGACCATGACAGAGTCTTTCCCTTTTGTCAGGTCCGTTAATGGGGCTGCAAGGGAAGCAAAATTAGGTATAAATCGCCGGTAATAGCCTGTAATCCCCAAGAAGGCACGGACTTGCTTCTTGTTTACTGGTTGAGGCCACCTTTGTATGGCTTCGATTTTGTTTAACTGGGGCTTTACTAGGCCTCGGCCTATGATGTAACCTAGATACTTAGCATCTTCAAGACCAATGGCACATTTTTTGGGATTAGCTGTGAAGCCTGCCTCACACAGGGAATTGATAACCGCCTGCACCCTAGATAGATGGGATTCCCAGTCTGGACTTTGGATGATGATGTCATCCAGATATGCGGCTGCGTACTGTCTGTGGGGTCTTAAAATCTTATCCATCGCCCTCTGGAAGGTTGCAGGGGCTCCATGCAAACCAAACGGCAAGACCACATAATGAAACAACCCATCAGGAGTGGCAAAGGCAGTTTTCTCTTTGGCCTCATTTGTCAGGGGAATTTGCCAGTATCCCTTGGTTAGGTCTAGAGTGGTTATATACCTGGCATTTCCGAGCCTGTCAATGAGCTCATCAACACGGGGCATTGGGTAAGCATCAAACTTAGATATGGTGTTCAACTTCCAGAAGTCATTGCAAAACCTCCAGCTGCCATCTGGTTTGGGGATTAGAACTATAGGACTGGACCACTGGCTATGGGACTCTTCAATTACCCCAAGTTCCAACATTTTCCTCACCTCTTCAGAGATAAGCCCTCTCCTGGCCTCTGGTATTCTGTAGGGCCGCAGCTTAACCCTTTTCCCCGGTTCTGTAATGATGTCATGTTTTATGACAGAGGTGCGACCTGGGATCTCTGAGAAAAAATCCCTATTCTTAAAGAGGAATCCCTGCACTTCTACCTTTTGTGTCTTGGCCAGGGAGTCGGGAATTGTTACCTCTGGCAACAGGGGCTTCCCAGAGCACCGCTGCTCTGGTGGGAAGGTGGTGTCAGCTGCAAGTGATAGTCGATCTTTCCACGGTTTTATAAGATTAACGTGGTATATTTGCTCAGGCTTCCTCTTACCTGGTTGACGGATTTTATAGTTTACCTCATTTACTTTCTCTATCACCTCAAAGGGGCCTTGCCACTTAGCCAGGAACTTACTCTCTACTGTAGGGATCAGTACCAGAACCCGGTCACCTGGTGCAAAGGTACGTACTCTAGCACTGCGGTTATACACCCTTTGCTGTGCCCCCTGAGCCTGGGCCATATGTTCTCGTACAATAGGCATCACCGCAGATATACGGTCTTGCATTTGTACCACATGTTCTAGGACACTTCTATAGGGGGTAGCTTCTTCTTCCCAAGTTTCTTTTGCTATATCTAGCAGACCCCTAGGGTGGCGACCATATAGCAACTCAAATGGGGAGTAGCCTGTAGAGGACTGAGGCACCTCACGGATGGCAAACATGAGATAAGGGAGAAGGAAATCCCAGTTTTTCCCATCTTTGTCTACCACTTTTTTAAGCATGGCTTTTAGAGTTTTATTAAATCTCTCTACCAGTCCATCAGTCTGTGGATGGTAGACAGAGGTACGCAGCTGTTTAACTTTGAACAGTTTACATAACTCCTTCATGATGCGTGACATAAAGGGGGTACCCTGATCTGTTAGGATCTCTTTTGGTAGTCCCACGCGACTGAACACCTGCACCAACTCTTTAGCTATGGCCTTCGATGACGTATTACGTAAGGGTATAGCTTCCGGGTAACGAGTAGCGTAGTCCATGATTACGAGAATATGTTGGTGGCCTCGAGCAGATCTTACAAGGGGCCCCACCAGATCCATGGCTATTCTCTCAAATGGTATTTCAATGATTGGTAGAGGTACCAGGGGACTACGATAGTGTGGCCTAGGAGCCGAAATTTGGCACTCGGGGCAGGTGTCACAATAGTCTTTAACATCTTTATGGACCCCAGGCCAAAAGAACCTTTGAAGGACTCTGTCTGTAGTCTTTTCAGCTCCCAAATGCCCCCCCATAAAGGTGACCATGAGCAATGTCTAGTACCGTGCGTCGGTACACTTTAGGAACCACCAGTTGTTCCACCAGATCCTCTCCCCTTTTTACCACCTGGTACAACAAGTCATGTTTCACAGCCATATGCGGGAAACAAAGTCTGCCATCCGGTTCCACCAGTTTACCATCAATAGACTTCACATTTTCCCTGGCTCTAGTAAGGGTGGGATCTTTTAATTGCTCAGCACCAAATTGCTCTTTCCGTACTGCCAGGTCTGGCAAATTGTCATTAAGTGAGTCTTCCCTCTCTGGACTGCTCTGACCCTCTTCTAACCTATCACTATGGTCAGAGACCTCAGGCTCCCCTACCATGACAGACAAGGGAAACGATTCACCATCAACAGAAGTCTCTCTCAAATACCCACACCTTTCGGTACCCGGTGGTAGGTCATCTCCTTCCTGACAGGCATTTGAAAGTTTATGTTCCCATAGCTGCCAGAAATGTGGAAAATCCCGCCCCATGATGACATCATGCATTAACTTAGGCACTAAACCAACCATAAATTTTTCTGCCCCGTATCGGGTATTTACATCTACCACAGCAGTGTGATAATTACGGGTGTCTCCATGTATGCAGGTTACCGCCATGGTTTTAGTTTGCCATTTCCTGGGGTTTACCAAATCCGTTTTACAAGGGTGACCAGACTGCCTGAGTCTAACAAGGCACTCACATCTTTACCTTCCACCGTAATAACACACATTTGTTTCTCCCCCGCAGTATTTAGTAATGCTACACACGCAGGCTGGGCATACAGTGATAAACGGCGGTTTATATATGAGGCATCACATTGCATTGGTTCACCAAACATTGGGCAATTGGCAACAACATGACCTGGCATTTGACATCTGAAACATTTTATTAAGTCCCTATTAAGTCTCTTATAGGCCACAGATCTCCCTGGCATGGCTTGCCAGCTTCTAGAGCCTGGGCCTCCAGTCTCTCCACTTGCACCCACAGATACATCGCTTCTGCCAGCCCCCTTTTCCCTTAGAACAGTCTTACCAGGTAGTCCCGGAGATCTCCGCTGCAGGGCTGGGGGGCGCTGCGGCAGACTCAGTAGCTCCTCTGCGGATGTGTACCTCTCCACCATCTCCACCATCTGGTCAGCATTCTTGGGGTCACCGTGGCTCACCCACTTGCGCAAGGTAACGGGGAGGGCCCTTAAGTACCGGTCCATCACAACCCGTTCCACCATCTGAGGGCCTGTCAGGAACTCCGGCTGCAACCACTTCTTGGTCAGGTGTATGAGGTCGTGCATTTGGGAACGTGGAGGTTTATCCATACTGTAGTCCCAGTTGTGCACACGCTGAGCACGGACTGAAAGAGTAACCCCAAGGCGTGTAAGGATCTCCTTTTTTAGCATAACATAGTCCATAGCATCCTGATTCTCCAGGTCAAAATATGCCTTTTGGGGTTCTCCTGAAAGGAAGGGGGCCAACAGTCCGGCCCACTGTGCCTTTGGCCAACCTTCTCGCTCGGCAGTCCTTTCGAAGGTGGTAAGGTAGGCCTCCACGTCATCTGCGGTTGTCATCTTTTGCAGAAAGTGACTAGCCCTTATGGCGGCATGAGGGGCCTCTGCCATCCCTGGGACCAGTCCAGCGACACTGGTCAGCTGCTGCACCACAACTGCTAAGGTCTCCCGATCTTTTCTTTGCGCCTCTTGTGCAGCCTCCAGTTGGGCCGTCAGCCTGCGGCTGGTTTCCTCAAGCGCCTTTTGCTGTACTAGGGTAGCCTCCCGCTGCACTCGGGTAGCCTTCTGTTGCGATGCAACAGCTTGCAACATAGCTTTAACCACATCCTCCATTTTCCAAGAGGCAGAAAACAGTCTTTGGTGCACCGCACAAAAATGGACTCTGTCCCTTTAAATGTTAATTTTTTTTTTTTTTTTTTTTCTTATGCCAGAATTTGGTGTGCCCGCATCCTCCACCACATGTAAGGGATTAGGTAGCGGGGCTGTCGTCTCCTGGGTAGACAGGCACAGTTTAGCAGGCACACCGACGAAGTTACAGTCCACACGGCAGGAACTTCGTTTAACTGACCTCAGCCAGTTTTATTGTCAGGTTGAGGTACAGAACATAAAACATAGCAAACAAAAATCCTAAGCCTGTCCGGCTCTAACTATACAGCAGGAAACCTCCCTGACCAAGTGCCGGCCTAATACCAAGCACCCAAACAAAATAGCAAAGTCCGTACCTCTTGAAGTGCTCTCACAGGCTCCATGCAGGTAACCTGTTCCCAGGCTGAGAGAGCTGTGTCTGCATTCTCAGCCTTATATCAGGCTAGCACACCTGAGGAGTAATTACCTGACAGCCCAAAAGCCGGACTGTCCGGATGGAGTGGGGCCCACCCTTCTCTCCCCACTCCAGCAACACAGGCCCTAAGAACAGGTTTTATGCAAACCCGAATTGCACAGACCTCTCCTGAACATTTCCCTGGTTGCTTTTAAATGACAGAAGTGAGAAATCTTGGGCACACATAGACCCCATCCACTACTTCTCCAGACACTCTGTCACAACATTTATAAAAGGAAGGGGACTTCTCCGTTACCTCTTATCTATGCACATCTGACACATGTTTTTTTTTCCCCAATCCACAGATAAATCTGATCTACAGTCGTGGCCAAAAGTTTTGAGAATGACACAAATATTAGTTTTCACAAAGTTTGCTGCTAAACTGCTTTTAGATCTTTGTTTCAGTTGTTTCTGTGATGTAGTGAAATATAATTACACGCACTTCATACGTTTCAAAAGCTTTTATCGACAATTACATGACATTTATGCAAAGAGTCAGTATTTGCAGTGTTGGCCCTTCTTTTTCAGGACCTCTGCAATTCGACTGGGCATGCTCTCAATCAACTTCTGGGCCAATTCCTGACTGATAGCAACCCATTCTTTCATAATCACTTCTTGGAGTTTGTCAGAATTAGTGGGTTTTTCTGATTAAGATCTGGGGAGTTTCCAGGCCATGGACCCAAAATGGCAATGTTTTGGTCTCCGAGCCACTTAGTTATCACTTTTGCCTTATGACACGGTGCTCCATCGTGCTGGAAAATGCATTGTTCTTCACCAAACTGTTGTTGGAGGGTGTTTTGGTACCATTCTTTATTCATGGCTGTGTTTTTAGGCAAAATTGTGAGTGAGCCCACTCCCTTGGATGAGAAGCAACCCCACACATGAATGGTCTCAGGATGCTTTACTGTTGGCATGACACAGGACTGATGGTAGCGCTCACCTTTTCTTCTCCGGACAAGCCTTTTTCCTGATGCCCCAAACAATTGGAAAGAGGCTTCATCTGAGAATATTACTTTGCCCCAGTCCTCAGCAGTCCATTCACCATATTTTGCTGCAGAAGATCAATCTGTCCCTGATGTTTTTTTTGGAGAGAAGTAGCTTCTTTGCTGCCCTTCTTGACACCAGGCCATCTTCCAAAAGTCTTCGCCTCACTGTGCGTGCAGATGCGCTCACACCTGCCTGCTGCCATTCCTGAGCAAGCTCTGCACTGGTGGCACTCCGATCCCGCAGCTGAATCCTCTTTAGGAGACGATCCTGGCGCTTGCTGGACTTTCTTGGACACCCTGAAGCCTTCTTAACAAGAATTGAACCTCTTTCCTTGAAGTTCTTGATGATCCTTTAAATTGTTGATTGAGGTGCAATCTTAGTAGCCACAATATCCTTGCCCGTGAAGCCATTTTTATGCAACGCAATGATGGCTGCACGCGTTTCATTGCAGGTCACCATGGAAGAACAATGATTTCAAGCATCACCCTCCTTTTAACAGGTCAAGTCTGCCATTTTAACCCAATCGGCCTGACATAATGATCTCCAGCCTTGTGCTTGTCAACATTCTCACCTGAGTTAACAAGACGATTACTGAAATGATCTCAGCAGGTCCTTTAATGACAGCAATAAAATGCAGTGGAAAGGTTTTTTTGGGATTAAGTACATTTTCATGGCAAAGAAGGACTATGCAATTCATCTGATCACTCTTCATAACATTCTGGAGTATATGCAAATTGCTATTATAAAAACTTAAGCAGCAACTTTTCCAATTTCCAATATTTATGTAATTCTCAAACCTTTGGCCACGACTGTACATAGGGCACATTCCTTGTTTTTCTTTTTAGTGACCACCTTCCTGGGCTTTCCCTGTAATAACAGATATATAGCCATAAATAGCATGTCTAAAATTTGGGCACAGGCCACTCACCCTCCCTCAGAGGTACTAGGGCTGGAGTGGCTCCCGAGTCATCCATATTCTTGTCTTTCTCCATCGTCCATTGCAAGCTTCAGCTGGCTGTGAGCCGAATTGCTAGTAGTTTTGAGGAGGGCTTGTGAGAGCCCTGAATGGATCTCACAAACTGAAAGCCAAAATGCCAGTGTGAAAGTAGCCTTAGAGATCCAAGGGAGGAGGAATAATACAAACCGGATTCCCAAAAAGTTGGGACACTATACAAATCGTGAATAAAAACTGAATGCAATGATGTGGAGATGGCAAATGTCAATATTTTATTTGTAATAGAATGTAGATGACAGATCAAACATTTAATCCGAGTAAATGTATAGTTTTACTTTTTAGAATTAGTGACTTTTAAAAATACCTTTATTAGTGATCATCTGGGTATAGGTATGTATATACCGACAGAGTGTGCTACAATTTCACAAGAATTTATATATAAATATTTCTTATGACCGGGGAGTAGTAACCCCTATACAAAACATTTACTAGCGATACAATACGTCAGTAGGTTTAGGAAGTTCGAGGATCCAGTCAACAAAATAAAGATAATAAATAGTAATGAGACAAGGTCTGAGGAAAAGGGCAGGGCAGACACACTGCTTACCCTACAAGGCCCTCAAAAACTGCTCAGCCCAGGGTGACCCCCTGATGGTGGGGGTTCCCTGTCCCCGAACCTAAGACTAAACAAATCCCTAGGTTGACCCTAGCCAGGGAAAGATATAAGATAAAGGATAACTATAATCACGATAAATCGGGAATGGAGGGTGGTTTAGTATAGATAGGGTCACCACCTGCCCCTTCCGAAAAATTAGAAAAATAGAGATGAAATTCACAATTAGATTATAAGAGTGAGAAAGGGTTCCAGATAATACGGAGATCACCATCCCACTCGTCAGTACAATACGCACGTTTTAAAATATACACATCTTAATACATATACCACGACGCGTTTCGCCTGTATACAATCAGGCTCATCAGGAGGTAGGTAGAAAAACGGACATAGTCCAATTAAGATGTAGATGTGATTAATAATATATAGATGGTAAAATGGAGCGATACTTAGCTACCGATGTTCAATAGGGAAGGCGTAGATAGGACATTACCAGAGGGCATGATAGTTACAGCCATAAGGGATATACCTAGAAGGATGTAAATATAAGTATGAGGAGGACGCTTAGGTCAAGAATCACCACAACTCTAGGTAAAAACAATTGTAAGAACATTTAGATAAACTTTAAGGACTTACATGATAATGGTGCTTGGCAAAGTCTCCCCCAGTAGCCTGTTTTGGGCCCAGGTACCGTGCCAATGGAATCGCAGCCCATTTATAGGGACCGATTCTAGCTTCCGGACGCCGGAGGCACACTTCCGGTTTCTTGGAACGCATGGTGGAACGCATTGGGGCTCCGTGTCTTACGTCACTTCCGGCGCCGTGGAACGCATCGTGAGCCGCATATGGCTCGATGCCGGCGCCGGAGGGCAGCTGGGGCTGGCAATCAATGCAAATTAAGGCAAAAGGTGATTGCATGGATGCAAAGAGGCCAGTAAAGATTTTTTATATAATATTAGGAGCTATTGATATTAATATCCAAGGCGAGGAATGTGCCACGGTAACCTGGTTTAGGCATAAAAGACCCTCAGTGTCAGCCCCCCTAAAGAAAAAATGTATCACAAAACGAATAAGAAATAATATTGAGAGATGTAGATCATGATGTAAAAAACATACAAACCTGTCTCTATGGTAGTTTCATTAGAATTAAGAGGTGCCAGGTAGTATTTACAGATATGGGGAATCGATAATTTTTAACCCATTAGTCATATGGTGCTTTTCGCACTGATAGGCACAGAAGCCCTGGGTCACATACCAATAATTCAGTAAAGAATTTACTCAGGAAAGTAAAAATTGCCCCAGACAAGGAGGGTATTTAAATAAAGCATGCAAAATTTAGTCTTTCATTGAGACCAAGGGGGGACTGGGATTGGAAACGATAAATCCAGGAGGACTCTTTTTGGAGAATCCTTCTGTCCCAGTCACCCCTCCTCTCAGGAAAGGGCACCACCTCCAGAACCGAAAAGCGAGCCAACCTTATATCGCCTTGGTGGCAACTATTAAAGTGATTGGCCACTGGAGTATCTTTAGATTTTTTGATATCATTTAGGTGTTCACAGATTCTTCTCCGTAATTCCCTCTTAGTTTTGCCAATGTAGTCCAGAGGGCAACTACACTGGCAAATATAGACTACGCCTTTGGTTTTGCAGTTGGCGAAGTCACGAACCACAAATTGTCGCTGAGTCACTGAACAAATTATTGATTTGGATGAGTTGATGAAATTGCAGGCCTTGCAGGAACCGCATTTGAAAACACTGAGTGGCCTACGGTCTAACCAAGTGCCCTCCCTTTTTGGGCCATCATAATGGCTATGGACTAGCCGGTCTCGTAGGCTTCTTCCTTTACGGTAAGTTACCTGAGGATAATTCCCAATTGCCTGTGTATGGTCGGGGTCCATGGTTAAAATTGCCCAGTGTCTTCTCAGTATCGAGACCACCTCCCTGTTCCCAGAGTCAAAAGTTGATTGCCAGCCCCAGCTGCCCTCCGGCGCCGGCATCGAGCCATATGCGGCTCACGATGCGTTCCACGGCGCCGGAAGTGACGTAAGACACGGAGCCCCAATGCGTTCCACCATGCGTTCCAAGAAACCGGAAGTGTGCCTCCGGCGTCCGGAAGCTAGAATCGGTCCCTATAAATGGGCTGCGATTCCATTGGCACGGTACCTGGGCCCAAAACAGGCTACTGGGGGAGACTTTGCCAAGCACCATTATCATGTAAGTCCTTAAAGTTTATCTAAATGTTCTTACAATTGTTTTTACCTAGAGTTGTGGTGATTCTTGACCTAAGCGTCCTCCTTATACTTATATTTACATCCTTCTAGGTATATCCCTTATGGCTGTAACTATCATGCCCTCTGGTAATGTCCTATCTACGCCTTCCCTATTGAACATCGGTAGCTAAGTATCGCTCCATTTTACCATCTATATATTAATCACATCTACATCTTAATTGGACTATGTCCGTTTTTCTACCTACCTCCTGATGAGCCTGATTGTATACAGGCGAAACGCGTCGTGGTATATGTATTAAGATGTGTATATTTTAAAACGTGCGTATTGTACTGACGAGTGGGATGGTGATCTCCGTATTATCTGGAACCCTTTCTCACTCTTATAATCTAATTGTGAATTTCATCTCTATTTTTCTAATTTTTCGGAAGGGGCAGGTGGTGACCCTATCTATACTAAACCACCCTCCATTCCCGATTTATCGTGATTATAGTTATCCTTTATCTTATATCTTTCCCTGGCTAGGGTCAACCTAGGGATTTGTTTAGTCTTAGGTTCGGGGACAGGGAACCCCCACCATCAGGGGGTCACCCTGGGCTGAGCAGTTTTTGAGGGCCTTGTAGGGTAAGCAGTGTGTCTGCCCTGCCCTTTTCCTCAGACCTTGTCTCATTACTATTTATTATCTTTATTTTGTTGACTGGATCCTCGAACTTCCTAAACCTACTGACGTATTGTATCGCTAGTAAATGTTTTGTATAGGGGTTACTACTCCCCGGTCATAAGAAATATTTATATATAAATTCTTGTGAAATTGTAGCACACTCTGTCGGTATATACATACCTATACCCAGATGATCACTAATAAAGGTATTTTTAAAAGTCACTAATTCTAAAAAGTAAAACTATATAAACCCCATGTGATAATAAAATCTAATAAAAATTGAATTACTAGGCAACAGAGTAAATGTATCATTTTAAAGGAAAAATACATTGATTCAAAATTTCACGGTGTCAACAAATCCCCAAAAAGTTGGGACAAGTAGCAATAAGAGGCTGGAAAAAGTAAATTTGAGCATAACGAAGAGCTGGAAGACCAATTAACACTAATTAGGTCAATTGGCAACATGATTGGGTATAAAAAGAGCTTCTCAGAGTGGCAGTGTCTCTCAGAAGCCAAGATGAGTAGAGGATCACCAATTCCTACAATGTTGCGCAGAAAGATAGTGGAGCAATATCAGAAAGGTGTTACCTAGCGAAAATTGCAAAGACTTTGCATCTATCATCATCAACTGTGCATAACATCATCCGAAGATTCAGAGAATCTGGAACAATCTCTGTGCGTAAGGGTCAAGGCCGTAAAATCATACTGGATGCCCGTGATCTCCGGGCCCTTAAATGACACTGCACCACAAACAGGAATGCTACTGTAAAGGAAATCACAGAATGGGCTCAGGAATACTTCCAGAAACCATTGTCAGTGAACACAATCCACCGTGCCATCCGCCGTTGCCAGCTGAAACTCTACAGTGCAAAGAAGAAGCCATTTCTTAGCAAGATCCACAAGCTCAGGAGTTTTCACTGGGCCAGGGATCATTTAAAATGGAGTGTGGCAAAATGGAAGACTGTTCTGTGGTCAGACGAGTCACGATTCGAAGTTCTTTTTGGAAATCTGGGACGCCATGTCATCCGGACCAAAGAGGACAAGGACAACGACAACCCAAGTTGTTATCAACGCTCAGTTCATAAGCCTGCATCTCTGATGGTATGGGGTTGCATGAGTGCGTGTGGCATGGGCAGCTTGCATGTCTGGAAAGGCACCATCAATGCAGAAAAATATATTCAGGTTCTAGAACAACATATGCTCCCATCCAGACATCATCTCTTTCAGGGAAGACCCTGCAATTTTTCAACAAGATAATGCCAGACCACATTCTGCATCAATCACAACATCATGGCTGCGTAGAAAAAGGATCCGGGTACTGAAATGGCCAGTCTGCAGTCCAGATCTTTCACCTATAGAGAACATTTGGCGCATCATAAAGAGGAAGGTGCAACAAAGAAGGCCCAAGACGATTGAACAGTTAGAGGCCTGTATTAGACAAGAATGGGAGAGCATTCCTTTTTCTAAACTTGAGAAACTGGTCTCCTCAGTCCCCAGACGTCTGTTGAGTGTTGTAGGAAGAAGGGGAGATGCCACACAGTGGTGAAAATGGCCTTGTCCCAACTTTTTGGGGATTTGTTGACACCATGAAATTCTGATTCAACATATTTTTCCCTTAAAATGGTACATTTTCTCAGTTTAAACTTTTGTTCTGTGATTTATGTTCTATTCTGAATGAAATATTAGAAGTTGGCACCTCCACATCATTGCATTCAGTATTTATTCACGATTTGTAGTGTCCCAACTTTTTGGGAATCCGGTTTGTATTAGAATCTGTGGCCTCCCAGAGCCCCCGGGGAGGAGGGCATACAAGGAACTCTGGAAGCTCTTTTCAACAAAATTATGGGGGACTCCCCGTCTCATACTACTAAGCTGGACAGTGCCCACAGAACTCTTTGGCCCAAAGGATCCACCTACCAACCCAGGGACATTATGTTGCTGTGTTCATGACTTCACCCGGAAGGAAGCGATCATGATGAAAGCTAGAGACTCACGATTTCTGGATTTCCAAGGGGCCCGTGTGAAACTCTTTCAAGACTTGTCGTGGATCACATTGCAAGAAACAACGCCATCTCCGCCCGGGTCTCTCTCGGATCCTGTACCACTGGGGGTTCCCCTTTGCCCTGAACGCGCTCGGATAATCGGCCGCACAGTTGTCTTATGCTGACCTTGACCCAATCTGTGCCGCGCTGGACTTGCTAGTACCTGACCTCTCCACTTGCTTAGCAGGCAACAAGAGGTCAGAAGAGAAGTTGATTGCCCTCGCCCAGAGTGATGTCTGCCAATCTTGAAGGAGTGTCCTCCTCAGCAAGACTGGTGCTCCCTGAACCCAGAGGAACGAGCCCCTTCACTGATGGACTCATGGGTGCGTTTGAACATTCTCCTTTGCCTTATTGGGGGATCTAATGTTATTGCCCGCTGAGGGCCTAGGAAGTTGTAATGGTGGCATGGTTGCCGTCTGTTGGTTACGATTGTTTTCACTGTTCTTGGCCTACTGTCACGGATGGTGTAACAGAAAACAAGAAGTTTCAAATAAGGATCCGACTGGCTTGATCCGAAACTAAGGAACAAAAGGGTGACCCCTATTTAAGCCCTGAAACTCTCCCTGTCTTCTCAGCCCATGCAAAGATCTCTATGATAGAAAAGTGCATGCCCTCGTGCCTCGACTGTATGACACTTGAACACCCTATAATAGTGAGGGGACACGACCACCGGCTCCCTACACTTAATATGGAGGGAGTCAGGGTCACCTAGGATCAAGCAAACAGGAAAACACAAATCAATGAACAGACTTATCTGTGGAAGCATCAGTTGTAGCATCCAGCATGTACACACTCCAGGAAGTTGTATAAACCGCAAAGTGATGCAGTATGGGAGGGGATTTAAAGGGATGCAATCAGTGCAACTAGATGACAGCTGAGAGAGGGAAACGAGATGACAAAACGAAAGCAAAACAAAAGAACCTCAAGCAGGAGGTTCTGAAGAACGTCTGTCAGAGCTTCTCAGATGTCTGGCGGTGACACCTACTGGTTCTGCTCAGGTTATCCCCCCACCTCTTGGGACGTGACTTGTTCGGTCCCCAGACAGTGGGGCTTAGTGTGTCTGCTGTTGGATTTTGTTCCAGCAGGGTTGTTTTTTTCAAGTGTAGAGATTTGCTCTGGTAGGCAGGGTAAGCAGACGCAATACAGAGGCAAGACCACGGTTGAAAAAACAAAAGTCCAGTGTTTATTCACACAGAAAAGGCAGAAAAGAAAAAACTATGCTTTACAGAGTCCTGGTGTTAGTTCACACAGCAATAGCTCCCAAAAATACCATAAATCACCGGGCAGACCACAGCAGGCTTTAGGGACCCTGACTCCCAGCAGGCGGCTCTCATGCAGCTCCCAAAAGCAGAGCTTTCACAGCTGCACTTTCACTTGGAGGAACATACCACACCCAGCTGAGCTGCTGGCTGGGGTTTTAAACCCCAGCCCAAAACCTGGCCTGGACGTGGGGAACAGCCACCCACCCTGCTCTTTGGCTGCTCCCAATAAGAACCGGCCCGGATTGGCTTTACAGCCACACTAAGTAAAACAGTGTCAGCGACCACTAGCTGCCGCTGACACACAAAATTACCGGTTCTTATCTCACCGAGGCCAGGAACCTCAGTGACACATACCTTCCGTCAATGACGGACCCTTGCGCCCTCCTACATACCTCCCCCCTTTGTTCAACCCTGAAGGGGTGAACACACGCCAGACAGTGTACCCAGGATAGGGCATCTGCATTTCCCTGTAACTGGCCTGCCCTATGTTCCACAGAGAATTTAAAGTTCTGTAGAGACAAGAACCACCTGGTGACCCGAGCATTCCTCTCTTTAGCCTGGCTCATCCACTTGAGAGTGGAGTGGTCGGTCACCAGACGGAACTTCCTCCCCAATAGATAATAGCGGAGAGACTCGAGTGCCCACTTGATTGCCAGGCACTCTCTCCACTATACTGTACCGGGTCTCCGCTGGAGTGAGCTTATGGCTGAGGGAGACAACAGGATGCTCCTCCCCGTTGACTTCCTGAGACAGTACCGCAGCGAGACCTACTTCGGAGGCATCGGTCTGTACCACAATTCCCTCTTGAAGTCGGGCGTCACCAAAACCGGGGACCCACACAGGACAGAAAGCCTCCTCCGCCTAATCATTCCAGCGGACTATCATGGACTTACGTCCCTTTAAGAGCTCCGTCAATAGAGCCGCTAAAGTGGCAAAATGGGGGACAAACCTCATATAATAGCCCACCATTCACAGGAACAACTTTACTTGTCTAGAGGTGGCAGGTTGGGGCCAATTACGTATCGCCTCTATTTTGTTTACTTGGGGTTTGATGACTTCGCGCCCAATGACATACCCAAGGTATTTAGTCTCCTCTAACCCTATCGCACATTTCTTTGGGTTAGCTGTTAGTCCCGCCTTTTGAAGGGAGTCCACTATGGCCTGTACTTTGGGGAGGTGACTTTCCCAGTCGGTACTGTGACTGATAATATCGTCCAGGTAAGCCGAGGCGTACCGCCGATGTGGACGAAGTACAATATCCATTAGCCGCTGAAAAGTGGTGGGGGCGCCATTCAGGCCAAAGGGTAATACCTTATGTCGATACAGCCCCTCTGGTGTGATGAAGGCAGTTTTCTCTTTGGCAGCCTCCGTGAAGGGTACCTGCCAGAGATGGCTTTTCGCCGAGCCTCGGGCAACCCGGTATGGCTTTAAACAGACTTTTGTCTGAGGCTGAGTGACAATGTCATGTTGGATTACGGAAGTGCATCCAGGGAGGTCTGAGAACACATCTGTGTTTCGACTAACAAACTCCCTGGTCTCCTGAGCCTGTTTAGAGGAGAGGCTGTCAGCAATTTTTATTGTGGCAACCGCTGCCTTTGCATCAGACAAAGGAGCCGGAACCTCTTCTCCTAGAAAACCCGGTCGCGAGCTGTCTTCTGTACAGGTTTACCTATCCTTCCAAGGCTTTTGCCTCTCCGGCTGGTGTACCTTGTAATTTACATCTCCAATTTTTTCACGTAACTCGTAGGGCCGCTGCCACCTGGCTAGGAACTTACTGTCCATGGTCGGCACCAGAACCAAAACCCGATCACCCGGGTTAAAGATCCGGACCCGGGCCTGCCGATTATAGATCCGACTCTGGGCTCGCTGAGCGGCCTCCACATGCTCCCTGACAAAAGGCAAAATGGTCTTTATCCGCTGTTGCATCTTGGTAACATACTCAAGGACTCTTTTATGCGGAGTGGGTTGTTGTTCCCACGCCTCTTTGGCTACGTCCAAGAAACCACGAGGATGTCTGCCATATAGCAATTCGAAGGGCGAGAACCCAGTAGAAGCCTGGGGCACCTCTCGCACTGCAAACATGAGATAGGGCAGAAGAAGGTCCCAATCCTTTCCATCTTTGAACACCACCCTTTTTAACATGGTTTTAAGAGTTTTGTTAAACCTTTCAACCAGTCCGTCCATTTGTGGATGGTACACGGACATCCATAACTGTTTAATACGCAGTAACTCACAGAGTTCCCTAATGACCTTGGAGATAAAAGAAGTCCCCTGGTCAGTCAGGACCTCTTTAGGTAACCCCACTCGGGAGAACATTTCCATTAGCTCTTTAGCTATAAGTCTCGCCGATGTATGTCGCAGTGGCACTGCCTCCGGGTACCGAGTGGCATAATCAAGGACAACCAAGATGTGTTGATGTCCCCTAGCAAACTTCGGTACTGGGCCTACTAGGTCCATAGTGATTCGCTCAAACGGCACCTCGATGATCAGGAGACGCACCAAGGGACTGCGATAAAGGTGCTGGGGGCTAGTTGTCTGTCAGGTCGGGCAAGACTTACAGAACTCGTCTACCTCTTTAAATACACTGGGCCAGTAAAACCGTTGTAGTATCCGGTTCTGTGTTTTCTGAATTCCCAGATGACCCCGGAGAACATGCTGGTGGGCTAACTCTACCACGAGTTTGCGATGATGAGCTTGGGGCACAACCAACTGTTCAATGGATTCACCTTGCGGCTGATTTACCCGATACAACATATGCTGATGAACCACAAAATGGGGGAACACCGACTCTGCCCCTAGTTGTTGTGGTTCACCATCTATTATTAGTACATTTTCCCAGGCCCAGGATAAGGTTGGATCCTGGTGTTGTGCAGTACC
The DNA here is from genome assembly GCF_014858855.1 of Bufo gargarizans. Lineage (NCBI taxonomy): Eukaryota > Metazoa > Chordata > Amphibia > Anura > Bufonidae > Bufo > Bufo gargarizans. Next base: position 112,953,674 of record NC_058088.1, on the reverse strand, counting down.
AAAATTATCTCCAGAGACATTGAGGTCCACCAGCTCAGGCCCTGGCAGCAAGTCCTCCATGTCTCCCACCATTAAACTTAGCGGGGTTGTTTCCCCCTCTTCCACCGAAGTGGGGGTCACCCCTACCGCTGGCCCTTCGGACTCAGGTTCCCAGGGTTCTGGTCTCCCCCCTGAGCCGGGACACTTTTCTAGGGTTACCCCTGTCACATGGGTATCAGTCACTCTCATAGCCGGCCACAGTGCCGGGAAACCCGGGAAGTCTCTCCCTATTATAAGTTCATAGTGAAGGTTGGTTGCGACTGCCGGAAACCGTGGACAGAGACACCATAGAAGTAGGGTATTCTTTTAAGTCCCCATGTATACACATGACCCCTACTTTACGGCCAGTATACTCAGCAGAGTGTACTAGGGAAGCCCTTACCAGGGTCACCAGACTCCGAGTCCAACAGAGCCTCCGCTGGAGTGTCTCCCACCTCCACCAAATAGTCATCAAGACCAATAGTTGTCTCTAGGTTGACACGTGTGATTGTTTTCTAAACTAAAACGTAACGTTTATTATTGTGTATATACACTCACCTAAAGAATTATTAGGAACACCATACTAATACGGTGTTGGACCCCCTTTTGCCTTCAGAACTGCCTTAATTCTACGTGGCATTGATTCAACAAGGTGCTGATAGCATTCTTTAGAAATGTTGATCCATATTGATAGGATAGCATCTTGCAGTTGATGGAGATTTGAGGGATGCACATCCAGGGCACGAAGCTCCTGTTCCACCACATCCCAAAGATGCTCTATTGGGTTCATATCTGGTGACTGTGGGGGCCATTTAAGTACAGTGAACTCATTGTCATGTTCAAAAAACCAATTTGAAATGATTCGAGCTTTGTGACATGGTGCATTATCCTGCTGGAAGTAGCCATCAGAGGATGGGTACATGGTGGTCATGAAGGGATGGACATGGTCAGAAACAATGCTCAGGTAGCCCGTGGCATTTAAACTATGGCCAATTGGCACTAAGGGGCCTAAAGTGTGCCCAGAAAACATCCCCCACACCATTACACCACCACCACCATCCTGCACAGTGGTAACAAGGCATGATGGATACATGTTCTCATTCTGTTTACGCCAAATTCGGACTCTACCATTTGAATGTCTCAACAGAAATCGAGACTCATCAGACCAGGCAACATTTTTCCAGTCTTCAACAGTCCAATTTTCGTGAGCTTGTGCAAATTGTAGCCTCTTTTTCCTATTTGTAGTGGAGATGAGCGGTACCCGGTGGGGTCTTCTGCTGTTGTAGCCCATCCGCCTCAAGGTTGTGCATGTTGTGGCTTCACAAATGCTTTGCTGCATACATCGGTTGTAACGGGTGGTTATTTCAGTCAACGTTGCTCTTCTATCAGCTTGAATCAGTCGGCCCATTCTCCTCTGACCTCTAGCATCAACAAGGCATTTTCGCTCACAGGACTGCCGCATACTGGATGTTTTTCCCTTTTCACACCATTCTTTGTAAACCCTAGAAATAGTTGTGCGTGAAAATCCCAGTAACTGAGCAGATTGTGAAATACTCAGACCGGCCCGTCTGGCACCAACAACCATGCCACGTTCAAAATTGCTTAAATCACCTTTCTTTCCCATTCTGACATTCAGTTTGGAGTTCAGGAGATTGTCTTGACCAGGACCACAACCCTACATGCATTGAAGCAACTGCCATGTGATTGGTTGACTAGATAATTGCATTTGTGTTCGGATCGGCTATCAGAAAGGTGTCCCTAACCTATCTAACCCTATCTTGCAACAAGCAGTAGAATTGTGCCATAACTGCTGCGGTAGGGCAGCCTAAAGGGGCCAAAAAGCATAGACCTTATTTAGAGTAAATATATACATACCATTACGACACCCGCTTTGAACGCAGAAAACTCTACCCGATGAAGGTGCGGAATATACCGTACATATCAGCGACTTCTATATACCTTACCTCTTTGTCACGTGCCGTTGTTTTTGGAGGTAGCTAAAGTTGATGTTTTGAAAGAGCGGTCGGTAGTCAGAAACGATTTACCCCTATGTTGACGATCATATGAACATATTACAAGAAGGTCTGAACCCGGGAGCTGCAGAGTGAAATAACAATGGTGAATGTGATGGAAGACTTAATGAAGTCCAACCATTCGCTAAGGGCCCTGCTCGGACACCAACTATTGCTGGTAGCAAATACTTCACCTATACTCATTCCCCAGGCCACTGCTAAAATTATTTCTTCTTATTAATAAAGGACCCAAAAGTTAGAAGATGGCATATGCCGCTTAACTCTGATAATGGATCGGGACGTAATCGCCTGTAGTCGTGACAGGACTTATTAACCTGTAGTCGTGCCAGGATTTTGTAATCGCCTGTAGACGTGACAGGACTTATTAACCTGTAGACGTGACAGGATTTCGTAATCGCCTGTAGTCGTGACAGGATTTTATTAACCGCAAGGCGCGAGAGACCCTAATGGCGGGGCCAGGCGCCAGCGAGGGAAGAAACGTAAACCTGAAGGAAAGCAGCTATGTTCATTAGGAGAACGGTATCAGAGCGGTGCACTGACTGCCCCAGAGAAAATACTGAGTAACCATGATGTAGCAATGAAAAGAAAAATGCGGCCTTAAGTGGAAGCCGAAGTGATGTATGAACAGCTGGGTGAACGCAGCTGTGGATGTGAGTAGTGCCTGAAACATGGTATGGGCCCAGCTATGAGCATGAAGAGCACGGTATAACGCAGCTGTGAATGCAATCTGAAATGACAGGGTATCAATGTGATGCAACAGCAACGCATGAACGCAGCTCTAGTGGTGAACAGAGTATAAATTGTAAATGCAGACACATGGACATAGCTTTGAAGGTAACGCCTCCACATAATGCTGAAGGCTTCTTCCCCCCCCCCCCCCCCCTCCCCCTCCCCCCTTCTTTTCTCTGGGATGGTCACCACAGCACCACCCAAGAAACATAAACGTGTATGAACATGAACCTTGAAGCAACGACAATAAAGCAACATATAATGCGCCTATACCCCAGCACAGAACCGCTGACACATGCGTGCCCATAACATACAGTTTATAGATAAACCACTCTTACCTACAGGAGCATCAGAACTCAAATGCGGACGCCTCGATTGATCTGCATGGATCCCCACATGCAGACCCCTGGTATACATACCCCAACTCCTTGCATGTTTGGCGTTAGCTACGGATGTGCCCCTGCATGTTAAAAACACAAATTTTTTATTTATTTTTTCAAATAGAGGAAACCTGCGACCATACCTACACCAGGCGCCTGCTAGGCCAACAACTATATGCAATGACCCCCAACGAACCCCTAGACAGCCGAGCATTTACTAGACCGTTAGCACCCCACTCTGCTTTGAACCAGAGTACTGCGCATCGCATGCCGCCCTGTAGGCACCATGCCATCAAGTGCAATACTCCAGCATTTCTCTTTTTTTTTTTTACCATTGATATAACACACAGCGTGCATGGCTTGAACCAACTAACAACCATCATTCAACCGTTTAGCGCCCGACTCTGCTACATCTCAGAGCGCTACATGTCGCAGACCGCAGCGTTGGTCCCGTGCAAACCACTCCGATCCTACCGTGAATACCAGCGCCCTGCTAAGACATTCTGCCATCGCCCAGCCGTAAGGAGCCTCCACACCATGCTGCTGTATCCTAGAGCTGACTCACAGGTAGTGAAATCAGCTGAATCGTCGTCAGCCTAGGCCTACAGGAGCCTATAAATAGCCTAGTACCCACCCAGCCTGGCCTCACAGGTGCAAGTAAGTAACCGTGTAATCAGCCTCTCCTCTCACAAATACAGCAAAATACTTTTGCTTAACACTAATGAGAAATAGAACAGGTGTTCCTAATAATTCTTTAGGTGAGTGTATAACACTACACGAGACTCACATTTAAAAATCTCAGCTATGCCTGCTATGTGGATCATTAATCATTGAACGCTTTTAAGAATGATATTTGCGCCCTGCGATGGATTGGAGGTGCTGATGTCTCCTACTCTGCTGGGCTGCTTTATATTTAACAGCCGCTGCAGTTTGTTTCTAATGCCGGCACTGTTGCTCCACAGTGCAGGGTCACACACCGTAGAAGATGCCAAGTTAATTTGGCGAAACATGTCGGGGGCAGAGTGCCATAGTGCATGTTATTTTAGACAGTTTATGCCAGCTAATCACAAATTATAATGTATAGATAGCGCCAGTCAGATAGGAAGGTTTTGAGTGCTTATTGACTACGGTGTGTGACCCTGCACTGTGGAGCAACATATCATTCTTAAAAAGATTCAATGATTAATGATCCACATAGCAGGCATAGCTGAGATTTTTAAATGTGAGTCTAGTGTAGTGTTATATATACACAATAATAAACGTTACGTTTTAGTTTAGAAAACAATCACACGTGTCAACCTAGAGACAACTATTGGTCTTGATGACTATTTTAAAATAAAAATTAATATTGTGTCTCAACACGTTGTGAAGGGTCAATTTAAATAGCAATCCCACCTCCACCTGGCACAGTTGGTTCAGAGACTCCGGAGCACCCACGGCACACGGCACACAGTTTCCTGGCATACAATGATTGATGGAAACCATAGTTTGTGTCCATGGGTTCCCCCTGCTGTGGACAGTCAGCTCGAAAATGGCCAGGCGCCCGACACCACCAGCAGACCATTGGAGCGGGGTCCACAGGGGCCTCATCCCGGGCAGGTTTGGTGGGCACCAGTCACTGGGTCCGGGGCAGAGGGACACGGGATTTGAGTGCCCCCCTCCCAAAAGAACCCCCCTGTAAGTGACAGATAAATAGCATCTTATTCTATTTGCCATCCACAGATCCCCCCATAACAGTGTCAGCCACTGTGAATGATCCCCAATACAGGGGGTGGGGACTGGCATCTACACTAGTTTTTAAATGGCAGAGGGGGCCCAGTGCAGTCATTGTATTCCATTGCACCGGGCCCCGCTCACTGTACTAATGTTATCTACTGTAACTGAAGGCAGGCAGTGGTTAACTATAGATATGTTCGATCCAGCACTGAGCAGCCTGTACTTAAATCATAGCAGGCTGGAGGCAGGAGGCTAGGCGGGCGGGCACTGGCAGCGTAACTTCCTACGTCACGTGCCTGCGTCGCCTGCTTCATTCATAAAGTGGGCAGAGCAGGCATGTGACATAGGAAGTTACGCTGCCAGTGCCCGCCCGCCCAGTCTCCTACCTCCTGCCTGCTATGATTGTAAGTACAGGCTGCTCAGCGCTGGATTGAACATATCTATAGTTAACCATTGAATGCCTTCAGTTACAGTAGATACCATTGGTACAGTGAGCGGGGCCCGGTGCAATAGAATACAGTGACTGCAACGGGCCCCGCTGCCATTACAAAACTAAAGGCTGACCCCCAGCCCCTCCTCGCTAATACACACGCCGGCCGCGCTGTGCTGCTTGTGGTTGGCGGTGTATCAGTGAAAAAATGTCAGCCTTCGCCCCATAGGATGTACTGCCATTTTCCTCCCACTTTTGGGGGGGGGGGGGGGGGGGGAGTGCGTCTTATAGGGCGAAAAATATGGTACATACCGTAATCACTGCAAAAAATGCACCAAAATGATACTCAACTGACAATACTAGCTAATTCCTCAGGCCGATGTTAAACGCATGGGGGCCTACCACTCAACTGCCCGTGGTGTGTGAACAGGGTCTGAATCAGTACTAGAAATCAACTCATAGCCAGACTCTCACATGCCTCCATAGTGGTACCACCAATGCACTGTGAGGTAGGATAAAGCTGTGAGCCGCACCCACAACAGACCATGTGACACAGAAGCTACCAGGTGCAAAAGAACGTTACCAACAATATAAAGCGGCACATTCCATACACATAAAGACAAAAAAACTTACAGAAAAAATGAGATGGCCTAAACGGGTGAAAATGCTTTAAACCCAGACACTGCAAAAAATGCACCAAGATGATACGCAACTGACAATACTAGCTAATTCCTCAGGCCGATATATATCACAACTAGGCTGCATAGCAGTGGTGAAGATGCCATTCCTTCCAAAATTACTTTACTATTTTGAGACCCTCCCAGTGCGTATTCCTATGTCAGAATTACGCCTCCTTCAACAGGCCATTCTTGACTTTATATGGCAAGGTAAACGACACCGCATCCCTCGCAAATCCATGTTTACGGCTACAGATAGAGGTGGCCTATCAGTCCCCAATATCATGCACTATTACTGGGCTTCTCATTTGTGTGTCATCCCATTCTGGGCATCCCAAAAGGCATTCACTAAATGGGTAGAAATTGAAAAGCTCTGGCTTCCGCCTACAACCCAGCTATTCCCTCCAGCTTAACCGCCTAAAATGGTCCAGGTCTGATCGTGGTTGGGTCTCTTTCGATTGGAGGACATTGTGGATGCTTCCACCCTGACGCTTATATCCTTTGCATAACTTTAGCAGCAATCGAAAGTACCGGTGACAGAGAGATTTCACTACCTCAAGGTTCGCCATTATGCGAGTATTACTTTTGGATCACTTAAGGTGTCACTCTCTACCCCATTTAAACATTTGTGCCAACTAGGCACTGGAATGAGAGGTCTGCTTTCTCTTATCTAGCACCTTTTGGCTACATTGGCGGAAGGTGAGATACCCCACCATACATACATGGAAAAATGGGCTGCCGCCCTTGGATCACCTCTTTCTTGCAACGGCTGGGAGACAGTATAGAATAGGACAGCCTAGTCCTGTATTTGCAACACGTATAAGGAGACCCAGTATAAGCTGCTCATGCACTGGCATCATACTCCTGCCCTCCTACATTCCATGAGCCCCACTATTCCGTCTGTCTGCTGGTGGTGCTTGAACAACGTGGGTTCCTTGTACCACATTTTTGGGACGCGCTCCAGTATCAACCCATTTTGGGAGGAGATAAGGGACGTGGCTCAGTCCCTTTTTTGGATCCCCCACTGGACCCAAACGTCTACCTGCTCAACGTACCACCTCCGGGGTTGAATACAGGCTGTTCCTTTCTCTGTGTTCCGCAGCCAAATTCTTGATTGTCAAATCCTGGAAGCAGACTACCCTTTCTACAAAGTCCAAGCTGCTGGCCAGGGTCTGTGACTTCAGGTCCATGGAGTACCTCACTGCGCCCCTTAACAACGCCGTGGAGCAAATCCAAGCGATCTCGCTACCCTGGGACTCCTACTCGACATCCCCCTAGTGGTCTCTCCTTCCCCTCTTCCAACCCTGCTCTCACTTCCCCCTATCTGTTCCTCTCCCCCTTGTGTTTTGTCGGTTGTCTTGTTCTTTGTCCTGAGTCCTTGTGTTACATCTTTGGTTATGGCTATAGGATCCATACTGCTGTGTGCGCTGATTCTGTACCTCTATGCATTTCAGTGGTCCGCTGAGTGTCATTGCATAAGCTATGATGTACCGTTTTATGTTATTTTTTTTCTGTATCATTGCAAATCTGTACATTATGTACTAATAAAAATCTACATAAAAAAAATAAAAATAAAAATAAAGAAATTGAAGATCTAAGGAAACCCAAATCTATGCAGGATACGATGTTTGGTTTAGAGGAATGACATAGAAGGGTGGTTCCTCTACACGATCATTTGCATAAATTAATACAGAGTGAATAGAATAACCCAGATAAAAGAACAGTATTAAGCCTCATTCACACGCCAGTGTTTTGCTCAGTGATTTCCATCAGTTATTGTGAGCCAAAACCAGGATTGGAGTATGATGGAAAGATCTGCATCTGTTCTGTATTTTAGGGCCGCAACTGGTTTTGGCTTAAAATCACTGATGGAATTCACTGACCAAAACACTGACGTCTCAACACAGTGATTCCTGACGTTATTCACAGAGACCAGATAGGCTTTATACCAGGCAGAGAAGCAAGGGACAATACCATCAGGACTATTAATCTGATATCTACAGCGAGACAGCGTAAGGACCCTCTGTGTCTTTTAATGGTAGACGCTAAGAAAGCCTTGGACAGGGTTCATTGGGGATTCATGACAGCCATGTTACGACAAATAGGATTGGGCCCTTAGCTGGTGGATAGAGTTTGCGCCCTTTATACAAACCCTTCCGCAAAAGTTAGAGCCAACAGCATACTCGCGCTCTCCTTTGACATTCGTAACGGAACCTGACAGGGGTGTCCTCTTTCACCATTACTTTATGTCTTAGTAATGGAACACCTAGCTAATGCCTTGAGAAACAACCAAGATGTCACCGGATTGGACATAAGGTACAGCCATTAATTGGCGCTCTATGCCGATGACCTGCTCTTTCTTGTACATTTCAAACCCACATACCTCCCTCCCATCCATTTTAAGAGAGTTCCAACAATTTGGACGCCTTAGTAACTTTAAGATAAATCTCCACAAAAGCGAGATGCTGAACATCTCTTTCCCAGAAAGCGAGGCATTACTCATACAATCCAACTTTTCTTTTAAATGGCAGGCCACAAGCATAACGTATCTAGGATTACAAATTACATCTCAGCTTCACCTCCTATATCCGCTTAATTATCTGCCCCTCCAAAGACGTACTATAGAAGACATGGGGAAATATTCCTTAAAGTCCCTATCATGGTTTGGCAGGATAAATGTGATTAAAATGGACATCCTTCCAAAATTCCTTTTCCTTTTCCAAACAATACCCATATGTGTGCCAGGACAATTTTTTGCAACTATTCGCAAATCCATGTTGCGTTTCGTTCGGCGCTCTAGCAGACCTATGATTAACAGCAGGACAATGTTTAAGCCTAAACATAGAGGGGGCATGGGCATGCCGGACCTGAAACTATATCATGCATCGGCACTGCTCATGCGGATCTTGAATTGGTCCAAAGGATCATGTGCGAAGCTTTGGGTCCAGATGGAACAGGATCTCTCCCCACTGGACTTGTTGTTAGCTCATTGGGTCAACTTAGACTATAGACCTTGTAGGAAGGCGCAAGGGACCGTCGTTGACGGAAGGTACGTGTCACAGAGGTTTCTGGCCTCGGTGAGATAAGAACCGGTAATTTTGTGTGTCAGCGGCAGCTAGTGCTCGCTGACACTATTTTACTTAGTGTGGCTGTAAAGCCAATCCAGGCCGATTCTTATTGGGAGCAGCCAAAGAGCAGGGTGGGTGGCTGTTCCCCACGTCCAGGCCAGGTTTTGGGCTGGGGTTTAAAAACCCAGCCAGCAGCTCAGCTGGGTGTGGTATGATCCTCCAAGTAAGAGTGGAGATGTGGAGGCTCTGTGTTTTTGGGAGCTGAGGAGTTCCGCCATACTGCAAGGCTGAGAGCTGCATGAGAGCCGCCTGCTGGGAGTCAGGCGCCCTAAAGCCTGCTGTGGTCTGACAGGTTATTTATGTTATTTTGGGAACTCTTGCTGTGTGAACTAACACCAGGACACTGTAAAGTATTGTTTTTCTTTTCTGCCTTTTATTTGTGAATAAACACTGGACTTTTGTTTTTTCAACCGTGGTCTTGCCTCTGTATTGTGTCCACTTACCCTGCCTACAAGAGCAAATCCCTACAATTGGTGGAGGATGCGGGCAAGCACAGTGAGGCTGGCGTGATCGCTGAAATATTTTTGGTTTTCACACGGGTGTATGTCGATTATTAAACCTGCTAGATTTAAACCTGTGTCTCGTGATAAAATGGAGGCTGTTTTGAAGGCCCTCATGGAGGCTAATCTGCAGCAGCGAGAGATCAACCGGCAACAACGCAAGGCTAATAAACAGCAGCAAGAGACCAACTAGTTGCTGCTACAACACGTGATGGCTTTGCAAACAGCAGGAGTAACCCCAAGCGTCCACGATGCCCAGAAAGCAGTCCGTGCAGCGATCCCTAAGATGACACCCACAGATGACATTGAAACATACCTGGCGATGTATGAAAAAGTGGCCACCAGGGAAATGCTGCCCCCGGACCAGTGGGCTGAGGTCGTTGCTTTTTTCCTGACATCAGAGTCTCAGCGCGTGTATTTCATTTTGCCAGACGATCAAGTGGTCAACTACCCAAAGGTAAAGGGGGAGATTTTGGCAAGACTGGGGGTGAATGTGCTGGTCCGGGCCCAGCGGGTGCATCAGTGGGAGTTCAACCTGGCTGAGCCCGTGAGACCCCAGTATTATAACCTGCTCAACCTGTTGCAAAAGTGGCTACAACCTGATGTGCTGAGCCTCACTGCTATGCTGGACCGGTTGCTAGTAGACAGGTTCTGGAGGGCTCTGCCACCCCCTCTCCAGCAATGGATTGGCCAGGTCTCTCCAGGTAATGCGCTGGATATGGTCGATCTGGTGGAGCGCTATGAGGCTACCCGGAACTTACAGGGGGGTTCTTTTGAGAGGGGGGCACTCAAATCCCGTGTCCTTCAGCCCTGGACCCGGTGACTGGTGCCCACCAAACCTGCCTAGGATGGGACCCCTGTGGACCCCGCTCCAATGATCTGCTGGCGGTGTCGGGAGCCTGGCCATGTTCAAGCGGACTGTCCACAGCAGGGGGAAGCCATGGACACGAACTATGGCTTCCGTCAATCATTATATGCCAGGAAACTGTGTGCCGTGGGTGCTCCGGAGTCTCTGAACCACCTGTGCCAGGTGGAGGTGGAAGACCTTCCAGCAGAGGCTCTGTTGGACTCAGGGAGTCTGGTGACCCTGGTAAGGGCTCCCTTGGTACGCTCCGCAGAGTACACCGTCCGTAAGGTCGGAGTTATGTGTATAAATGGGGACTTAAAAGAGTACCCTACTGCTATGATGTCTCTGTCCACGGTTTCCGGCAGGTGGACCCACGAGGTGGCTGTCGCAACCAACCTACACTATGAACTTATAATAGGGAGAGACTTCCCGGCACTGTGGCTGGTTACGAGAGTGACTGATACCCATTAGACAGGGGTAACCCTAGAATAATGGCCCAGCTCATGGGGGAGACCAGAACCCTGGGAACCTGATTCCAAAGGGCCAGCGGTAGGGGTGACCACCACTTCGGTGGAAGAGGAGGAGACAACCCAGCTAAGTGTGATGGTGGGAGACATAGATTCTGAGCTGGAAGACCTCAATGTCTCCGGGGATAATTTTGGTACTGCCCAGCTCAGGGACCCAACCCTATCCCGAGCCTGGTAATTAATAGTAGATGGTGAACTACAACAACCAGGGGCAGAGTCGGTGTTCCCCCGTTTTGTGGTTCATCAGCATATGTTGTATCGGGTAAATCAGCTGCGAGGTGAATCCATTGAACAGCTGGTGGTGCCCCAGACTTATCGCAAATTTGTGGTAGAGTTAGCCCACCAGCATGTTCTCGGGGGTCATTTGGGAATGCAGAAAACACAGGACCGGATACTACAACGGTTTTACTGGCCCAGTGTGTTTAAGGAGGTGGACAAGTTCTGTAAGTCTTGTCCGACCTGCCAGGCAACTAGCCCCTAGAACCTTTTTCGCAGTTCCTTGGTGCCTCTCCCTATCATCGAGGTACCGTTTGAGTGAATCGCTATGGACCTAGTAGGCCCATAACCGAAGTCCGCTAGGGGACATCATCACATCTTGGTTGACCTTGATTACGCCACTCGGTCCTCGGAGGCAGTGCCACTGCGACATAAATCGTGAGAATTATAGCTAAAGAGCTAATGGAAATGTTCTCCCGAGTGGGGTTACCTAAAGAGGTCCTGACTGACCAGGGGACCCCTTTTATCTCCAAGGTCATGAGGGAACTCTGTATGTTACTGCGTATTAAACAGTTATAGACGTCCGTGTACCATCCACAAACGGGCGGACTGGTTGAAAGGTTTAACAAAACTCTAAAAAACATGTTAAAAAGGGTGGTGGCTAAAGATGGAAAGGATTGGGACCTTCTTCTGCCCTATCTCATGTTCTTAGTGCGAGAAGTGCCCCAGGCCTCTACTGGGTTCTCGCCCTTCGAATTGTTATATGGCAGACATCCTTGTGGTTTGTTGGACGTAGCCAAAGTGGCATGGGAACAACTACCCACTCCGCATAAAAGCGTCCTTGAATATGTTAACAAGATGCAACAGCGGATAGAGACTGTTTTGCCTCTTGTCAGGGAGAATATGCAGGCCGCTCAGCGAGCCCAGAGTCGGATCTATAATCGGCAGGCCCGGGTCCGGATATTTAATCCGGGTGATCGGGTTTTAGTTCTGGTGCCAACCATGAACAGTAAGTTCCTAGCCAGGTGGCAGGGGCCCTACGAGGTACGTGAAAAAAATTAGAGAGGTAAATTACAAGGTATACCAGCCGGGGAGGCGAAAACCAGAGCAGGTTTACCATGTTAATTTACTAAAACCTTGGAAGGATAGGGAAACCTGTACGGAAGACAGCCTGCGGCCGGGCTTTCTAAGGCAAGAGGTTCCGGCTCCTCTGTCTAATGCAAAGGAAGCGGTTGCCACAATAAAAATTGCTGACAGCCTCTCCTCTAAACAGGCTCAGGAAAGCAGGGAGTTCGTTAGTCGGAACACGGATGTGTTCTCAGATCTCCCTGGACGTACTTCCGTAATCCAACATGACATTGTCACTGAGCCTTAGGCCAAAGTCTGGTTAAAGCCATACCGGGTGTCAGAGGCTCGGCGAAAAGCCATCTCGGAGGAAGTGTTGCTCATGCTGCGGCTAGACGTCATTGAGGAGTCTAAAAGTAAGTGGGCCAGTCTATAGTCTTGATTCTCAAGCCAGATGGGATGTTACGATTTTGTAACGATTTTCGAAAATTAAACGAAATATCTAAGTTCGATGCATATTCCATGCCTCGGGTAGATGAACTTATTGAGAGATTAGGCCAAGCCAGGTATTTTTCTGTTTTGGATCTCACCAAAGGGTACTGGCAGGTACCCTTGATGGAGGCGGCCAAAGAGAAAATTGCCTTCGTTACACCAGATGGGCTGTACCAATATAAGGTGTTACCCTTTGGCCTGCATGGCGCCCCCGCCACTTTCCAACTCTAATGGAAATTGTACTTCGTCCACATCGGAGGTACGCCTTGGCTTACCTGGACAATATTATCATTCACAGTACCAACTGGGAAAGTCACCTGCCCAAAGTACAGGCCGTAGTGGACTCCCTTCGAAAGGCAGGACTAACAGCTAACCCAAAGAAATGTGCAATAGGGTTAGAGGAGACTACATACCTTGGGTATGTCATTGAGCGTGGAGTCATCAAACCCAAAGTAAGACAAAATAGGGGCGATACGGAATTGGCCCCGACCTGCCACCCCTTGGCAAGTTAAATCGTTTCTGGGAATGGTGGGCTATTACATGAGGTTTGTCCCCCATTTTGCCACTTTAGCGGCTCTGTTGACGGGGCTCTTAAAGGGACGGAAGTCCACGATAGTCCGCTGGAATGATTAGGCGGAGGAGGCTTTCTGTCCTGTGTGGGTCCCCGGTTTTGGTGATGCCCGACTTCAAGAGCGAATTTGTGGTACAGACTGATGCCTCTGAAGTATGCCTCGGTGCGGTACTGTCTCAGGAAGTCAACGGGGAGGAGCATCCCGTTGTCTACCTCAGCCGTAAGCTCACTCCAGCGGAGACCCGGTACAGTATAGTGGAGAGAGAGTGCCTGGCCATCAAGTGGGCACTCGAGTCTCTCCGCTATTATCTGTTGGGGAGGAAGTTCCATCTGGTGACCGATCACTCCCCTCTCAAGTGGATGAGCCAGGCCAAAGAGAGGATGGTTCTTGTCTCTGCAAAACTTTAAGTTCACAGTAGAACACAGGGCAGGCCAGTTACAGGGAAACGCGGATGCCCTGTCCTGAGTACACTGTCTGGCGTGTGTTCACCCCCTCAGGGTTGAACAAAGGGGGGAGGTATGTAGGAAGGCACAAGGGTCCGTCATTGACGGAAGGTACGTGTCACCGAGGTTCCTAGCTTCGGTGAGATAAGAATCAGTAATTTTTTGTTTCAGCGGCGGCTGGTGCTCGCTGACACTGTTTTACTTAGTGTGAATAAAGTAGAAGTCCAGCTCACTCAATCAGCCTGGATCGCCCGTGTGCACAGAACAGGCAGATGAGCCTCTGCAGCACAATTCATCAAAAACAAAGTTCCAGTACTCACGTTTTCTTTGGTAGCTAAAATCCTTGTCTTTATTCAGGCAGTAGAAAGAATGTACAGGACATGCACCCACTAGTGTAGCAACATTGACGCGTTTCGAACAAAGTTCTTATTCTTAACTGTGAGCAATGTCTTTTCCAGGGATTAAATACATTTGTTCGAAACGCATCAATGTTACTACACTAGTGGGTGCATGTCCTGTACATGGTTTCTACTGCCTAAATAAAGACGATGATTTTAGCTACCAAAGAAAATGTGAGTGCTGGAACTTTGTTTTTGATTAATTTTACTTAGTGTGGCTGTAAAGCCAATCCGGCCGGTTCTTATTGGGAGCAGCCAAAGAGCAGGGTGGGTGGCTGTTCCCCACGTCCAGGCCAGGTTTTGGGCTGGGGTTTAAAAACCCAGCCAGAAGCTCAGCTGGGTGTGGTATGATCCTCCAAGTGATAGTGGAAATTATGGAAGCTCTGTGTTTTTGGGAGCTGAGGAGATCCGCCATACTGCAAGGTTGAGAGCTGCATGAGAGCCGCCTGCTGGGAGTCAGGCGCCCTAAAGCCTGCTTTGGTCTGACAGGTGATTTATGTTATTTTGGGAACTCTGGCTATGTGAACTAACACATTGTAAAGCATTGTTTTTATTTTCTGCCTTTTATTGGACTTTAGTTTTTTCAACTGGACTTTAGTTTTTTCAACACTGGACTTTAGTTTTTTCAACCGTGGTCTTGCCTCTGTATTGCGTCCGCTTACCCTGCCTACCAGAGCAAATCCCTACAACCTCCACTGGAAAAATGGCCCTTCTTGGTGTGCCACAACCTTACTCAATGGGACAGATGGATCCTAAGCTCCCAACTATCACTGGGCCCTATGACCCCTCATGAACAATCCTGCCTTTACTCCGGGATTTCAAATACATAGATTCTTGAAAAGGAGCAGCCTGTTGTACCCTATAGTTCGAGATGTTATAGTTAACTCGAAGATAGCTCGCTTTGACTCCCGGATCCCTGAAGATAGGAAGTTGGGAACTAAATGGCTTGAATACGCTCAGATGAGGGCATTCGTTGACGGACTGTTTCATCAGCAATTATGCCCGGACATGACAGACTTTGACACACTCTTCTTAAAACCGGACATACACTTCAAATTACTCTCGCAGGTGTATAAGATTTTGCTAATGCATAGCAATGGTGATGTAGCCCCCTATTTTCGGAAATGGGAATTTGATCTCCAACTCACTTTTTCTCCAGAAGAAGTCATCAATATGTGTATGTTCTCTCACAGATTGTCCATAGCAACTCACACACAGGTAAAGAATTTTAAGATCCTTTCCAGGTGGTATTACTGTCCATCAACCCTCCACAAAATGTTTCCCTCAGTCCCCAACTTATGCTGGAGATGCAGGAAAGCAGAGGGCACTATGCTGCACATTTGGTGGGCATGTCCAAAGATAAAACGGTTCTGGGATCTAGTGCTTTGGGCATACTGGAAATTCTTAGGGAAGTTAATAACAAATACTGCTAAATTTACACTTCTCTCTTTGACTTCGGGGACCTTGGCGCAGATGAAGAAGAATGCGGTGAGATTCTTTCCCACAGCAGCCCGTATGGTGATCCCAAGAGACTGGAAGACGGATCATGCGCCCTCTCTCGGTGAATGGGCTACGGAAATTTTGTATCTCATTAGAATTGATTTCACTTTCACATGACCGTGGAAATAGGTTTGACGTTAGGTGGCGCTTTCTTTCTGAGTTCCTCCACTCCACAGAGATAATTGGTGAACTGGTAGATGTTAATTCGTAGTAAACTGATATGTTGAGCAAGAGCTGAAGTATTGTACACAAGTGTGATATATTACTGTGACATTTCACTCATTATAGACCTTTTGCTAAAGGAGGGTAAATATAGCGAGCTTTAAAATATCTTACACATAGATTGCTGGATGGCAGAACGGTAGGTTAGACTTGATACAGCTAAGGTCAGACATCATACTTGACTCATTTATTCCTCTGGGAACGCCCAGGCAGGAAGTGCCTTAAAGGGGTATTATCATCTTAATGATCACTGTTAAATCTGTTAATGATTTAACAGTGATCATTTTTCTAAATATATTTCATTAACAAATTCCCACCCCTTAGAAAAAAATAAACCTATACTAAACCTAGTCTTCCGTCTCCCCTGGTTACGGCCACTCTTCTCAGGAATCGCGGTGGCCGCGCGTGCGCAGGCGACTTATTTTCTTCTCCCGGCCGGCCGCGCGCTGTACTGAACGCTCACGCCGAGTCTGCGCATGCGCCCTGGTGACTTCTTCCTGGCAAATACTATACTGGCCAGGAAAAAGTCACCAGGGCGCATGCGTGGACTCGGCGTGTGCGTTCAGTAGAGCGCGCGGCCCGGCCGGGAGAAGACATCAATCAAGATGGAGCCCACCCCCTGCCGAGTGCTGAAACCAGGAAGTGGACGGACCGCCGGGAGCAGGTAAGTATAAAACTGCGTGTTGAGAAAACCCCTTTAATCTTCACTGGAGAAACAGTCTAGCTCCTGAACTGACTCACAGACCTGCTCACACCTTTCTCCCTTTCCTCTCTCCCTTTCCTCTATCCCATTCTTTCTCACTCTCCCTTCCCCTTTCCTCATATATTATATTAATTTGAGTTTACGCATAGTATTCAATGGTTATTTTTCAGGAAGATCAGTTGTATAGGCTATAATTTAATGCAGCTACCTGTATGTATTAGGTTTAATGTTTGCCTGCTCATACATTACATCATTGAATTGTTGTCACGGCTGAGAGTGGGGGAAACCCTCAACCGTGCGATGTCAATAGGATAAGAGTAGCTGCTAGGCCAGACCAACAGGATCAGGGAGCAGGTCACCTCCTAGTGCGTCCCTAATTCTGATGGTAGGAGGGCTCATACTCCGGAACCTAGGGTCCCTACTAGCCCTCAGGAAATCCCTGGACTAGGAGCAGGGTAAGACGACCTGTTCCTCCTAGACACGGACGGACAGGATTCTCACTGGCCAAAGAGCAAGGAGAGGGGAAACATATACAGCATATGGATATGGCAGGTGAGTTAAACCAGTACTACACCTACCTGCCACAGACATGCTGACTGGAACCCGTGCACAAGTACTGATGTCCACACAAACATTAAGGACACAGCACACACACAAATCACACAGGTACCCAGGACACACATAGCTGCAATAAATATAAAGAGCATAAAAACATCTTCTTAACATCATACATATATTTTTTGACCCTCACTGGATAGATGGCATATGAGACCAGGAGGATGACTCCAGCATAAAGTATGGCTGGAGTACCCCTCAGCTACTGACATCCAGCAGTAGCTAAATAGCCCAAGCAGCCACACCCACATACTAGGAAAGGAGTTAACCCTTCCAACACCAGACAAGGTAAGTGTCACTTAAAGGGGAAATGCACACACAACTAAATCCCGTGCAAACCAAACATGGAAAGTGAACACATACAAACACACGTTGCTAGATGCAACCGCATGCCTTGACAGCGAGCCGCCTGGCAACCAGCTCAGGCTGCTATACTGCCAACATCATGCTGCCAGCGGCAACCACACATGAGACAACATACTAACTGCCCTCACCTGCGGTAGACAACCAGCAGACCGCTGACAACTGCATGCGACACAAAGAGTCATGACCAAACCATAGTCGTGACAATTGTATGCAAATATAAAATGTGTTACGTTATTTACAAGCTTGTTTCTGCTTAATGTGTTGGGGATCCTGAGTGATCCTGCAATAATGATTATTCCCTGCCTGTTGCCTTGTTTTTCTGTAACTGTCACTCTTTGAAAACCAATAAAGTCAGAGTAAACATAAAAACTGACTCACTGTCAGTTTTTCATAGCCATTTTGCATCAGTGTGTGCATCCATTTTCTGTCCGTGAGTCCATTTTGCATCAGTTTTTCATGTCTTTTACAGGTATAGTTAGATGCACATACAGTTGCAAGAAAAAGTATGTGAACCCTTTGGAATGATATGGATTTCTGCACAAATTGGTCAAAAATGTGATCTGATCTTCATCTAAGTCACAACAATAGACAATTACAGTCTGCTTAAACTAATAACACACAAATAATTAAATCCAGTCTACGCATTTCAGATCTTTAGCAAAATAGATCGTTACTCATGCCATGAGTAAGGATCTATATTGTTAAAGATCTGAAACGCGTAGACTGGATATACTTGGTTTTATTGCACTGTATCATTAAAAGATTCTATGTTATTTGGAAGCTGGACCTTTTTCTCTTTTTCTGGATATATACCCTTATGTCAAAGTTCCTGGCTTGGTCCGTGCATCCTCCTTTTGCCTCAGGTGAGCGCACCAATTTAGCTTTTTTACAAATAATTAAATGTTACCATGTTTTTATTGAACACACCATGTAAACATTCACAGTGCAGGTGGAAAAAGTATGTGAACCCCTAGAGTAATGACATCTCTTATTACTAATTGGAGTGAGGTGTCAGTCAACTGGAGTCCAATCAATGAGATGAGAATGGAGGTGTTTGTTACCGCTGCCCTATAAAAAACACACACCAGTTCTGGGTTTGCTTTTCACAAGAAAATTGTTGACTTGCATTAAGCTGGAAAGGGTAATAAAAGTATCTCCAAAAGCCTTGCTGTTCATCAGTCCATGGTAAGACAAACTGTCTATAAATGGAGAAAGTTCAGCACTGCTGCTACTCTCCCTCGGAGTGTCCGTCCTGTAAAGATGACGGCAAGAGCACAGCGCAGACTGCTCAATGAGGTGAAGAAGAATCCTAGAGTGTCAGCTAAAAACTTACAAAAGTCTCTGGCATATGATAACATCCCTGTTAGCGAATCTACGATACATAAAACACTAAACAAGAATGGATTTCATGGGAGGATACCACAGAGGAAGCTACTGCTATCCCAAAAAAAAACCATTGCTGCACGTTTACAGTTTGCACAAGAGCACCTGGCTGTTCCACAGCAGTACTGGCAAAATATTCTGTGGATAGATGAAACCAAAGTTGAGTTGTTTGGAAGAAAAAGAGGCACAGCACACCAACATCAAAACCTCATCCCAACTGTGAAGTATGGTGGTAGTGGCATCATGGTTTGGGGCTGCTTTGCTGCGTCAGGGCCTGGACGGATTGCTATCATCAAAGGAAAAATGAATTCCCAAGTTTATCAAGACATTTTGCAGGAGAACTTAAGGCCATTTGTCCACCAGCTGAAGCTCAACAGAAGATGGGTGTTGCAACAGGACAACAAACCAAAGCATAGAAGTAAATCAACAACAGAATGGCTTAAACAGAAGAAAATACGCCTTCTGTAGTGGCCCAGTCAGAGTCCCTGACCTCAACCCGATTGAGATGCTGTGGCATGACCTCAAGAAACCGATTCACACCAGAGATCTGCTGGTGGCAATGTCTCAAGGCAGACAATCCAATGGACACTGCACACTGCTGGGTTCTACTTCTCCAGATAAGGCACACAAAAGCTAGCTTTGCCATTGCAAAAGCTCATCTGGACAAAGAAGAAGACTTCTGGTCTTCTGTTTTATGGTCAGATGAAGCAAAAATTTAATTGTTTGATCACAATGATTTTTCCTTCATTTGGAGTAAAAAAGGAGAAGCCTTCAACCCAAAGAACACCATCCCCACTGTCAAACATGGTGGTGGGAACCTAATGCTTTGAGGGTGTTTTTCAGCCAATGGACCAGGGAACCTAATCACAGTAAACAGCACCATGAAAAAAGAGCAATACATGAAGATTCTCAACGACAGGCAGTCTGCAGAGAAACTTGGCATTGGGCACCAGTGGACATTTCAGCATGACAATGACCCAAAACACACAGCAAAAGTGGCGGAGAAATGGTTAGCAGACAACAACATTAACGTTTTGGAGTGGCCCAGCCAGAGTCCAGACTTGAATCCAATTGAGAATCTGTGGAGGGAGCTAAAGATCAGGGTGATGGCAATAAGACCCTCCAACCTGAAAGATTTCGAGCTCTTTGCTAAAGACGAATGGTCAAAAATACCTGTGGAGATTATAGGAAGCGTTTGATTGCTGTAATAGCCAATAAAGGCTTTTCTATTGATTATTGAGAAGGGTATGAATAATTTTGGTCAAATGTAAATAAAAGCTGAGAAATGTTTTTTTCCCCACAATTATGCCTCTTGTACATCATGTTATTATCTTTTGGGAGACACCTATGTCATTTCCAGTCAAAAAATTTCTTTCTGGTTGAATAAAAGTTACTTTAAGTCAAAATTTTCCAGGGGTATGAATAATTATGGGCAGCACTGTAGATACATCCACTGAACTTGATCATGCTATTTTATTTATTTCAATGCGCAGGGCCCGCTCATGCGCTACACCACGCTGAGTTTTCTCTGCACTCTCGCGATTTCAGTATCGTCGTATTGCCGGGGACACCACTTGACTCGATGGGTGGTCATGTGACCGGCGCGTCATCTCGGATATCGCGCGATGCTCTGCATTTCCTTCACGTTTCCTGGTTCTTCCTCCTACCTTTTCCCCACCCCCTGCATTTTAGAGCTATATGCCCAGATGTTCTGGTTTCTCTAATCATGTGATGGGGCTCATGATTGGTTGACCACTGTATTTAATGTGTGACCCTCGGAGATGACGCCACCCCTAGAAAAAGTTTCACCAAAACTCGTGTCGGGGCTGGCGCCATCCCAGAGGAGACACAAATGGGTAAATAGACTTTATGTTTTGTATGTATTGGATGTTTATATGCACTTTATTATCATGTATATAAGAGATTGAGTCACCATTTGTGTCTCCTACTGTGGATGTCACCTTTTCCCTGCGCTTGGTTTTATATATGGATTGTCATTTATTAATTGTGGTAATAAAGTATATTTATATTTCATGCGGTCTAGCAATTGTTTGATTGGCATATAGGTATATACTTTTTTTGCTATAGGCATGAGTGGATTATGCTGGGCATGATAGCGATGTATATAGATGGTTTTTTCGTTAACTTATTTTTGTGATACCTTGTGGTTTACAATTTTTTTTGGGTGCTACCATGGAATGCAGCTTTATGGAGCTTAACCATCCACCCTGCAGTCCAGACCTGGCTCCCATTGATTACTTTCTCTTTCGAACCTGAATAAATTTCTGCGTGGCAAACGATTTCCTGATGATAATGCAGTCAAGGAGGCAGTCAAGTCTCCTATTCTGAAGGCAACCGAACACTGGGGGCAAAGTGGAATAAGTGTGTTGAAATCAAGGGGGATTACACAGAAAAGTAGCAAGTAAAATTCTCAGAAATTTTTTTTTTTTCATTTTCAGGTAGATAACTTATTGAACACCCCTTGTAAGACAGTCCTTCTGACATCAATGAAGTGCTATCCCTCGTCCTCCTTTACTTGTGGATACTAGATCTATGACATAAGGTCTCTTGTATAACAAATCCTATAGTTCACGAATACGCCTTGTAGAGGTGATGCAGCTGATGTTAAGTGCAGCTATCACAATAGACAACCCCAAGTAGGTGCAGCACAATTAAATGCTGGACTAAGATTCTTTAAGGTTCTGAAAGAAAAAAAATAATGATAAGATGGTGGATAGAAACTGTCACAGCACGGTTCACTGTGACGCTTTCTGTGTAGGCTGACTGCGTGCACCCTTGCGTACTGGCTGCAGGATGCATTCCTGGGCAGGCTGGTTGCTTGGGTCTGCGGGCTTGCTGCGGGGTCAGTCAACTCGCCTGTGGATGTTGCTATCCCGTGTCAGTCTGTCTGCAGTTTCACGGCTTGTTGTGCTCTGGCGTACTGGCTGCGGGTGTCTCTGTGTATGCCGGTAGCCAGGGGCAACAGCCTGTGCTGCAGTCTGTCTGTAATGGACTGTTCTGGACTCTGGTTCTGTTGGGGTTAACTCCCCTGTTCTGTGGCTGAGTGGGCTTCTCATGTGCCTCGTTATGCAGCCTTAAGTTCCTGTGAGCTGTGGGGTCAGTTTGTCCTGTTCCGTTCTAGGTGTAGTTCCTTGCTGCTGACCCAAGGGGTCTCACCATCTGCCAGTTTGTATTGTTCCACCTAGGTTTACTTTGTTGTATTCTGTATCTTGTATATGCCATGTCCTGTCTGTACCAGCCCTGTATTATGTTATGTTCCTGGTCTGTTTCCTGATCGCCTAGTGAGTAACTGCGTCTGTGAGCCTGGCAGTGCTTAACCGCTTCTGATGTATCCTGTCCCATGTCTGTCTCTGCTTCGGTCCCTGTTCTGTTCATGTCAGTATCTGCTTGTTTTAGGTCTGCCTGCAGAAGAGGGTTCCTGTAATCCCCGGAGGGGGAATGCCTGTATGCCTTCTCCGTCTCTGTGCAGCTCTTCCTGAGGCCGCCTTGCTTCTCTTGCTTGCGGCGCAGGTAACTGCTTTTGCTATGCCTTGCCTGTCTGTGGTTCTGTATATGTATCGCTGTCTGACTCTGCTGGTACCATTGTTGGACTCTACTGATCTGCTGGACCAACTGCCACTGACTCTGTTTATGGTCTGGAGTCGCCCCTGGCAACTACCATGGCTCAAGTATATCCTCACCACCAGTGGCACTAATGAAGACTTGGTGTTGCTTAGTTACACCCCCCCAGTCAGTTACATAGTGGGTACACACCCGCTGGTTTGTTACAGAAACCTTGTTTTGCAACTTTGCCTTGGTGGTGAATTGCACTATGTGAGTGTTTTTAATACATAAAAAATGTTATAGGCATTCAGGCAGCTAACATGGCATTAACAACCTCTAGGTATGACAGGTTGTCCTTTCTAGCTTCCACACTGTGAGATGCAACTTGTGTGGATGAAGACAACACCCTTTCTAAAAGAGGTCTGGAATGCCTGGCAGACTCCAGTAACTGTCCTCCTGGAGTGTCCACAGAAATGGGATCTAGGCCATGCGAGCGAGTACATCACAGAAGAATGGCTATGACTTCTGTCTGCTTCTGCAAACTCTTCCTGAGCCCTCTTGGGAAAAAAATGAAAGCTATGAGAATATATGTACACCAGGTTCTCCTCTCAGCTCATTGATCTGTGTACATGCAAACCTGAGTCGAGGTGAAGTCATCCGTAGTGAGGACTTTTCTGAGGCTGGGGAGTCAGAAATTTGCCATGTAGCAGAAGCTAGAATTTTAGCCATAGCTTTTTGTGAATTGATGGATACATCTAAAGCCCCTTATGTATCTTTCTCCACATGTCCATGGAGTGTATATTGTTTTGGAGAAGGTAAACATCAAATATGGTCCATAATATTATGTCTATAATGAAGACAAAAAATCCAACACTTTGATGTCATAGCAAAGGGACACTTTGAGGTAAGGAAAGAGGTGACTAACACACATCAAGATTGCAGCTCTATTCTCTGAGGACAACTATATTGTTAGCCAATGATAATGAAACCAGGTATTTCAGCTCATGAGTTGGGAAAAGCTATGACCTCTTCTAATGAATCAGGGAGCCATGAATATGTAACAGCTATATGGTTGTGTGCAGATCCATCAGACACAGTTTTTTGGAGGCCACCTTTACCTGCCAATTGTCGAGGCATGGGATGTCAGTCACACTTAGGCCTTTTTTACAGGGGCGTCGTGTGTGAGGGCCGGATAAGATGCGGGTGCGTCGTGGGAAAATGCGCGTTTTAATGCATGTTTGGTACCCAAACCCGAACTTCACAGAAGTTCGGGTTAGGTGTTGTGTAGATTTTATTATTTTCCCTTATAACAAAATAATAGCATTCTTAATAAAGAATGCTTAGTAAAATAGGGATGGAGGGGTTAAAAATAAATAAATAATTAACTCACCTCATCCACTTGTACACGCAGCCCGGCTTCTCTTCTGTCTTCTATGACCAGGAGGAAAAGGACTTGTGGTGACGTCACTGCGCTCATCACATGATCTAGCACCATGGTGATGAATCATGTGAAGGAAGATGTGATGAGTGCAGTGACATCACCACAGGTCCTTTCCTCCTGGTCATCAAAGAAGAAGACAGAAGAGAAGCCGGGCTGCGTGAACAAGTGGATGAGGTGAGTTAAATTATTTTTTATTAACCCCTCCATCCCTATTTTACTAAGCATTCTTTATTAACCACTTCAACCCCGCTAGCTAAAACCCCCTTCATGACCAGGCCACTTTTTACACTTCTGCACTGCACTACTTTCACCATTTATCGCTCGGTCATGCAACTTACCACCCAAATGAATTTTACCTCCTTTTCTTCTCACTAATAGAGCTTTCATTTGGTGGTATTTTATTGCTGCTGACATTTTTACTTTTTTTGTTATTAATCGAAATTTAACGATTTTTTTGCAAAAAAATGACATTTTTCACTTTCAGCTGTAAAATTTTGCAAAAAAAAACGACATCCATATATAAATTTTTCGATAAATTTATTGTTCTACATGTCTTTGATAAAAAAATTATGTTTGGGCAAAAAAAAAAAAATGGTTTGGGTAAAAGTTATAGCGTTTACAAACTATGGTACAAAAATTTGATTTTCCGCTTTTTGAAGCAGCTCTGACTTTCTGAGCACCTGTCATGATTCCTGAGGTTCTACAATGCACAAACAGTAGAAAACCCCCACAAATGACCCCATTTCGGAAAGTAGACACCCTAAGGTATTCGCTGATGGGCATAGTGAGTTCATATAACTTTTTATTTTTTGTCACAAGTTAGCGGAAAATGATGATTTTTATTGTAATTTTTTTTTTCTTACAAAGTCTCATATTCCACTAACTTGCGACAAAAAATACAAAATTCTAGGAACTCGCCATGCCCCTCACGGAATACCTTGGGGTGTCTTCTTTCCAAAATGGGGTCACTTGTGGGGTAGTTATACTGCCCTGGCAATTTAGGGGCCCAAATGTGTGAGAAGTACTTTGCAATCAAAATGTGTAAAAAATGGCCTGCGAAATCCGAAAGGTGCACTTTGGAATATGTGCCCCTTTGCCCACCTTGGCTGCAAAAAAGTGTCACACATCTGGTATGTCCGTATTCAGGAGAAGTTGGGGAATGTGTTTTGGGGGGGTCATTTTACATATACCCATGATGGGTGAGAGAAATATCTTGGCAAAAGATAACTTTTCCCATTTTTTTATACAAAGTTGGCATTTGACCAAGATATTTTTCTCACCCAGCATGGGTATATGTAAAATGACACCCCAAAACACATTGCCCAACTTCTCCTGAGTACGGCGATACCAGATGTGTGACACTTTTTTGCAGCCTAGATGCGCAAAGGTGCCCAAATTCCTTTTAGGAGGGCATTTTTAGACATTTGGATCCCAGACTTCTTCTCATGCTTTAGGGCCCCTAAAAAGCCAGGGCAGTATAAATACCCCACATGTGACCCCACTTTGGAAAGAAGACACCCCAAGGTATTCAATGAGGGGCATGGCGAGTTCATAGAAATTTTTATTTTTTTTGCATAAGTTAGCGGAAATTGATTTTTTTTGTTTTTTTCTCACAAAGTCTCACTTTCCGCTAACTTAGGACAAAAATTTCAATCTTTCATGGACTCAATATGCCTCTCACGGAATACCTTGGGGTGTCTTCTTTCCGAAATGGGGTCACATGTGGGGTATTTATACTGCCCTGGCTTTTTAGGGGCCCTAAAGCGTGAGAAGAAGTCTGGAATATAAAGGTCTAAAAATGTTTACGCATTTGGATTCCGTGAGGGGTATGGTGAGTTCATGTGAGATTTTATTTTTTGACACAAGTTAGTGGAATATGAGACTTTGTAAGAAAAAACAAAAAAAAATAAAAAATATTTCCGCTAACTTGGGCCAAAAAAATGTCTGAATGGAGCCTTACAGGGGGGGTGATCAGGGAGTGTATATGGGTGATCACCCCCCTGGTAAGGCTCCATTCAGACGTCCGTATGATTTTTACGGATCCATGGATCGGATCCGCAAAACACATGCGGACGTCTGAATGGAGCCTTACAGGGGGGGTGATCAGGGAGTGTATATGGGTGATCACCCCCCTGGTAAGGCTCCATTCAGACGTCCGTATGATTTTTACGGATCCATAAAACACATGCGGACGTCTGAATGGAGCCTTACAGGGGGGTGATCAATGACAGGCGGGTGATCACCCATATACACTCCCTGATCACCCCGTCATTGATCACCCCCCTGGTAAGGCTCCATTCAGACGTCCGTATGATTTTTACGGATCCATGGATCGGATCCGCAAAACACATGCGGACGTCTGAATGGAGCCTTACAGGGGGGTGATCAGGGAGTGTATATGGGTGATCACCCGCCTGTCATTGATCACCCCCCTGTAAGGCTCCATTCAGACGTCCGCATGTTTTGCGGATCCGATCCATGGATCCGTAAAAATCATACGGATGTCTGAATGGAGCCTTGCAGGGGGGGTGATCAATGACAGGGAAG
This sequence comes from Bufo gargarizans, assembly GCF_014858855.1. Taxonomy (NCBI): domain Eukaryota; kingdom Metazoa; phylum Chordata; class Amphibia; order Anura; family Bufonidae; genus Bufo; species Bufo gargarizans. The sequence continues at coordinate 112,927,162 of NC_058088.1, read as the reverse complement.
TGATCAGGGAATCTATATGGGTGATCACCCGCCTGTCATTGATCACCCCCCTGTAAGGCTCCATTCAGACGTCCGTATGTGTTTTGCGGATCCGATCCATGTATCCGTAAAAATCATACGGACGTCTGAACGGAGCCTGACAGGGGGGTGATCAGGGAGTTTATATGGGGTGATCATGGGTTCATAAGTGACGGGGGGAGGGTATAGTGTAGTGTTTGGTGCGACTTTACTGAGCTACCTGTGTCCTCTGGTGGTCGATCCTAACAAAAGGGACCACCAGAGGACCAGGTAGCAGGTATATTAGACGCTGTTATCAAAACAGCGTCTAATATACCTGTTAGGGGTTAAAAAAAATCTGATCTCCAGCCTGCCAGCGCGCGTTCACAGGAAATCTCGCGAGATGACGCATATATGCGTCGCTGAGCGCAGGGCTGCCACCTCCGGACCGCAGATCTGCGTTAGGCGGTCCGGAGGTGGTTAAGAATGCTATTATTTTCCCTTATAACCATGTTATAAGGGAAAATAATAATGATCGGGTCCATATCCCGATCATCTCCTAGCAACCATGAGTGAAAATCGCACCGCATTCGCACTTGCTGGCAATTTTCATGCAGCCCCATTCACTTTTATGGGTCCTGCGTTGCATGAAAAACGCACAATATAGAGCATACTGCAAAAAACTAATACCTGAAAATCACCGCTCATGTGCACAGCCCCATAGAATGGGTCCGGATTCAGTGCGTTTGCAATGCGTTCATCTCAATCTCGCCCGTGTGAAAGAGGCCTTAGGGATCATGTTAGAACCACTGAGATCTTGATAAAACTCTGGAAGCACATGGAATGCTGAAGAGCTGGCCAGTGAATGTCCAAAGGTGTGCATACTATGTCTATGACCATGGGAAATTCCCTGTGGCTGGGTAATATGGGGATATGTAGGTAGATATCTGTGAAATATATTGTGGCCACAAAAACGTTTCCCTCCAAAACACCATGACTGATCTTCATTTAGAATTTTCTGTTTACCAAAAACCTTTTTCTGAACATGTTACTTCTAATACTGCCTTTCCAAAAAATCTATGAAGATAAACTGGATTCTGAATTTGTTTGAAACTGAGTGCATAGACTTCTCTTATTGATGAGGAGACCCAAGTGTCCTGGATCATACAGAAGAGATTTTTTTATGTGCATACCCTGAGAGCTCTGGATAGGCCTGGAGTTTGAAGAATTTCTTTTTGCCCCCAAATATCTAATGGGTGGCTTTTTTTAGTGTCTTGTGAGCCATTGTTCAAACTAAACTTTTCTCTACTAGAGTTCCAAACCATAAACCTGGTGAAACAGCAGGTTACAGAAGTGGCTCAGACTTGGATGGTGCGGTACATAGGGGCAACTGTTTGACCTCCATAGCTCTTCTGCCACAAATGCAGGGAACATCGATAGGAGCATCACAGGGTGATACAGACTTCAGTAAGGTTAACACGTTGTCTCACTTCAACAAGTGGCATGTATAATGTAGAAAAAGTTAATACAAGGCACTTGCTAATGTATTGTAATTGTCCATATTGCCTCCTTTGCTGGCTGGATTAATTTTTTCATCATTTTATACACTGCTTGTTTCCATGGTTATGACCACCTTGCAATCTATCAGCGGTGGTCATGCTTGTATCTCCCTGTATCACACAGGACAAGGGCTTTTTCATTAGATCTGGTGACAAACCGGGTCTCTGTTAGGCAGAGGCTTCTGCCCAGCAGTGATCCCGGTGACGTCACAGACACTAATCGGCTAGGGCAGGTCTAAAGCCTGCTGATTAGTGCCTGTGATGTCACCGCTGCTAGTTGGCAGCCTCCACCAAGCAATGTAAAATATAAATAAAACAGCCCTTACCTTGTGCGACACAGCGAAGGACAATGGAGAGCATTGGAGACGCTCATCTCAGAGGGGTGAAAAGGAGGAAATGTCAGTTCAGACAACCCTTTTAACTTTCTCTACATGATAAATGCTATTTGCGGAAATGAGACAACCCCTTTAAGTTCAGGAGTTTAATCTCGCAACTATATTTTTTTTAGGCTTTTAGGCTACTTTCACACCTGTGTTCGATGCAGATCCGCCCTGTATCTGCACAGACAGATCCGTTTGAATTATTCATAAAAAATATAAAAAAGTCTAAGTAAAAACAGATCAGTCTTGACTTACATTGAACCATATTGTGTCAGTAAAAAACTGATCCATCCCCATCGACTTTCATTGTAAGTCAGGATGGATCTGTTTGGCTCCACATCTTCAGATGGTCATCAAAACGCTGCAAGCTGCGTTTTAGTAACAGTAAAAAAAAATGCAATGGAGACCAAACTGATGCATTGTGAACGGCTCCTTATCCATTCAGAATGCATTGGGGCTAAACTGATCCGTTTTGGGCCGCTTGTGAGAGCCCTGAATTGGATCACACAGACGGACCCAGAAACGCCAGTGTGAAAGTAAATGTACTCGCCCTTTCTCTACTAAAAGCCCAGCTTAAACTACTGCTCATGTTGGGTGTAGGCTAGAGAGAGCGGAGGTGTAGACCAACCGACCATTTTTTTTATTCCTGAGAAAACAAAGCAACGGAGTACTTGGTGCCCTCTTATTTTTTAATTTCTGCTTCAGGTTCCTTTGTAATCATCCAAACCGGCCAGGTGCTTCTCAGAGGACCTACTACGTCCAAGCCTGCAGAGGGCCACCTGGGGGCTGTCAGACTACCGGAGGGAAATACAAAAGCGCCTACAATGTGGTGGGCACCAGGGCTCCCAACCCGAGTCTAAGCCCAAAAATCACAAACGGGCAATTTTTTTATGGACAAATGGAGAAAAAACGTAATGAATAATGAAGATTATAACTCATACATGTCTATAGCTCAATATACCGGTAATAACTCATTGCCAGAATTTACTGTGAGCTGAAAAATTATAATTTCCACCCAAATCTAGTCAAGCACCGCCAGCCTCCAAACAATCAGGGACAGATACATTTTTTTCACCACACAGGGTAAAATGTCGCCTACATTTACAGACAACCCTGTGGATACACAAGTCCTGTGTACAACTCAGACCTGGCTATATGTGGAAGTGAGGGAGGTCGGCGGGAGACAGAAGCAGCAAGGACACTACAAGGGCGCAGCTGCCTCCATGGAAAGCCGCAGGACGACCGCGACACAGCGCGTCCTCCATACATCGCTCGTCCTTATCACCCAGTCTGAGGGGAAAGAAACCTCTCACACACAGCAGCAGTTTCCTGTTTGCGGGCTTTTGAGTGTCCCGGAAGTATTGCTGGGCGCAGGCCGTGCATTACCCGGAAGTATATAGAGGCTCCCCCTTCCTGGTCCGCGGGAAGTTTAAATCTTTGTATTCCTGATACGCTGCAGGGCCATGGCTGCGGAGTCACAGAGCCTCCTGGAGAGGATCGCGGGCCGATTACAGGGGGCTCAGGCTGTGAGTGGATGAGGGGCTGCAGACTGAGCTGTCACCGGCTGCGCTCATTTAGTACCTCCTGCACCTCCTATGTGCGCGCCCCCGCCTGTACCCGCTGCACCTCCTATGTGCGCGCCCCCGCCTGTACCCGCTGCACCTCCTATGTGCGCGCCCCCGCCTGTACCCGCTGCACCTCCTATGTGCGCGCCCCCGCCTGTACCCGCTGCACCTCCTATGTGCGCGCCCCCGCCTGTACCCGCTGCACCTCCTATGTGCGCGCCCCCCGCCTGTACCCGCTGCACCTCCTATGTGCGCGCCCCCCGCCTGTACCCGCTGCACCTCCTATGTGCGCGCCCCCCGCCTGTACCCGCTGCACCTCCTATGTGCACTGCCCTGCCTGTACCCGCTGCACCTCCTATGTGCGCGCCCCCGCCTGTACCCGCTGCACCTCCTATGTGCGCGCCCCCGCCTGTACCCGCTGCACCTCCTATGTGCGCGCCCCCGCCTGTACCCGCTGCCCCTCCTATGTGCGCGCCCCCGCCTGTACCCGCTGCCCCTCCTATGTGCGCGCCCCCGCCTGTACCCGCTGCCCCTCCTATGTGCGCGCCCCCGCCTGTACCCGCTGCCCCTCCTATGTGCGCGCCCCCGCCTGTACCCGCTGCCCCTCCTATGTGCGCGCCCCCGCCTGTACCCGCTGCCCCTCCTATGTGCGCGCCCCCGCCTGTACCCGCTGCACCTCCTATGTGCGCGCCCCCGCCTGTACCCGCTGCTGATCTAGAACCCCTTTAACATATGTTAAATGGATGCTTCTGACAGATTGCATACAGTGGTATCTGCTACCGTAGAGTTCCATGATAAGTGTGTGTATATATTATATATATATATATATATATATATATATATATATATATATATATATATTTTTTTTTATTGGATTCTGTAGGATGAAAAATGTAGTGTACTGCACTTTTGAATCTTTTTTTTTTTTTTCTTTCCCTAAACATGTCAGGCTACTTTCACACTTGCGTTCGGGGCTCCGCTTGTGAGTTACGTTTAAAGGCTCTCACAAGCGGCCCCGAACGCATCCGTCCAGCCCCAATGCATTCTGAGTGGACGCGGATCCGCTCAGAATGCATCAGTCTGGCAGCGTTCAGCCTCCGCTCTGCTCAGCAGGCGGACACCTGAACACTGCTAGCAGCGTTCGAGTGTCCGCCTGGCGGTGCGGAGGCAAATGGATCCGTCCAGACTTACAATGGAAGCCAATGGGGACGGATCCGTTTGGATTTGACACAATATGGCTAAATTTTCAAACTGATCCGTCCCCCATTGACTTTCAATGTAAAGTCTGGACAGATCCGTCTGCGGCTACTTTCACACTTGGAATTTTTTTTACAATATAATGCAGACGGATCCGTTCTGAACGCAAGTGTGAAAGTAGCCTTAAACGTTGAGCAAAAACTTGATGTGAGCCCAGCCTAGGTCTCAGACCTCTTAATAAACTTGTCACTTCTGCTGTCTATTCGCCAGAACTGAATTCTACTCCAAATGCCTGCTGAAAGGGGCTAGGGTGCCAAAAGTAAAAAATATGCACGTTTCCTGGTAAACTGGCAATTGTGACAAAATGTGGGACTTTTCTACGTAGTTAAAATAAATGACCCCAATGTTTGTGCTGGCTGAGCCTTTTAAATAAAAAAAAAAATTAAACCACCCCTTTCAAGTTCTGTTTTATGATGGTCTGCCTGTAATTCCATATTTATATATGTATATCATGTGTTTGAGATGCATATAATCATGTAGAAGGGATCACAGCACTTTAAGGATGTAAAAATGATAGATTTATTCCTCAGTATCCATAAAAACACAACATTTCAGCTCCCACCTTGAAAAAAGCTCCAGACGGGAGCTGAAATGTATTTCTATGGATAATTGGGACTAGTTAATCAATGTCTGGACTGTGTGCACTATACTTTGCTTAGTCCTGCTTTTGTGTGTGTGTATATTTATTATATTAATTTCCCTTATTTGGTTAATGAATTCTAGTCTAGGACAAGACAAAAGTCTCCACCCCGGCTACTGAGTTACGAAGGCGATTACAGTCCTCAGTTGCCTTGTGTACACGAGTTAGTCCTGACCGATTCAGCAGAGGACAATTCTCCTCCAAAGCAACTTTCACAGGAAAGCAATAGGGCCAAACAACCAGGTATATGCATCACTGAAGGAAGGGGGTGTTATCTGTCCTCACTTTATGAATTGCCTTGGTTATTTGTCGCTAACTATTAATATGTGGTGTTTTCAGAATCCAAATGTTCTCTGACAGCTAATCTCCCCAGCTCAGTTCAAGAGAAACCAAGGTATTTATCAATTTCTCTTTGAGTGAAGTTTGCAGATCGATGTCTCAGCATACGGCCACATAGGTGACGTTTCTGTTGTGGCTTTTGCTGTTTCTTTGTTTCGGTGTTTGCTGCAGATTTGCTGTGGATTTCACACAATGCATTACAAACGGTGAAATATTTGATATCTGCAGCATAAATTGACATGGTCCAGATTTAAAGGGAATGTGTCATCCGAAAATGACCTTGTTTAAAGTGGTTATCTAGGAATTTGAGATTGATGGAATCGGTATCATATAGGCAGGGATTCAACTGCCAGCACCTCCGCCAACTATCTGTCTGTCTGAAGAGGCTGCTGTGCTCACTGGGGCTCTGATTAGTGCTGCAGCCTCCTCACCGCTTGCCAAGCACAATGTTGTACATTCTATAGCGGCTGTGCTTGCTATTGAAGGCTAGTCCTATCCACTTGAATGGGACTAAGCTGCACCTAGGCCACATGTATGGTGACGTCGCTGGCCTAGGAAGAGGCCTAAGCCTAGGGACTGCCACGGCCTCTTCAAACAGCTGATCAGCGAGGGTCCCGGGAGTCCTGAGGATAGGCCATAAATATCAAATTCCAGATAACCCCTTTAAACCATGTTTTCCAGGATGTCACCCATGATGGCACATTGTACAAAAAAGTCCTACTGGACAAGATGCCAGCTTTACCCAGATACAAATGTATCGTAAAACATAACTTAATTCTGACTAAGAGATTCATTAAAGCTATGAGCAGATTAAGGCCCACCTTGAGACAGACTATTCCACCTTGGGATCTTTCACTGGCACTGAACGCCTTATGTGAATCTCCCTTTGAACTGCTAGATTCTATATCCCTAAAACACTTATCATGGAAAGCAGCTTTTTTGGTAGCGATTACTTCAGCATGTAGAATAGGGGAGATTTGGGCCTTATCTATGAGAGAACTTTACTTGAGAATTTTGGATGATTCATTTTAAAACTAGATCCAGCCTTTCTACCTAAAGTGGTAACAGCTTTTCATACGGAACAAGAAATAATCCTGCCCTCTTTCTGTCCTTTCTGTGCCACGAGAGGCGCGGTTTCACTGCCTAGACGTACAGAGAATATCTACAAGAGACAGAAGGAAAGGACTCAAACATTTTTGTCCAGTTTGGATAAGGCAGTAAGGGGAAGAAAGTCACCAAAAGGACATTAACCAGATGGATCAAGCAGACTATTCCAGAGGCCAATCGTCTTCAGAACAAACACTGTCTGGTCTCTATTAGGGCTCATTCTACCAGGGCGATATCTACCTCCTGGGCAAAAAGGGCATGCGCTACAGTAGACCAAATTTTGCCAAGCTGCAACTTGGTCTAGCTATGGCACTTTTTGTAGACCGTACAGGTTAGACTTACCGACCAGTTATAAATTGACCTTTGGTCGGAAGGTCCTTCAAGTTGTGGTCCCTCGCTAATAGGTTAATGGGGTTGTCCCATCTCAGACAATGGGGGGCCTATCTCTAAGATAAGCACCCATTGTCTGATAGTTGCGGGTCCCACCACTGGGACCTGCACCTACAATGAGAACGGAGCAGGGAAATAAATGGAGGGTGCACTATGCATACGCAGCCGCCCTCCGTTAATTTCTATGGGGTGCCGAAAATAGCCGAGAGTTCCGGCCTGCCCACATTATAGTCAATGGGGCTAGAGCGATAGTCCGGGGCACGCGTGCACTAGCGGCAGCACAGATCTGACAGGCTGTTCACCCGCCGGAACAGCCTGCCAGAGTTCCTTGCCGCTAGTGTGAAAGTAGCCTTAGGTGTAACTAATATAAATCATTTTGGGCAGATAATTTATTTACAGGAATAGAAAGACTGATATAAGATGTCCATAGATCTCCGCTTCTGTTTTGTTTTTTTCATTTTTGGCACCTATATAATTTTAGAACTTTTTTTTTTTTTTTTTGTGCATAGGTCCCGAATAGTAGAAACAGATTCCAGTGATGAAGAGTTTGAGAAATGTATGTAATGTATTCATTTTAAAGATTGTGCACATGTTCCGTTTTCTAACATCAGTTTGCACCTCTCATTTATGTTGCTATGCAGTTTATAGGTGTAATGCATCATATGTGCCCAACAAAAGGCTTGCCAGTATTCGCATCTGTTATGCCACAAAAATAAGCCGTTCAGCAACCACACTTATCCCAAATGGCAAATAAATATTATATTATTGTATGGCCTGAACTAAATATATAACTGGACTGCACCAACAGCTAAATAAATTCCAAACTAAGAAAAGTGCATGTCCCAATAAATGTAAAATAAGTACATGCTTTACTAAAATATCTTAAAAACACATTAAAAAGGCATAAAATGAGTCGCACTGCATAAACAAGGACTGCATTCCCTAAATATGTGACAAGATACACACGCAGATGATAAAATCCACAGATCACAACTACAGGAGTATATAGAAAAAGTACCGTACATATGTATGTGTGGTCTAAGGATGGTCAAAAAGTATATGGTAGGTAAATAGCAAAACGCATACCTATGCCTATCAAAGAATAGTTAAAGAAGCATAAAGTTAAAGTTTTGGAATCGCCAAAGCAGAGACTGACCTTAATCCAATAGAAATGTTGTGGAAGGACTTGAAGCGAGAAGTTCATGTGAGGAAACTCGCCAACATAACGGCGTTGAAGCTGTTTTGTGTGGAGGAATGCGCTAAGATTTCCCCAAACTAATATACAGGACTAATCAACAATTAGCGGAAATATTTAGGTGCAGTTATCGCTGCACAAGGGGGTCACAGCAGATACTGAACAATGGTTCACATACTCTTACCACTCAGATGTGATATTGGATCATAGTCCTCAATACATAAATGACCAATTCTCTAGTATTTTTTTTTAAAGCACAACTGTATTTTCATTACTATTATTTTGGTGTATGTGGGACTTATTACATTAGTTGGGAGTGAACTCGGCAATATTATGTGTTTATTTTTTTATTTTTTGTTAACCAGTTTTACTAAATAAAACCACTTATGTGAAAAATGTTTATTTTTTTTACAAACTTTATTGACCTTTAATTTGTGTTCTTTACTCCCACTAGGAGATGCTTTATAATGCATTGGTATACCAACGACTTACACCTATTACTGTAGCAGTGACAGACTATTGACATAATCATGGCAGGCTTTGGGGCCTTTGTTAGGCCTCTGGCTGCCAGGGCAACACATCGATACCCTATAGTTGTCTTCCTATAGTCAGTGCTGGGCTCCAGCAGTGATCCGTGTGCTATACACCTGAATAAGTACACAGGCTGCACTGATGCAGTGCTCCAGGAATTTTTTTTTAAAGGACGGTGGATAAATAAATAAAAAATCATCAGACACTAAAAGGCAAATTAATTTCATAAATTACCCATCCCTACTCCAGCCAGATCAAAAGCTGTGTTAACAATTCTGTAATATAGATTTACACTATCCTGAGGTACAGCAGTCTATTTTTTATTTTTACTTTTTTTGTAAAAATAAAAATCTAGACTAAAATTGGTTGAGAGAAAAATAAAAGGCAACTCTTTATTTCTCCCAGTCCCACACCTGATAGGTGTCACCCTAAGTCTGTGTCAGGAAAGACATTTAAGTAGACAGATATAATGTGCTGGTTATAAATTCTGTATACTCGTGTAATCTTATATGGTCTTTTTTATTTTGGATGTTAAATGTCAGTTAAAGGGAATCTCTTACCTACATATATGCTGTCCTATCTGAGGGCTGGAGACCACGCTATACAAAGCAGACGCTCCGGAGTCCTCCAGTTCATCGACCACTCTTTTCCTATAGCAATCGGCATGAGAGCACATGACTATGAAGACTGAGTGGAGTCCAGCTCTTGGCTCCCACTGAAAGCTGCTCAGGACCAGTTTTAGCAGTGGCTGTCACCAGTTTATACTGCCCTCAGGGCTGCATGAGGCTGGTCATAGATTTATGCAATAATGTTATTTCTTTTCTAGTTTTAACAGAACTAAAAACGCCAAAAACCTCAACTAAAGTTGTGGATAAACAGAACAGGTATGTTTTAAAAGAAACATTTGCTTCAATGTATCAGTCATGTATTACATATATGAATTATTCATAGATTGTGTTATATCTTGGCTTCTATAGTCTAGTCTTTGACTATTTCACACTATGCCTTTAAAGGGTACCTGTACCTTCATGCAAAGCTCGGAGGGTGCAGCGTTGCTTCTCAGAGCGATCTGCCTCTTCCACCTCCATCCGCTTTGCTCTACTTTTGCAGCAGGCGGAGTAGGTATCCATAGAAAGTATATAGGGTGTGTACTTTTCCTGTAGAGGTGATGCAAGTTCAATGTGCCGCTGCACCTTCTGAGCTTTGTGGGGAGGTTTAGGTACCCTTTAAAAACACATTTGCTAGGGGGGTCAGGAGGTAATTTATCACCCCACCTGCCCTATATATTTGCCTCTAGAAGCAATGAGTTTAGTGAAGAATACCTATGTAATGTCACGTACAGTATTCACATAGATAACTTTGCTTTGAGTTCAGCTCACATGAACTGCAGATGGTTTAGGAAATGTAGCCATCATACAGACCTAATTTCACACATGGCTGTGTGAAAGCAACCTAAGGGCACATTCACACGACCGTGGTTTGGTTCCGCATCCGAGCCGCATTTTTTGCGGCTCGGGTGCTGACCCATTCACTTCAATGGGGCCGCAAAAGAATAGACATTTCTATAAAGGGCCGTCCATTCCGCATATTGTGGAAGGCACACATGCGGCATTTGTGTTTTGCGGTCTGCAAAATACGGCACATTCGTGTGAAAAAGTCCTAAAAGAGAACCTAGCAACAGGTACTAGAATTGGAGATTAACTTTCTGGCGCTCTATGCTAGTGTTTCATCCACCAGCCTGTTTGATGCCAGCACTTCTAAATACAGGACATCTCTAGCCAGTTGGTTGCAGGTGGTCCTGGTTTAGCAAGTGGAGTACTTTGCCAAATTAATGCAACAGACTTAAAGCCCCCATACACATGAAAGGGTTTTTCTGAGATTTTAATACTGATGACCAATACTCGGGATAGGTCATCAGTATCTGATCAGTGGGGGTCTGACACCTGGGACTCTGCCGATTAGCTGTTTAAGACGGCAGCGGTGCTCGCAGTAGCGCCGTGGCCTTCTCACAGCTTTCCCAGTGACACGTTCATCTGTCACATGGCCTAGATCAGTGGTGGCGAACCTATGGCATGGGTGCCAGAGGCGGTGGGCACCCGCACCCTGCGGAAAGGTGTACCAATATGCCTTAGACTTTTCCTGCCATTCATCAGCGCAGGGCACACTATGAATGGCACAGGCAGCGCATTGAATGTAGGCAGGATATTATAGATAAATTACATGGAAGACATATTATATTGGTATTCATTGCCATTGCAGTGTTGGCACTTTGTGATAAATAAGTGGGTGGTAGGGTTGCAGTTTGGGCACTCGGTCTCTAAAAGGTTCACCATCACTGGCCTAGATGCAGCTCAGCCCCATAGAAGTGCCGACTCCCACCATCAGATACTGATGACTTATCTAGAGGACAGAATAGTAGATGTAGAGCAGCACCCATGACCATCAAATGACCACACCGGAATGCATTAGCCAAACCACAGCCGCAGATCCTCAGCGGCCCAACGAATAGTACAAACTGGTAACGGCAGCATCTCCAGCGACTTCTTTATTGGACAGACTTCACAGAAAGTGTACCGTAAAAATAAACAAACGTTTCAGTTACTACATAGCCTTTGTTGAGCCTTGGCTTAACAAAGGCTATGTAGTAGCTAAAACGTTGCTGTTTATTTTTATTCTTACACTTTCTGTGAAGTCTGTCCAATAAAGTTGCTGGAGATGCTGCCGTTACCTGTTTGTATTATCTAGAGGACAGGTCATCCATGTTAAAATATCGGAAAACCCTTTTAATGTACTGTCGGCTGACCCCCGCTGTGAACCTTATTTATATGGTACGGCTGACAGCTATGGGGGGGATGTCTATGTTCTTCTTAAATATAAGAATTTTTTATTTTTTGCCTCCTGTTTTCATTTTATATGAATAAAATATATTTTAAATGCTTGTTTTAACAGCTTGAAAGTGTTCATTGTTGAATCGGATGATGACTTTGATTCAGTATTTTCTAAAAGTTGGAAAACGCCTAAAACTAAAAATGGTAAGTAATGCTTATAATTTTCTAAGTCGGGTATTACTAGAATTAGATCCTTTATGAGGTCTCTCACGGTTGTGTTATTCATAGGGATCAAGACCCATGGTAAAGGATCTAAAAGTTCTCGGGAAACAGTTGCATCTCTGCAGTCGAGTTCTCCAGTGTTTATAAGCGACAGTGATGATGATTCAATAGTTATTAAAAGCACGTGGCGCGACAGACATAGAACAGATCGTAACATAAAGACAGATAATGGATCTACCTCAAAGCCTGTGAAGGAAAGTGGCAAGGAAAATAATTCGGAGACAAACAGTGTGGGTGGACATGATGCAAAGAAATGGCCAGCTAGGAATCAGCCCAAGTTCCTGACTTCTGGGAGCTCTGATGATGAGGAGTTTGAAAGTCTAATGGACCGCATTAAAAACCGGACAAAGAACCAAACGCCTAGTTCAGCTGCAAGTAAAATCAAACCAAAGACTGCTGCAACAGGTCAGCTATTGAGAGGGTCTATGAAAATAAGGGACAGTGCATTAATCTGCTGTTTTTAATGGGAATGCTCTAGGCAAAGGTGATACTTTAGTATGACTAGTCCACAGCCTTTGTATTGTGCACTTCAGGTAATGTACTTGGTGCAATTGCAAGAAAAGTAAGTGGACCCTTTGGAATTACCTGGATTTCTGCATTGTTTACTAGCGAAATGTGACTTGGATGACAATCTTACTAGAACAACAAACAGATGTACAGCTCATGTCTTTTATTGAGCACATTAAAGGTTTTTATATATGACCTGTTCTCAGGATAGCTCCTCAATATCAGATTGGCGTTCAGCTACTTGAAGAGACCGCAGCACTCGTACAAGCACCACCTTCTCTTCACTGTTTATCTGCTCGCCGTCAGAATTGCAGCTCCACCGCCCTGTTCAAGTGAATAGGAAGGAGCCATCCCATTGAAGTGAATGGGCCCCGTTGATCTGATATTGGCTACCTGTCTTGAGGATAGATTATCAATATAAAAAAAGTAGACAACCCCCTTTAAGTAAACCCCTTCAATGCAGGGAGAAAATATGTACCCTTTTGATTTAAAAGCTTTATACACCTTTGGGCTTTATTTTATAAATTTTTTATTGCATTTTACTAATTTAAACGTTTTCTGCTGTTTCTGAGGTGCAGGGTTAACCACTTCAGCCCCGCTAGCTGAAACACCCTTAATGACCAGGCCACTTTTTACACTTTGGCACTACACTACTTTCACCGTTTATCGCTCGGTCATGCAACTTACCACCCAAATGAATTTTACCTCCTTTTCTTCTCACTAATGGAGCTTTCATTTGGTGGTATTTTATTGCTGCTGACATTTTTACTTTTTTTGTTATTAATCAAAATGTAACGATTTTTTTGCCAAAAAAATGACATTTTTCACTTTCAGCTGTAAAATTTTGCAAAAAAACGACATCCATATATAAATTTTTCGCCAAATTTATTGTTCTACATGTCTTTGATAAAAAAAAAATGTTTGGGCAAAAAAAAAAAAAATGGTTTGGGTAAAAGTTATAGCATTTACAAACTATGGTACAAAAATGTGAATTTCCGCTTTTTGAAACAGCTCTGATTTTCTGAGCACCTGTCATGTTTCCTGAGGTTCTACAATGCCCAAACAGTAGAAAAACCCCACAAATGACCCCATTTCGGAAAGTAGACACCCTAAGGTATTCGCTGATGGGCATAGTGAGTTCATAGAACTTTTTATTTTTTGTCACAAGTTAGCGGAAAATGATGATGATTTTTTATTTTTATTTTTTTCTTACAAAGTCTCATATTCCACTAACTTGCGACAAAAAATAAAAAATTCTAGGAACTCACCATGCCCCTCACAGAATACCTTGGGGTGTCTTCTTTCCAAAATGGGGTCACTTGTGGGGTAGTTATACTGCCCTGGCAATTTAGGGGCCCAAATGTGTGAGAAGAACTTTGCAATCAAAATGTGTAAAAAATGACCGGTGAAATCCGAAAGGTGCACTTTGGAATATGTGCCCCTTTGCCCACCTTGGCAGCAAAAAAGTGTCACACATCTGGTATCGCCGTACTCGGGAGAAGTTGGGGAATGTGTTTTGGGGTGTCATTTTACATATACCTATGCTGGGTGAGAGAAATATCTTGGCAAAAGACAACTTTTCCCATTTTTTTTTTTATACAAAGTTGGCGTTTGACCAAGATATTTTTCTCACCCAGCATGGGTATATGTAAAATGACACCCCAAAACACATTCCCCAACTTCTCCTGAGTACGCCGATACCACATGTGTGACACTTTATTGCAGCCAAGGTGGGCAAAGGGGCACATATTTCAAAGTGCACCTTTCGGGTTTCGCAGGCCATTTTTTTACACATTTTGATTGCAAGGTACTTCTCACACATATGGGCCCCTAAATTGCCAGGGCAGTATAACTACCCACAAGTGACCCCATTTTGGAAAGAAGACACCCCAAGGTATCCAATGAGGGGCCTGGCAAGTTCATAGAATTTTTTTTCGCAAAAGTTAGCGGAAATTGATTTTTTTTTTTTTTTTTTTTTTTCTCAGTCTCACTTTCTGCTAACTTAGGACAAAAATTTCAATCTTTCATGGACTCAATATGCCCCTCAGCAAATACCTTGGGGTGTCTTCTTTCCAAAATGGGGTCAGTTGTGGGGTGTTTGTACTGCCCTGGCATTTGAGGGTCTCCGCAATCATTACATGTATGGCCAGCATTAGGAGTTTCTGCTATTCTCCTTATATTGAGCATACAGGTAATGAGATTTTTTTTTCCGTTCAGCCTCTGGGCTGAAAGAAAAAAATGAACGGCACAGATTTCTTCATTCGCATCGATCAATGTGGATGAAAAAATCTCTGCCAAAAAAAAAAAATGGAGGGGAAAGGTGTCTGCCAGGACATAGGAGCTCCGCCCTACATCCATACCCACTTAGCTCGTATGCCCTGGCAAACCAGATTTCTCCATTCACATCAATCGATGTGGATGAATAAATCATTGCCGGGATTTATATATATATATATATATATATATATATATTATTATTATTATTATTATTATTATTATTATTATTATTATTATTATTATTAGCATAGGAACGCCTCCTCAGCTCGTATGCCTCGGCAAACGTATCTGTCACTGCAGAGGAGAAAATCCGTCTTGCAGCGCCGCATACACCGACTTGCGTGTAATCTGACAGCAGCGCAATGCTTCTGTCAGAATGCACATCGGTGTTGCAGCTGGTCGATCGGTTGGTCCACCTGGAAGGTAAAAAGACAAAAAAAAAAAAAAAAAAAAGGAAAAACCAGGCCGCAACGCAATAATTTTATTAACTTTGCAACAGAACATGTAACTAACTTTTTGAACTGAACATTAACGTGTTTGCTTACTGGTGTGTGTGTTTTTTTTTTTTTTTTTTTTTTTTACCTTTTATAGAACAAACCTCTCCTTCCCCATGGGTCAATGTGCAAAGCGCAAATCGCCCAAAGATGTGGCGAAGTGCGTTATGCACTTTGTCCCATGTGAAAGGAGACGTTTGCAGCAGCAGTGAGTGAATGGGCCCTAATAGCCCTGTGTGCCTATCCTGGTGAGATGATCCCTATGCTAATAGTGTACCTGTGAGTGGTACTTCCGGAAACACTCTCCAAAGCATAGGGCAGGGTGGTCAGGACAGTCAGGACAGAAATAGCGGGTGTCACGCCTTATTCCACTCCTGCTACAGACATGACATCTTTTTCGGGGTGACGGTTGGGTTGAGGTACCAGGAACGACATTGGGGAAATGTCGCTCGTGTAGACGGCTAACTACACTGGTGGATGGGGCCACGGAACCTCCTGGGTACAGGAGGTTCTCGATGATCTCTTCCTGAAATTTGAGGAAGGATCCAGTTCTCCCAGCCTTACTGTAGAGAACAAAACTATTGTACAGAGCCAATTGAATTAAATATACAGACACCACCTTATACCAGCGTCTGGTTCTGCGGGAAACTAAATACGGAGACAACATCTGGTCATTGAAGTCCACCCCTCCCATGTGGAGGTTATAGTCGTGGACTGAGAGGGGCTTTTCAATGAGACGGGTTGCTCGCTCAATTTGTATTGTCGTGTCTGCGTGAATGGAGGAGAGCATGTAAACGTCACGCTTGTCTCTCCATTTCACCGCAAGCAGTTCTTCGTTACACAGTGCGGCCCTCTGCCCCCTTGCAAGACGGGTGCTAACGAGCCGTTGGGGGAAGCCCGCGCGACTAGTTCGCGCGGTACCACAGGCGCCAATCCGTTCTAGAAACAAATGCCTAAAGAGGGCCACACTTGTGTAAAAATTGTCCACATAAAGGTGGTACCCCTTGCCGAATAAGGGTGACACCAAGTCCCAAACTGTCTTCCCACTGCTCCCCAGGTAGTCAGGGCAACCGACCGGCTCCAGGGTCTGATCTTTTCCCTCATAGACACGAAATTTGTGGGTATAGCCTGTGGCCCTTTCACAGAGCTTATACAATTTGACCCCATACCGGGCGCGCTTGCTTGGGATGTATTGTTTGAAGCCAAGGCGCCCGGTAAAATGTATTAGGGACTCGTCTATGCAGATGTTTTGCTCTGGGGTATAAATATCTCTAAATTTCAGGTTGAAATGGTCTGAGGGGCCGAATTTTGTGGAGCCGGTCAAAAGCAGGGTGGCCCCTGGGACAGGAGGCTGTGTTGTCACTAAAGTGCAGGAAACGCAGGATGACCTCAAATCGTGTCCTGGACATAGCAGCAGAGAACATGGGCATGTGATGAATCGGGTTCGTGGACCAATATGACCGCAATTCATGCTTTTTTGTCAGGCCCATGTTGAGGAGGAGGCCAAGAAAAGTTTTAATTTCGGAAACTTGGACTGGTTTCCACCGGAAAGGCTGGGCATAATAGCTTCCCGGGTTAGCGGTTATAAATTGTGTGGCATACCGATTTGTTTCTGCCACAACTAAGTCTAAAAGCTCCGCAGTCAAGAACAGCTCAAAAAATCCCAGGGCCGAACCGATCTGAGCTGTCTCAACCCGAACTCCAGACTGGGCGGTGAAAGGGAAAACTACAGGTGCGGCTGAAGTTGGGGACTGCCAATCAGGGTTTGCCAGCACCTCTGGGATTCTAGGGGCTCTACGGGCACGTCTTTGCGGTGGCTGCGACGGGGTCACTACTGCACGTGCCACCGTACCAGCTTCAACTGCCCTTCTGGTGCTCGCTACTTCACCAGGTTGTACGGCAGTGCTGGTACTAGGTCCAGGAAGGGCTGGGCTGCTGGTGTATGCCTCACCACGTAATCCGACAGCACCAGCCCCACTCTGCTGCTCTTGAAGCGGATCCTGCGCAACCTGCGGTCTAGCGACACGGGGCCGGGTACGCCTGCTGCTATCAGGGACCTCAGCCTCCTCGTCCGAACTTTGGGTCAGAGAGCCACTGCTTTCTACAGGTTCGTATTCTGACCCGCTGGATTCATCAGATGAGGGTTCCCACTCCTCATCCGACTGGGTCAGAAGCCTGTAGGCCTCTTCAGAAGAATACCCCCTGGTAGACATGTGGGCAACTAAATTTAGGGGTATTCCCTGAGACTACCCAAGAAAAAAAAGCAAGCCTGTCTTACAAAGGGGAGGCTAGCGAAGTACCGGAGGCCGCTGCGATTGATAAAAAATATCAAAACTGATTTTTTTATCGCCGCAGTGCGTGTAAATTGAATGTGCAGCGATCAAAAAAAAATTTTTTTTTTTGTCACTGCGGTGGGGCGGGTGTGGGCGAGCGATCAGGCCTGATCGGGCAAACACTGCGTTTTGGGTGGAGGGAGAACTAGCGATACGCTAATCAGCGAATAACGGACTGCGGTGGGCTGGGCGCTAACCGATCCCTAAACTACCTAACCAAGGGGCCTAAACTATACTGAAACCTAACGGTCAATACCAGTGGAAAAAAAAAAGTGACAGTTTGCACTGATCACTTTTTTCTTTTCACTTGTGATTGACAGGGGCAATCAAAGGGGTGATCAAAGGGTTAATTGGGGTTCAGGGGGGTGATCTGGGGCTAAGTGTGTAGTGTTGGTGTACTCACTGTGAAGCCTGCTCCTCTGCTGGATCCAACCGACGAAAAGAACCAGCAGAGGAGCAGGCAGCCATATAACAGATCATATTTACAAATATGATCTGTTATTCGGCTCTCTGATTGGATTTTTAAAAAATCAGCAACCTGCCAGCCGGCTGGCAGGTTGCTGACGAAATACTCCTGTGCGAAATGCCGGCGCGAACTGCGCGGGCGCATATTCGCGTCATCTCGCGTCTTGCGAGATGACGCGTATATGCGTGACTCTGCGCAGCGCTGCCACCTCCGGACCGCACATCTGCGTTAGGCGGTCCGGAGGTGGTTAAAGGGCTTCTGTCACCCCACTAAACTTTTTTTTTTATTTTTTATTTTTTTATTTTTTATAAACCCCTAACAGGTATATTAGACGCAGTTTTGATAACCGCGTCTAATATACCTGCTACCTGGTCCTCTGGTGGTCCCTTTTGCTTGGATCGACCACCAGAGGACACAGGTAGCTCAGTAAAGTACCACAAAACACCAGTACACTACAAACCCCCCTGTCACTTATTAACCCCTTATGAACCCATGATCACCCCATATAGACTCCCTGATCACCCCCCTGTCATTGATCACCCCCCTGTAAGGCTCCATTCGGACGTCCGTATGTTTTTTACGGATACATGGATCGGATCCGCAAAACGCATACGGACGTCTGAATGGAGAATGACAGGGGGGTGATCAATGACAGGGGGGTGATCAATGACAGGGGGGTGATCAGGGAGTCTATATGGGTGATCACCCCCCTGTCAGGCTCCATTCAGATGTCCATATGTTTTTTACGGATCCATGGATCGGATCTGCAAAACACATACGGACGTCTGAATGGAGCCTGACGGGGGGGTGATCACCTATATAGACTCCCTGATCACCCCCCTGTCATTGATCACCCCCCTGTAAGGCTCCATTCAGACGTCCGTATGATTTTTACGGATACATGGATCGGACGTCTGAATGGAGCCTTACGGGGGGGTGATCACCCATATAGACTCCCTGATCACCCCCCCTGTCATTGATCACCCCCCTGTAAGGCTCCATTTAGACTTTATTTCCGCTAACTTGTGCCCAAAAAAAAAAAAGTCTAAATGGAGCCTTACAGGGGGGTGATCAATGACAGGGGGGGTGATCAGGGAGTCTATATGGGTGATCACCCCCCTGTAAGGCTCCATTCAGACGTCCGATCCATGTATCCGTAAAAATCATACGGACGTCTGAATGGAGCCTTACAGGGGGGTGATCAATGACAGGGGGGGTGATCAGGGAGTCTATATAGGTGATCACCCCCCCGTCAGGCTCCATTCAGACGTCCGTATGTGTTTTGCAGATCCGATCCATGGATCCGTAAAAAACATATGGACATCTGAATGGAGCCTGACAGGGGGGTGATCACCCATATAGACTCCCTGATCACCCCCCTGTCATTGATCACCCCCCTGTCATTGATCACCCCCCTGTAAGGCTCCATTTAGACTTTTTTTTTTTTTTGGGCACAAGTTAGCGGAAATAGATATTTTAATTTTATTTTTCTTACAAAGTCTCATATTCCACTAACTTGTGTCAAAAAATAAAATCTCACATGAACTCACCATACCCCTCACGGAATCCAAATGCGTAAATTTTTTTTAGACATTTATATTCCAGACTTCTCACGCTTTAGGGCCCCTAAAATGCCAGGGCAGTATAAATACCCCACATGTGACCCCATTTCGGAAAGAAGACACCCCAAGGTATTCCGTGAGGGGCATATGGAGTCCATGAAAGATTGAAATTTTTGTCCCAAGTTAGCGGAAAGGGAGACTTTGAGAAAATACAAAAAAAAAACAATTTTCGCTAACTTGTGCCAATAAAAAAAAAAATTCTATGAACTCCCCATGCCCCTCATTGAATACCTTGGGGTGTCTTCTTTCCAAAATGGGGTCACATGTGGGGTATTTATACTGCCCTGGCATTTTAGGGGCCCGAAAGCATGAGAAGAAGTCTGGGATCCAAATGTCTAAAAATGCCCTCCTAAAAGGAATTTGGGCCGCTTTGCGCATCTAGGCTGCAAAAAAGTGTCACACATGTGGTATCGCCGTACTCAGGAGAAGTTGGGGAATGTGTTTTGGGGTGTCATCTTGCATATACCCATGCTGGGTGAGATAAATATCTTGGTCAAATGCCAACTTTGTATTAAAAAATGGGAAAAGTTGTCTTTTGCCAAGATATTTCTCTCACCCAGCATGGGTATATGTAAAATGACACCCCAAAACGCATTCCCCCAACTTCTCCTGAGTACGGCGATACCACATGTGTGAAACTTTTTTGCCGCCTAGGTGGGCAAAGGGGCACACATTCCAAAGAGCACCTTTCGGATTTCACCGGTCATTTCTTACACATTTTGATTTCAAACTACTTCTCACGCATCTGGGCCCCTAAAATGCCAGGGCAGTATAACTACCCCACAAGTGACCCCATTTTGGAAAGACACCCCAAGGTATTTTGTGATGGGCACAGTGAGTTCATGGAAGTTTTTATTTTTTGTCACAAGTTAGTGGAATATGAGACTTTGTAAGGTAAAAAAAAAAAATCTTCTTCATTTTCCGCTAACTTGTGACAAAAAATAAAAAGTTCTATGAACTCACTATGCCCATCAGTGAATACCTTAGGGTGTCTACTTTCCGAAATGGGGTCATTTGTGGGGTGTTTGTACTGTCTGGGCATTGTAGAACCTCAGGAAACATGACAGGTGCTCAGAAAGTCAGAGCTGCTTCAAAAAGCGGAAATTCACATTTTTGTACCATAGTTTGTAAATGCTATAACCTTTACCCAAACATTTTTTTTTTATTTTTTTTATCAGACATGTAGAACAATAAATTTAGCGAAAAATGTATATATGGATGTCGTTTTTTGTTTTTTTTGCAAAATTTTACAACTGAAAGTGAGTGTCATTTTTTTTTTGCAAAAAAATCGGTAAATTTCGATTAATAACAAAAAAGTAAAAATGTCAGCAGCAATGAAATACCACCAAATGAAAGCTCTATTAGAAGAAAAGGAGGTAAAATTCATTTGGGTGGTAAGTTGCATGACCGAGCAATAAACGGTGAAAGTAGTGTAGTGTAGAAGTGTAAAAAGTGGCTCTGGTCATTAAGGGTGTTTCAGCTAGGGGGCCTGACGTGGTTAAAGGGGTTTTCTGAGGTATTTATACTGCTGACGTCATCAGTATCTGATCGGTGGGAGTCCAACACGTGGGGGTGGTGGCCCCCCACCAATCAGCTGTTTGAGAAGGCATTGGCGCTCCTGTGAGCTTTTCATAGGCTGAGTGAAGACACATTCATGTGGACTAGGAGCAGCTCAGCCCCATTCCAGTGAATGGGGCTGCTGAATGTGCACTACCAAGCACAGCTGCTATACAATGTAGGTAGTGGCGATCACAGGAGCTCTGCTGCCTCCCCAAAACATCTGATCGGCGGGGGTCCCAGGTGTCAGATCCCTACTGATCAGACACTGATGACCTATCCAGAGAATAGGGCATCGGTATAGAAAATCTCTGAAGACCGTTTTAATTCCGTTTGCAGGTTTTCAGTTTCTGTTTTCTTTGAATCCCCTGACGGCTAATGTGTAGCGCTTATCTCTGATCTCCAGACCTCCTATACACTTATACTACAAGGGGCTGTCCAGCCGTTAATATTGATGGCCTATCATAAGTTAATAATGTTAAATATGTGAGTAATAAATGAGATTTGCTTTTCTGTATGTTTTTGTGTTGTCAGAACCAGCAAAAGTGCCATGCTTTGATCTAACAAACGCAAAGGAAAGGAAACCCAGATCGCAGACAGACCTGTTTTCAAGTCCATACTTTTCTAAAGAGAAGGTTCTGAAGGAACCAGATCATTATGTGGAGTGGACCCCTACAGAGAAAACGTGAGTAACCATAAAAAGAGCGCAAAATGGCGTAACCTAGAACACAGCTCTTAATAAATTTGATAAATGTTGAAATTAATGTAATGGGGATAAAAGGCTGATCGATGGTGTACATGTTTTGTGTGTTCGGAAAATATATCTGGAGATTAAAATTCCCCCTCCCCTTCTTTTTTACCAGGAGACGTCTGTGTAAAGTAGAAGGCTGCTTCCTTGAAGATCTTTCCTGTTCAACGTCCATATATGTGAAGAGTTTCAAGCAAAGAAAACATGAGTTGACAACACGATTGTACAACCTTTACAACAAAACCGTATTTGAGCAGAAGGTATTCTGTTGCAAACATTTGGTTTATACACACTACTACTATCGCCATTTAGTCTCAATGTTTGGTTTCCTTGCAGCAGAATCCAATTCCTCTGTTTCTTCCTGTTATCTTTTGAGCTGTTATCTGGTTATTTAGGCCCCTTTCACACGGGCGAGTTTTCCGTGCGGGTGCAATGCGTGAGGTGAACGCATAACACCTGCACTGAATCCGGACCCATTCATTTCTATGGGGCTGTGCACATGAGCGGTGATTTTCACGCATCACTTGTGCATTGCGCGAAAATAGCAGCATGCTCTATATTGTGTGTTTTCCACGCAACACAGGCCCCATAGAAGTGAATGGGGCTGTGTGAAAATCGCAAGAATCCGCAAGCAAGTGCAGATGGTTATAAGGGAAAATAATAGCATTCTTTAATACAGAATGCTCAGTAGAAACATAGAAACATAGAATGTGTCGGCAGATAAGAACCATTTGGCCCATCTAGTCTGCCCAATATACTAAATACTATGGATAGCCCCTGGCCCTATCTTATATGAAGGATAGCCTTATGCCTATCCCATGCATGCTTAAACTCCTTCACTGTATTTGCAGCTGCCACTTCTGCAGGAAGGCTATTCCATGCATCCACTACTCTCTCAGTAAAGTAATACTTCCTTATATTACTTTTAAACCTTTGCCCCTCTAATTTAAAACTATGTCCTCTTGTAGCAGTTTTTCTTCTTTTAAATATTCTTTCCTCTTTTACCTTGTTGATTCCCTTTATGTATTTAAAAGTTTCTATCATATCCCCTCTGTCTCGACTTCCAAGCTATACATGTTAAGGTCCTTTAATCTTTCCTGGTAAGTTTTTTATCCTGCAATCCATGTACCAGTTTAGTAGCTCTTCTCTGAACTCTCTCCAAAGTATCAATATCCTTCTGGAGATATGGTCTCCAGTACCGAGCACAATACTCCAAATGACGTCTCACTAGTGCCCTGTAGAGCGGCATGAGCACCTCCCTCTTTCTACTGGTAATGCCTCTCCCTATACACCCAAGCATTCTGCTAGCATTTCCTGCTGCTCTGTGACCTTGTCTGCCTACCTTTAAGGGTACATGCACACGTTCAGGATTCATGTGCGGAGAATCCGCACTGAAATCCGCAGGTGTTCACAGGCAAATCCGTGCGGTCAATCCGCATTAATTGGTGCGGATTTGCATGCGGATTTTTTCAACATCTCTCTAGAACAAAAATACACCCTTTTTTTAACATCATTTCCTGTGACATCATTTGAGAATCGGATTTGAGAATTACTGCACGTTGAAATCGTGATGCGATTAATTTAACACAAAATAATCGCATGGCGATTTCAACTTAAGCACTGTTATGTTCCATATTCGTTAATTCTAGCCTACTATGGAATATAGCAGTGCTAAGTAGAAATCGCCATGCGATTATTTCGTGTTATATTAATCGCATCGCGATTTCAACGTTTCAAATCCGACCGTACATTCTAGTATATGGAGACGTTCCCATGGTGATGGGGACGCTCCATTAGTACTGCTATATTCCATATTCGGCGAATATGGAATATAGCAGTACTAAGTTGAAATCGCCATGCGATTATTTTGTGTTAAATTAATCGCATCGCGATTTCAACGTACAGTAATTCTCAAATCCGACAGTACATTCTAGTATATGGAGACGTTCCCATGGTGATGGGGACGCTCCATTAGTACTGCTATATTCCATATTCGGCGAATATGGAATATAGCAGTACTAAGTTGAAATCGCCATGCGATTATTTTGTGTTAAATTAATCGCATCGCGATTTCAACGTACAGTAATTCTCAAATCCGACAGTACATTCTAGTATATGGAGACGTTCCCATGGTGATGGGGACGCTCCATTAGTACTGCTATATTCCATATTCGGCGAATATGGAATATAGCAGTACTAAGTTGAAATCGCCATGCGATTATTTTGTGTTAAATTAATCGCATCGCGATTTCAACGTACAGTAATTCTCAAATCCGACAGTACATTCTAGTATATGGAGACGTTCCCATGGTGATGGGGACGCTCCATTAGTACTGCTATATTCCATATTCGGCGAATATGGAATATAGCAGTACTAAGTTGAAATCGCCATGCGATTATTTTGTGTTAAATTAATCGCATCGCGATTTCAACGTACAGTAATTCTCAAATCCGACAGTACATTCTAGTATATGGAGACGTATATTGCGTCTCCATATACTATATGTAGTATATTGCTTCCTTCTCTTGCTGCAATGAACAGACACAAAATGGTGGCTGATTCTCCTTCCTTTATTACATCATTTCCCCTTCCTATTACATACATGCGGATTTTGATGCGGATCCGCATCAAAATCCGCACTGTGTGTGTGTACCATCCGGATTTTAGCCTCTCCATTGAAGTGAATGGAGAAAATCCGCAAGATATCCGGACAGGAAAAAAAAAATTAATTGACATGTCGCGGATTTGAAAATCCGCACCGCAGGTCAAAATCCGCGCACGAAAAATCCGCATCGTGTGCATTAAGAATTTCAAATTCTCATAGAATACAATGGACATGACCTACGGTGCGGATTTACCGCACGCAAATCCACGCGGAAAATCCGCACGCAATCCTGATCGTGTGCAGGGGGCCTAAGTCTTCTGAAATAATTATCCCTTTCCTCAGATACTGAGGTTAGGACTGTATCACTGATTTTATATTCTGCTCTTGGGTTTTTACGTCCCAGGTGCATTAACTTGCACTTATCAACATTAAATTTTAGTTGCCAGATTTTTGCCCATTCCTCTAGTTTTCCTAAATCCTTTTCCATTTGGTGTATCCCTCCAGGAACATCAACCCTGTTACAAATCTTTGTATCATCAGCAAAAAGACACACCTTACCATTGAGGCCTTCTGCAATTTCGCTGATAAAGATATTAAGCAATATGGGTCCCAGAACAGATCCCTGAGGTACCCCACTGGTAACAAGACCTTGGTCTGACTATACTCCATTGACTACAACCCTCTGTCTGTCCCTCAGCCACTGCCTAATCCATTCAACAATATGGGAGTCCAAGCCCAATGACTGCACTTTATTGATAAGCCTTCTATGTGGGACGGTATCAAAAGCCTTACTAAAGTCTAGATAAGCGATGTCTACTGCACCTCCTCCATCTATTATTTTAGTCACCCAATCAAAAAAATCAATAAGATTAGTTTGACATGATCTCCCTGAAGTAAACCCATGCTGTTTTTCATCTTTCAATCCATGGGATTTTAGATGGTCCACACTCCTCTCCTTAAGTATGGTTTCCATTAATTTCCCCACTATTGAGGTCAGGCTTACTGGCCTATAGTTGCCCGATTCTTCCTTACTACCTTTCTTGTGAATGGGCACAACATTTGCTAATTTCCAATCTTCTGGGACGACTCCTGTTGCCAGTGATTGGTTAAATAAATCTGTTAATGGTTTTGCTAGTTCACCGCTGAGTGCCTTTATTAGCTTTGGGTGTATACCATCAGGCCACTGTGACTTATTTGTATTAATTTTAGACTGTTAACTTAGAACCTCTTCCTCTGTAAAGACACATGCGTCAAGATTCATTAGTCTTCTTTCCTAACTGAGGTCCTTCTCCTTCATTTTCCTTTGTAAAAACTGAACAGGAGTATTTATTGAGGCAGTCAGCTAGTTCTTTATCTTCTTCCATATACCTTCCTTTAGTTTTTAATTTGGTAATTACTTGTTTTAGTTTCCTTTTTTCATTTATGTATCTGAAGAATGCCTTATCGCCTTTTTTCCCTGACTGAGCTAATTTCTCTTCTGCCTGTGCTTTAGAAGCTCTTATAACTTGTTTGGCCTCTCTCTGCCTAATCTTATAAATTTGTCTGTCATCCTCATTTTTTATTTTTTTTTTATAATTCCTAAATGCTATCGGCAGATAAATAAAAAATATGGTGTTCTGAAAATGGGGAGACAAACATAATTTTTTTCAAAAATGCTTTATTATGTAAAACTGAAACAAAGAAAGTAGACATATTTGATATCATTGCGTCCGTAACAACCTGCTCTATAAAAATAGCACATGATCTACCCTGTCAGATAAATGTTGTAAGAAAAAAACAGTGCCAAAACAGCCAGTTTTTGGGTACCTTGCCTCACAAAAGTAATGTAGAGCAATTAAAAATCACATGTACCCCAAATAATACTAATAAAACTGTCACCTTATCCCCTAGTTTCCAAAATGGGTGCTTCAGGGGGGCTTCAAATGGGACATGGCATCTAAAAACCAGTTCAGCAAAATCTGCCTTCCCAAAACCATACGGCGCTCCTTTTCTTCTGCGCTCTGCCGTGTGCCCTTACATCAGTTTACGACCACGTATGGGGTGTTTCTGTAAACCGCAGAATCGGGGTAATAAATATGGAGTTTTGTTTAGCTGTTAACCCTCTGTGTTAAATATTTTTTTTTTTTATTAAAATAGAAAATCCGCCCAAAAAGTGAAATTTTCCTTTAATTCTTGTGGAGCACCTAAATGGTTAACAAAGTTTGTAAAATCAGTTTTGAGTAACTTGAGAGGTGTAGTTTCTACAATGGGGTAGCCCCACAAAGTGACTTCAGACCTGGTCCTTAAAGTGGGTTTTGAAAATTTTCTAAAATGCCTTCTAACGACCTAAAAAAATGAAATTTCCCAAATGATGCCAACATAAAGTAGACATATGGGGAATGTTAAGTAATAAATATTTTGTGGTATCACTTTCTGTTTTAAAAGTAGAGAAATAGAAATTTTGCATTTTTCAATTTATTTTGTTAATTTTATTTTATAAAGGGGAAATATATTGACTCAAATTTACCACTGTCATGAAGTACAATCTCAGAATGGCTTGGATAAGTAAAAGCTTTCCAAAGTTATTGCCACATAAGGTGGCACATATCAGATTTGTAAAATTAGGCTCTGTCAGGAAGGGGGAATGGCCCAGATGTGAAGTGGTTAAGGCACCCTAGATGACTATAATAAGCAAATCATTAGATTGCAGTGTACTGGAGAAGCAATCTACCTGCAGGGTTCCATGGGAACTACAGATGTAAAAGTCAAGGTTTCGTGCTTTCGCATGCCGACATTAGCCCCAGGTGTCTGATGTTTAAAACTGCATAAACCCAGCAGCTATGGTGTTCATAAGCGGGTGCAATTTTTAAAGACTCGAAATCTGACATTTGCAGTGGATGTCTGGAAAGGTTAAGATTTGTTGGGTGATACCACAAGACCACATCACAAAGGACACAAATTAATTGAAAAAAAGACTTGTGTTTTTAAAATGGCTGGGTCAGAGTCCTGACCTTAACCCCATCGATGTGGCATTACCTGAAGAAGGCTGTGCACATGATGCATCCAGGAAATATTGATTAGCTGAAACATTTGCAGGGAAGACTAGTCTAAGAATTCTTCAAAATTCTGCAAATCTTACTTGTCACTGAAGGAAATGTTAGTTTGTGGCGTTTGCTGCTAAAGGGAAATCTACAGTTTATTAAATTCAAGAGTTTACCTACTTTCTTCCTGCACTGTGGATGTTTCCTCACTGGGGTAGATTTACTAAGGCCTCTTTCACACGGGCGTCGTGTTTTGTCCGGATGCGTCCTGGGTGCATTGCGGCAAACCCGTGCGAGTAGGTACGCAGTCTGTTTTGACCGCAATTGCGTTCCGTTGTTCAGTTTTTATCGTGTGGGTGCAATGTGTTTTGCACGCGCATGAAAAAACTGACTGTGGTACCCAGACCGAACTTCTTAGCAGAAGGTTTGGGTTCAAGGTTGTGTAGATTGTAGTATTTTTCCCTTATAACATGGTTATAAGGGAAAATAATAGCATTCTGAATACAGAATGCATAGTACAATAGGACTGGAGGGGTTAATTTAAAAAAAAATTTTTTTAACTCTCCTTAATCCATTTGTTTGCGTAGCCGGCATCTCTTCTGTCTTCATCTGTGAGGAAAAGGACCTGTAGTGACGTCCTCAAAGGTCCTTTTCCTCACAGATGAAGACAGAAGAGATGCCGACAAGTGGATTAAGGTGAGTTAAATTATTTTTAAAATTTTAACCCCTCCAGCCCTATTTTACTTAGCATTCTGTATTCAGTTATAAGGGAAAATAATAATGATCGGGTCTCCATCCCGATCATCTCCTAGCAATCGTGCGTATAAATCACACTGCATCCGCACTTGCTTGCGGATGCTTGTGATTTTCATGCAGCCCCATTCACTTCTATGGGGCATGCGTTGCATAAAAAAACGCAGAAAATAGAGCTTGCTGTGATTTTCACAGAACGCACAAGTGATACGGGAAAATCACTGCTCATGTGCACAGCCCCATAGAAATGAATGGGTCCAGATTCAGTGCAGGTGAAATGCGTTCACTTCACGCATTGCATCCGCACAGAAAACTCACCCGTGTGAAAGGGGCCCAACTGTATCTTAAATGTAGACAGCAGAAGGTAGTCTAAATATCAACCAAATTTTATCACTGTGACTTAGGATGGATGACATGTTTTGTGTGCAGCTAGGTGTAGCCGATTCTTTTGGCTTGCTATAAAATCACACTTGGGCCTCTTTCACATGGCGGTGTGCTGGCTGGGCCCGTGCTGCGGTCCGCAATGCACAGGCACCAACCGTGGGCCCATTCACTTGAATGGGATCTGTGATTCATCCATTCCGCAAAAAGATAGAACAAGTTCTATATTTTTACGTCACGGAACACCACAGAAGCACTCCATAGTGCTTCCGTGTGGTACCGTTCCGTGCTTCCCTTCTGCACCGCATCTCCGGATGCGGCATGCATCCGGAGATGCGGCATGCACAGGGCTGGTGCCCCTTGTATTGCGGAACCACAGTTTGCGGCCCGCAATACGGCCACGGGAGCACTATGCCTGTGTCGGAGGCCTTATGTGCAGATGATGGCTGAGAACTGCTCCGCTGTGTCCCTGTGCTTCAGAAAGGAGTTTACCTCATCCTGTACCCGAAGGCTGAAGTGTTTTCTAATGATGCTCCTCATTCCTACCCTTCAGTCTCCGAGTGCGGGATGAGGTAAACTCCTTTCTGAAGCACAGGGACACAGCGGAGTAGTTACCTCAGCTGTCATCTGCACATAATGTACATCTTCACAGTGCTAAGACCGGCGGACTTTACGTAGGGATCTGTGCTCTGCTTTCTCACACCGGCCGTTCTGCAATGTCATGAGATGGACTGACTTTGTTATCGTAAGTCTAAGAGCTGCCATTTTATCTCCACTGATTGTCCCCTAGACTAAACAAGCCATTATAAATAAATGGCATTTAAGAGTTTATTTATAATGTTTTTTCATTATTATTTTTCCCGGAGAACCCCTTTAAGGAGACTAAAAAGAAAACTTTAAAAACAAACAAAATAATTTGCAATGCTATGGCCAAAAATGCTTGTACTAATAAAGTATTATTTTCCCATGAAGTAATAAGTAATTTATCCCATACAGTGCACATTGTATAAAAAAAAAAACTAGATATTGTTCCTGCAATCATTGCCCTCACACCTCTGTAGATGGATATCTAATGGAGTTCAGAATATGGCGATCAAAAGAAACTATCATTTTTCCCAGATTCAATTTTTTCCAGTACTAAAAACATAAACACCATATAAATGTTATCACTGTAATCCTACTGAACCACAGAATGAAGATAACAGGTCAGTTTTACCATATAGGGAATGCTTTAAAAACAAAACCCATAAATTGGTGCAGTTGTAGTTTTTTTAGAACTTTTTTTTTTTTTTCTCCTTTCCCAGATACCCACTACCTCATATGCAATATTAAATGGTGACATTAAGAAGTGAAACTTGTCCTGCAAAAAAAAATACTTCATACAGCTGTGTGAACGGAAAATTTTATTTAAATTTCGCTCCGAGAAGGCAGGGAGTTTAATTGAAAAAAAATGCTATGTCCTCATCGGATTAAGTTTGCATTTGTTGCTTTATCTATTTTAAGTGTTGTACAGTTAAAAATAAAATAAATTCACTCTCTCACTTTCACTCTCTCACTTTCACTTTCACTCTCTCACTTTCACTTTCACTCTCTCACTTTCACTTTCACTCTCTCACTTTCACTTTCACTCTCTCACTTTCACTTTCACTCTCTCACTCTCTCACTTTCACTCTCTCACACTCTCTCTCTTTCACTCTCTCACACTCTCTCTCTTTCACACTCTCTCTCTTTCACACTCTCTCTCTTTCACACTCTCTCTCTTTCACACTCTCTCTCTTTCACACTCTCTCTCTTTCACACTCTCTCTCTTTCACACTCTCTCTCTTTCACACTCTCTCTCTTTCACACTCTCTCTCTTTCACACTCTCTCTCTTTCACACTCTCTCTCTTTCACACTCTCTCTCTTTCACACTCTCTCTCTTTCACACTCTCTCTCTTCACACTCTCTCTCTTTCACACTCTCTCTCTTTCACACTCTCTCTCTTTCACTCTCTCTCTCTCTCTTCACTCTCTCTCTCTCTCTTTCACTCTCTCTCTCTCTCTTTCACTCTCTCTCTCTCTCTTTCACTCTCTCTCTCTCTCTTTCACTCTCTCTCTCTCTCTTTCACTCTCTCTCTCTCTCTTTCACTCTCTCTCTCTCTCTCTTTCACTCTCTCTCTCTCTCTTTCACTCTCTCTCTCTCTCTTTCACTCTCTCTCTCTCTCTTTCACACTCTCTCTCTCTCTTTCACTCTCTCTCTCTCTTTCACTCTCTCTCTCTCTCTCACACTCTCTCTCTCTCTTTCACACTCTCTCTCTCTCTTTCACACTCTCTCTCTCTCTCTCACACTCTCTCTCTCTCTTTCACACTCTCTCTCTCTCTTCACCTCTCTCTCTCTCTCTTTCACTCTCTCTCTCTCTCTTTCACTCTCTCTCTCTCTCTTTCACTCTCTCTCTCTCTCTTTCACTCTCTCTCTCTCTCTTTCACTCTCTCTCTCTCTCTTTCACTCTCTCTCTCTCTCTCTTTCACTCTCTCTCTCATCCAGGTTCTGTTGCAGCGCATCACCAGCTGTGTCTCCTTTTGGTCACTGAGTAGTATGGCAGAGTCTCTTTCCTGGAAGCTAGCTGTCTTTCCTGAGCTAGCTGGCCATCCTGGTTAAGAGCCCACGGTCTGTAGCTCAGTAGTCTGGGTGGCTCCTTGGTCACAGGGCTAGTGACCCATGGTCTGTGGCTCAGCATCCTCATCTCGATGTCCTCTTCTGGTCACTCATGCAGGCTGGCATGAGTCTCCCCCCCAAGCACTGTTCCCTAACTGCAGCACACTAGGGGCTCTGACTGCTCTCCTTAAATGCAGTTTCTAGCTAGATCAGAACCTTCTAGTGGTAGGGATGGAGTGGAGAAGCTCAGCACAAACAAATACATTGTTTCAACTCCTGTCTTGTATAGACTTACATTAGAGCTTCAATGATACTCAATGGCAATGACAGAGCGTTTCCAGACTTAAGAGAGCTAAACCAGACTTTCAAAAGGTCAGACTGTCTGCTTTTTGTGGTAAACAAGTCTGGCTTTCCCCCTCCAAAACAGGGTTGTCTTTAAACCCTATGGCAGCTGTGGAAAATTACCAGCTTCTCAAAGTCCTAACAGTCTCCTAGTATTCATTAATGCTTTCCACAGAGCCATGTAAATGCTGTGATAATGAACAGGATATATATTGCAGTAACACAGTAATAAACAGTATAAGTTAACCTTTTCAACAGAAATAAAGTAAGAAGTTTTAACTTTGCATAGGGGGTATAGGCAAATGTCCAGACTTCAGTGTCCCTGCTCCAAATTATTTTTTACATCGGACAACCCTTTAATATAGTCTGATCTGTTTTTATGTTTTTCAGCTTCCTGAGAATTTAGAAATAACATGGAATAAAAAGATGAGAAAAACCGCTGGTTATTGTGTTACAGGGCAGAAAAGGCAAACATTGGATCGCTATGCCAGGATAGAATTATCTGAGAAAGTTTGTGATTCTGCAGGTAAGTTTAAAATAACCTATATATTATAGCTTTTCAAGGCAAGACTACTGCTAACTACACTCCTCAACATTGAAATTGCAACACTAAGGACAGGCTGTTAGATTATGCAAATCAAAGTAGCAACCAACAGATTTGAGTCCTACGGGAGAAGAGCGCTTTACAAATATTTTGTTGCTGTGGAACCAGTGGTATTGCCAGGAGCCATTTTTCCACAGGACAATGCCAGGCAGTATATTGCTTGTTCTACTGTGAGCAGCCCTGTGGCCTAAACTTGTTACCATGGCCTGCTGTGTTTCTGGACTTGTCTCCCATTAAGCACATCTGGGACATCATTGGTCAGCAATTGCAAAGGGAGCTGCCAGCAGCGGATGATTTGCTTGCCCAAGTGGATTCAGCATGGCAGAACCATTACTAACTATATTGATAGCATGCCATGGCATGTAAGTGCGTGTATTTCTGTGCGATACTGAATAAATCCAAATGTTTTGAATATTGTTTCCATTTTTGTTACAATTTGCATATCGTTAACATGTCTGAATCCTGTGATTTCTTTAATTCCAGGACTTTTCCTTCTTGGTGTTGTAGTTTAATGTTGAGTGTATATATGGTTGGAAGCTAACAAAGAACAATACTAGTTTGAATTACAGTAAGCTTTACAAAACTTACTAAGAATAGTCTTTATCTTTAGATCGACTCAGAGATACGTTAATCCATGAAATTTGCCATGCTGCCACTTGGCTCATTAATGGAGTAAGAGATGGGCATGGGCAGTACTGGAAACTTTATGCTCGAAAGTCCACACTTGTACACCCAGAGTTACCAATGGTGAGCCGATGTCACACTTATGAAATAAACTACAAGTTCACCTATGAATGCTCACGTTGCAAAAACACGTAAGTTGCAAATATATTTGATAGTACATATATAGGCTTACCAGTTGTACCATTATTTTGTGGTTTTGTACCTCTAGATTGAGCATACTATGGTTACCTGTTAGGACTATCTTTTACTGGCCACAGATTAGGTTTTTATGGAATAAAGATTCATGACAACTTATTCTGTTGCTTAAAGGTAGTCTGTCACCACCATATGGCCATATACAGTGCTTATATTGCCCTATAGCACACCTATACATGAATGTTACGGTACCTTTGTCTTTACACTTGCAGGAGCTGGAAAAACAAATTTTGATATGCAAATGAGCACTCGCAAGTGCCCAGGGGCGGCGTTCACTGTGTTGGTGCCCAGGCTGCTCTGCCTTTTTTTCATTGTTCCACCGCCCCAGCCACTGCATATGCCCGCCCTCCTATTCCCTTGCGTCATGCTAAGGTCCGGCCGAGATCCCGCGACTGCACTGCCTCGCCGGGCTGGAGAATGCGCACTGCGATGCCCATTGTTGGCACAGCATCGCTTTAATTACTGCGCATGCTCCAGCGAGCGGCTGGTTTTGCACCGTTCGCCAGAGCATGCGCAGTAGTTAAAGCGATGCCGTGCCAACAATGGGCATCGCAGTGCACATGCTCTGGCCCGGCGAGGTAGTGCACAGTCGCGGGATCTTGGCCGGACCTTAGGATGACTCAAGGGAATAGGAGGGCGGGCAGAGACTGGGGCGGGGGAACAATAGAAAAAGGCAGGGCAGCCTGGGCACCAACACAGTGAACGCCACTTGCAAGCGCTCATTTGCATATCAATCAAAGCTAGTTTTTCCAGCTTCTGCATGTACAAAGACAAAGGTACCATTACATTCATGTATAGGTGTGCTATAGTGCACTGTATATGGCCATATGGAGGTGACAGACTCCCTTTAAAGGCTATGTACACCTATGGAGGAAATTTATATATACATATTTTTTATTTTATTGCATTTAACTTTTTTTTTTTTTTTTTTTTTTTTCTCCCCAATGGGCTTTTATTAAGTTTATTGAGCTGTTCTGTCTCAAAGGGTTAACTGTTCCTAGCTGTGTGATTGGTACTTTCACTTTCTTCACTAGTCTAATAAACCTAACCTCTAAATTAGGTCATAAGCGCTTATTTAAGACACATTCTTATCAGTAAGATAACAATGAGTGTTTAGAAGGTCAGAGATGAGGAGCCTCTCAGCTCCCCCAACTGACGGAAAAGACACAAAATACACAGGCTGGTACTAGAGCATGTCTGCTGTATACAGAAAAAAGGACACCATATTTTTAATAAAGACCAATTTAAATGTATTTTTACCTCAAAATTGGCACAATGCAATAATAAGTGTACATGGCTTCCAAAGATGTACATAGCCTTTAAGTTTCAAGATTTATGTTAAAGATTTAACATTTGTACATTTAGGAATAATTTTTTAACACTTATGTAGTATGTATTGTTAGACAACATTGACTGCAAACTAATAGGCAGGAAAGGTAAATGTGAGCAACTTAGATGCCATCTGGGAGATAAATATGACTCAACCGCTGACATTCCCTGCAAATTAAATGGCAGCAATTCATATTAAATGGTGTGCCCAATAATTGGCCTGTTTATTCATTCAGCCAATGAATGAGCAAACACTCGGTTGCCTTTTTTTATTTATTTATTTTTTATTCTTTCTTAAAAATGTTTATTCCAGCAATAAAATTGTTCAAATACCATATATATGCAACATTCATAGTATATTGTATGAATTATAAAACAAAACAGCCCAAACACACCCCACCACCACCACCCCAAGAGCAAAGAGGAGCAAAAAATAAAACAAAAAAAATAGCTGTTTATATTCATAAAGTTGTTCCAATTACTCCCTATTCTTTCATAGGCTTGCATTTTGTTTTATGTAACCTGCTTTTCTGATGGACCTGTTTTTAAATTCCTCACATTTGTCTGCTCCCTAACAGCAGAAACCTCAGTTCTCATCCATCTTCTAGCTACCACTAACCAAGCTAAAAAAAAAAAAGGGATTTATAAAGCATAAGCCTATTATCTTTTGTTAATTTAAGCGGAATTTCTCCCAAAATGCAACGGTCATCACATAGTCCAGATCTTTGTTAGCATCCCCCAAGAAGAAAAGGAAATCATCTGCATAGAGATTTTATTCTGGTCTAATATTTCCCATAGAAAATCCAATTACACACGATCAAAAGCTTTTGACGCATCCACTGACAGGACAGGACACTGACCAGGGTCCTCCCCCACCCATTACAAATTGCCGAAAATCCTGATGTGGACCTTCCAGGGATAAATAAGTTTTGGTCTGAATGTACCAACTTTGTATATACTCCTTTCCTTTCAGTCTTTTCGCCAAAATCCTAGCCAGGCTCTTGGTCATTATTCATAGATATTGGACGATAAGAACCCGGGTCTAAACTATCCTTACCCTCTTTGAGAATCAAAATAATCATTGCTTCCCCCATTGAGTCGGGCAAATAAGCCATTTGTTTTGAATATGAAAAAACCTCCAATAATTTATTTGACCAAAACTCCCCATCTAACTTGTATAACTCCATGGGTAATCTGTCTGGGCCTGCTGTTTTCCCCATTGGAGATTCAGTTATTGCAGATAACACCTCATTTAATGAGATGGGTCGATCCAAGCATTCCTGCTGGGTGGTATTAAGTTTGGGAATAGCAATATCCTTGAAAAAGCCCCTCAGTCTACAATGATCTAACCGGGTTTGTGTAGAATACAAGTCTGCATAATAATCCTTAAACCCCATAATCTTTTCTGGGTCACTATAGGTTATGCCCTCCTTATTCCTAGTCATCGCTATATTTGCCACCATTTCCCGCTTATTAATTATTCTAGATAGGAGCCCGCCTTGTTTACCCCCTTCCAGTACCTTCTTGATCTAACAAAAAGCTCCTTATTCTGTGCTTAGATGCTACCTGCCATGCTTTATTTGCTCCCTGAGGCTTTTGTTTAACCATACTTTCCTCCCTTACTGCCATGTCTCTCCTTAAAGTCTCTTCCTTTTTACTTTAAATTTCTTTAATTTTTTTCTCGCCCTTATTCATTGGGGGACACAGGAACTGTGGGTATAGCTATGTCCTCTAGGAGGCGTTGACGCATTAAAAGCTGTTAGCTCCTCCCCTGGCAGCTATACCCCCTCCAGCCTGGAGAGAGAGCTTCATTTTTTTTTCTAGTGTCAATAGGAGGCAATACCTCCCTGCTCTGCAGGGAAGCTCCTGAAGATTTTTTATATTTTTTTCCCATTCAGATGGGAAAGCGGTGGACGCCTCGCCTCCCTACTCTCCCAGGGTCAAGTTGCGCCAGTGCCGGTTCTACGGAAGATCAGGATGGAGGATAGTCTCCCTGGGGATTGGCCGTGACACGTGGTACGCCAATCTCGTTCTCCTTCTAGGAGACATACATGGTCACTGCCACTCAGAGATGGCCTTCTTTTGCAGAGTCCGATCTTCCATTAGTATTTTCATCTTTGTTTGCTGGTGTGGCTATTTAGACTGCCATTCTACGCAAAGAGTTTTTTTGGCGGATGTCATCCGCAAGCCTGTATCGTCCCGGATCTATTCAGGACCTGCAGGTCCTTCCTGGGTTTGTGTGGAAACCGAAATGTTCCGCCACTTTGTTTTTTCTCTCCCCACGATCCTGTCCTTTCATCAGGGTTGGACCTTGATCTGGCCTTAGTTCTTGAAGGGTCAGGTGTTGGCGCTTCTATTCTTTTCCAGCGCCCTCTGGCCCCCCCTGGGGCTGGTAAGGACCTTTTGTTCAGGGAGTGGCACATACGGTTCCTCCGTACCTTCCTCCCTTACTGCTTTGGGACCTGAGTTTAGTACTCTCAACGCTCGAGGCTTCTCCTGGAGCCCTGGCGGGAGATTCTCTCCTACTCCTGTCCTGGAAGATTGTTCTTTCTGGTTGCTATCACTTTCATCAGACAGTGTCTGAGTTGGCAGTGCTCTCTACAGAGAACCCTTCCTGGTTATTTATAGGGACAAGGTGGTTTGCCGGCCTGTCCCATCCTTTCTTCCAAAGGTGGTCTCTGACTTCCGTTTTAACAAGAAACGTGTCCTTCCCTGACGGTGCCCATCTCCTTCACACCCTAAGGAAAAGGAGTTACACCATTTGGTCGTTGTCAAAGCTCTGAAGCTCTATTTAGCAGCCTCTGGTTCCTTCTGCCGTACGGATCCCCTTTGTTATTCCAGAGGGTCCTCGAAAGGAGTGGGCGGCCTCCAAGGTGGCAATTGCACGATGGTTTCAGTCTGCAAGTGCTGAACCATACCCGGCCAAGCAATGGATAGCGCAGGCGCGGGATCTGGCTGCAGAGAAGGATGCAAAGGAAGAGCGGGGCGGGCAGAGGAAGAGGCTGGGGCGGGGATATGACGAAAAGAGGCAGAACAGCCTGGGCTCTGAGGTGAACCCCTCCCTGGGCACTTGTGAGCCCTAATTTACATATGAATAAAAGTCTCAGTTTTTGCCTTGAGGGAACTTCAGAAGCAAGCATCAAAGGTACCATTAGAATCATGGATTGCTATGCTAGAGCGCTATGTAAGCGGTCTATAAGGTCACAATCTGGTGACAGACTCCCTTTAATACAGAATGCTTACTAAAATGTGGCTTTAGGGGTTAAAAAAATAAAATAAAAATTAACTCTCTTCATCCTGTTCGCGCAGACGGCATTGTCTTCTTTCTTCTTTCCGGACCTGCCAAAGGACCTTTGACGTAAACTTGTTGAGCATGGTGATGTCAGCGCAGGTCATGCTGAATGAAGATATAAGATTTTGGTCTTCATTCAGCAGGACCTGCGCTGACATCACCACATTCACCACGTGTTGAGTGTGATTGTCATCAAAGGTCCTCTTGGCAGGTCCTGAAAGATGATGATGCTGGCTGTGTGAACAACAGGATGAGGCGAGTTATTTATTTTTTTTTTTACTTTTTTTTTACTTTTTTTTTTTAACCCCTAAAGACATTTTAGTAAGCATTCTGTATTAAGAATGCTATTTTCCCTTTTATAACAATGTTATAAGGGAAAATAATAAAATCTACAGAACATCTAACCCAAACCTGAATTTCAGTGAAGTTCGGGTCTGGGTACCAGAGTCATTTTTTTTTTTTTACCACGCGCGTGCAAAACTCATTGCACCTGCGCAATAAAAACTGAACATCGGAACGCAATCTGTCAAAACTGACACATCCAGACCTAATC
Organism: Bufo gargarizans; assembly: GCF_014858855.1. Classification (NCBI taxonomy): domain Eukaryota; kingdom Metazoa; phylum Chordata; class Amphibia; order Anura; family Bufonidae; genus Bufo; species Bufo gargarizans. The sequence goes on along the minus strand of NC_058088.1, from coordinate 112,888,694 downwards.
CAGACACGCTCGTCTGCAAGGGGCCTAACAGAAGACAGCGTAATTCCTTATTTTCTAACCCAACCATCTTGCATTCCATGACAACATTTTGATTGCTGAATTCATTTTCTTTTATAGTAATTCAATAACAAAACACATGGCACAATCCTGAGAAGAGAGAAAAAAGAATAACTCCCCCCCCCCCCCCCCCCACTCATGGTGTATCCTTCCCCCAAAGGGATTTAACACCCTAATGCTCTAGTGCAAATTCCTCCTCCCTCCCCCTCCATCAGTTTTCCTGCAACAAATCAACCCAAACCCTCAATTTCTGACCAATTATTAACTTCCTGAGCAGAGGGAAAAAAAACTCACTTTGCCCTTCTACACAATTTGGAGCTTAGCAGGATACAGAAGGGTATAATTTATTCCAGCCAGGTGCAATCTCTGCTTAAGGCCGAATGCACACGGCCGTTGTTCACGGCCGTGAGCGGTCCGTGGAACCGCGGCCTGGATTCCTGCTGAGAGCAGGGGCGCACGGCGTCATTGGTTGCTATGACGCCGTGCGCTCCTGCTCTCAGCAGGAATCCAGGCCGTGGTTCCACGGACCGCTCACGGCCGTGAACAACGGCCGTGTGCATTCGGCCTAATGGCAATACATTTCTCTTTTTGAGTTACGAATGAATAATCCGGCAATATTGACACTTTTGATCCATTAATTTCCACGGACTGAAGCAATCTTAAATGTGTACAATCTACACCCTTCGTTTTTTCCAGTGTTCCTATCAATCTAATGTTAGACCTCCTATCCCTGTCTTCCATCTCTACAAGTTTCTTATTAACCACTTCCCATCTGGGCCATTTGCCCCCTTCCTGACCAGGCCTAATTTTGCAAAACTGACATGTCTCACTTTATGTGGTAATAACTTTGGAACGCCTTTATTTATCCAAGTCATTCAGAGATTGTTTTCTCGTGACACATTGTACTTCATGATAGTCATAAATTTGAGTCAAAATATTTCACCTTTATTTATGAAAAAATCCCAAATTTACCCCAAAATTAGAAAAATTCGCAATTTTCTAAATTTCTATTTCTCTGCTTTTAAAACAGAAAGTGATACCTCATAAAATATTTATTACTTAACATTCCCCATATGTCTACTTTATGTTGGCATCATTTTAGAAATGTAATTTTATTTTTTTAGGACGTTAGAAGACTTAGAAGTTTAGAAGAAATTCTTAAAATGTTTAAGAAAATTGCCAAAACCCACTTTATAAGGATCAGTTCAGGTCTGAAGTCACTTTGTGGGGCTTACATAGTGGATACCCCCATAAATGACCCCATTGTAGAAACTACACCCCTCAAGGTATTCAAAACAGATTTTACAAACTTTGTTAACCCTTTAGGCGTTCCACAAGAATTAAAGGAAAATGGAGATCAAATTTTTAAATTTCACTTTTTTGGCAGATTTTCTATTTTAATCCAATTTTTTCTTTAACACATCGATGGTTAACAGCCAAACAAAACTCAATATTTATTACCCAGATTCTGCGGTTTACAGAAACACCCCACATGTGGTCATAAACTGCTGTATGGGCACACGGCAGGGCGCAGAAGAAAAGGAACTCCACATGGTTTTTAGATGCCATGTTCCATTTGAAGCCCCCTGATGCACCCTTACAGTAGAAACTCCCAAGAAGTGACCCCATTTTGGAAACTAGGGATAAGGTGCCAGTTTTATTAGTACTATTTTTGGGTACATATGATTTTTTGATCATTCATTATAACACTTTATGGGGCAAGGTGACCAAAAAATTGGTTGTTTTAGCACAGTTTCTATTTATTTATTTTTACAGCGTTCACCTCAGGGGTTCAGTCAAGTGACATTTTTATAGAGCAGATTGTTACGGACGTGGCGATACCTAATATGTATACTTTTTCTCATTTATTAAAGTTTTACACAATAATAGCATTTTTGAAACAAAAAAATTATGTTTTAATGTGTCCATGTTCTGAGAGCTATAGTATTTTTTTTTTTGAGAGATTTTCTTATGTAGGGGCTCATTTTTTGCGGGATGAGGTGACGGTTTTATTGGTACCATTTTGTGGGACATACGCGTTTTTGATCACTTGGTGTTGCACCTTTTGTGATGCAAGGTGACAAAAATTGCTTGTTTTGACCCAGTTTTTTTTTGTTTTTTTTTACGGTGTTAATTTGAGGGGTTAGCTCATGTGATATTTTTATAGAGCTGGTTTTTACGGACGCGGCAATACCTAATATGTATACTTTTTTTGATTTGTTTCACTTTAACACAATAATAGCATTTTTGAAACCAAAAAATTATGTTTTAGTGTCTCCATGTTCTAAGAGCTATAGTTTTTTTTATTTTTTGAGAGATTTTCTTATGTAGGGGCTCATTTTTTGTGGGATGAGGTGACTGTTTTATTGGTACCATTTTGTGGGACATACGCGTTTTTGATCACTTGGTGTTGCACCTTTTGTGATGCAAGGTGACAAAAATTGCTTGTTTTGACAGTTTTTATTTAATTTTTTTTACGGTGTTCATCTGAGGGGTTAGCTCATGTGATATTTTTATAGAGCTGGTTTTTACGGACGCGGCAATACCAAATATGTCTATTTTATTTTTTCTATTTTTAAATTTATATTTATTCCTTACTTGGGGACCTTTTTTTTTTTTTACATGTGAAACTTTTTTTTATTTTATTTTTTCAACCCTTTATTTTTTTTTATTTTTTTTTTACACTTTTCGTCCCCCATAAGGTCATACAAGACCTCTGGGGGACATTTGCTTCACTTTTTCTTTTTTTTTTTCACTGTTGATTTCTCCTGTAACTGGGGCTGACATAGTCGCCCCAGTTACAGAAGAAATGCACCCCCAGAGAGGCTGTACAGCGTGATTCTGCGCTGTACAGCCTCAGAGCAGGGCTGATCGAGGTCTGTGAGAGACCTCACAGAGCTCCTGCACTCTCCGGTCCCGGCGGTCACATGACCGCCGGGCCGGAACAGGAAGCGCATAGCGCTTCCTGCTCTGCATACACAGCGCTGTGTCTGCAGCGATCTAGAAGGCAGGGACACCTGGGAACTGTCCCTGCCTTATCTCTGGGTTGCCCTGCTGTCACTGACAGCGGGCAACCCGATCAGCAGCTGCACGATTAGCGTGCAGCTGCTATTTCTGAAAGGACGTTTTAAAACGTGCTTTCAGAAATAGAGGTCCACCCATAGGACGTTTATATCCTATGGGCGGACGTAAAGTGGTTAAGGGCGTCATTTTCCAGCTTCAAGCTCTTCAGGTTAATGGTTATGATAAAGACTTGATCTTCCAAATCACTAATTCTTTGTTCTGTTTGTTTCACTCTTTCGCTAACTTTCCTACAATCATGTCTAACCAGCTGTACCTCTGCTTTTAATTCCCCCATTTGTTTCATAATCCTCTCCAGCGTGCTATTGGACTTACTGCTAACATAATATTCTCAAGCGTGGGGAATTGGGAGGTATCTAATGGGAGCATCTCTTCTCTGTCCTCGTTATCCATAGTCTGATTTTTTGTTTGAGTTTTGGACCTAGCCTGACCCTTACTCACTGCAGAAGCCGAGGCCTGAAGAAATCTGTCCAGTTTATAATCCCGCTCTCCCCATGCCTTTGTCGCCTCTTGTCTTGGGGACCCATATACTTTCAATCGTCTCTGCTCCCCAGCTTTCTCCTTTTCATCGCTTAACCATTTTTTACCCACTGGGTGCCTGCTGAAATCAATCAGCAGGCACCCTGGGTCAATGCACACTTGGGGGCCCCCCTCCCTCCCTCCTCATCACCTGCTGCTTTGTTGTGGCAGCAAGTGATGGTTGCCATGGCAACCGGACACCTTCACAGGCTTCCGGCTGTCCATGGTGCTGATCAGACTTCTGCTAAACTTTCCCCGCACGGTGAACGCCATAAAAAAAAAAAAAATTAAAACGGATATTGAAATTTTGCCCACCTTACTTCCCAAAAAAGGTTAAGGTGATCAAAAAAGTTGTATCTACGCCAAAATAATACCAGTCACCTCATCCCGCAAAAAATGAGCCCCTACATGAGACAATGGCCAAAAGAAAAAAAAAAAACTATGGCTCTCAGACTAAAACATGATTGATTTATTTTTGTTTCAAAAATCCTTTATGTTGAATGTAAAAAATAATTTAAAGTATACATATTGGGTATCACCGTGTCCGTAAGAACCTGCTCTATAAAATACCACACGATCTAAACCCTGAGGTGAACACCGTAAAAAAATAAAAAACAGTGTAAAAAAAAAGCCTTACATCACAAAAAGTGTAATAGCAAGCGATCAAAAAGTCGTATGCCCCTGAAAATAGTGCCAATCTAACAGTCATCTCATCCCACAAAAATGATTCTCTACCTAAGACAATCGCCCAAAAACAATGACTCTGACTATGGAGACACTAAAACATGATTTAAAAAAATAAATAAAAAAATATTGTGTAAAAATAAAGTATACATATTAAATATCGCCACGTCTGTAAAGACCGGCTCTATAAAAATATGACATAACCCCTCAGGTGAACACTGTCAAAAAATAAAATCTGTGCTAAAAAACATTTGTTTTTTCACCTTATATCACTAAAAGTGCCACACCAAGCGATCAAAAAGGCGTATGCCCCCACAATGGTGCCAATCTAACGTTACCTCATCCCGCAAAAAATGATACTATACATAAGACAATCGCCCAAAAATTAAACTATGGCTCTCAGACTATGGAGACACTGAAACATGTTTGTTTTTTGTTTGAAAAATATTGTGTAAAACATAAATAAAAAAAGGTATACATATTAGGTATTGCCACATCCGTAAGAACCTGCTCTATAAAAAATACCACATGACCTAACCCCTCAAATGAACACTGTAAAAAATAAAATGTATAAAAACGGTGTCCCAAATTTTTGTTGCCTTACATCGCAAAATGTAATGGCAAGCGATCAAAGTCATATGCACCCCAAAATAGTGCCAATCGCCTAAAAACTGAAAAAACTATGGCTCTTAGACTATGGAGACACTAAAACATGATTTTTTATTTTATTTTTTTGTTTAAAAAATATTGTGTAAAACCTAAATAAATAAAAAAAAGCATACATATTAGCTATCGCCGTGTCCGGAAGAACCTGCTCTATAAAAAATAGCAGATGATCTAGCCTGTCAGATGAATGTTGTAAATAATAAAAAATAAACTGTGCCAAAACAGCTATGTTTTGTCAAATTTTTATGGTTAACAGACAAAACTCTATTGCCCTGATTCTGTAGTTTACATAAATGACCCATATGTGGTCGTAAACGGCTGTATGGCCAAACGGCAGGGCACAGAACGAAAGGAACGCCATGTGGTTTTTGGAAGGAAGTTTTTGCTGGACTGGTTTTTTGACACCATGTCCCATTTGAAGCCCCCCTGATGCACCCCTAGAGTAGAAACTCCAAAAAGTTACCCAATTTAAGAAACTACACCCCTCAAGGTATTCAAAACTGATTTTACAAACTTTGTTAACCCTTTAACCACTTCAACCCCGCTAGCTAAAAAACCCTTAATGACCAGGCCACTTTTTACACTTCTACACTACACTACTTTCACTGTTTATTGCTCGGTCATGCAACTTACCACCCAAATGAATTTTACCTCCTTTTCTTCTCGCTAATAGAGCTTTCATTTGGTGGTATTTCATTGCTGCTGACATTTTTACTTTTTCTGTTATTAATCAAAATTTTACGATTTTTTTTTTTTTGCAAAAAAATTAAATTTTTCAGTTGTAAAATTTTGTTAAAAAAAAACGACATCCATATATAAATTTTTCGCTAAATTGTTCTACATGTCTTTGATAAAAAAAAGTTTGGGTAAAAATAAAAATGGTTTGGGTAAAAGTTATAGCGTTTACAAACTATGGTACAAAAATGTGAATTTCCGCTTTTTGAAGCAGCTCTGACTTTCTGAGCACCTGTCATGTTTCCTGAGGTTCTACAATGCCCAGACAGTACAAACACCCCACAAATGACCCCATTTCGGAAAGTAGACACCCTAAGGTATTCACTGATGGGCATAGTGAGTTCATAGAACTTTTTATTTTTTGTCACAAGTTAGCGGAAAATGATGATTTTTTATTTTTTTCTTACAAAGTCTCATATTCCACTAACTTGTGACAAAAAATAAAAAATTCTAGGAACTCGCCATGCCCCTCACGGAATACCCTGAGGTGTCTTCTTTCCAAAATGGGGTCACTTGTGGGGTAGTTATACTGCCCTGGCATTTTAGGGGCCCATATGCGTGAGAAGTAGTTTGCAATCAAAATCTGTAAAAAAAAAAATGACCGGTGAAATCCGAAAGGTGCTCTTTTGGAATGTGTGCCCCTTTGCCCACCTAGGCTGCAAAAAAGTTTCACACATCTGGTATCGCCGTACTCGGGAGAAGTTGGGGAATGTGTTTTGGGGTGTCATTTTACATATACCCATGCTGGGTGAGAAATATCTTGGTCAAATGCCAACTTTGTATAAAAAATGGGAAATGTTGTCTTTTGCCAAGATATTTATCTCGCCCAGCATGGGTATATGTAAAATGACGCCCCAAAACACATTCCCCAACTTCTCCTGAGTACGGCGATACCACATGTGTGACACTTTTTTGCAGCCTAGATGCGCAAAGCGGCCCAAATTCCTTTTAGGAGGGCATTTTTAGACATTTGGATCCCAGACTTCTCACGCTTTCTGGCCCCTAAAAATCCAGGGCAGTATATATACCCCACATGTGACCCCATTTTGGAAAGAAGACACCCCAAGGTATTCAATGAGGGGCATGGCGAGTTCATAGAATTTTTTTTTTTTTTTTCTGGCACAAGTTAGCGGAAATTTATTTTCTTTTTTTTTTTTTTTTTGTATTTTCTCAGTCTCCCTTTCCGCTAACTTGGGACAAAAATTTCAATCTTTCATGGACTCAATATGCCCCTCACGGAATACCTTGGGGTGTCTTCTTTCCGAAATGGGGTCACATGTTGGGTATTTATACTGCCCTGGCATTTTAGGGGCCCTAAAGCGTGAGAAGAAGTCTGGAATATAAATGTTTAAAAAATGTTATGCATTTGGATTCCGTGAGGGGTATGGTGAGTTCATGTGAGATTTTTTTTTTTTGACACAAGTTAGTAGAATATGAGACTTGGTAAGAAAAAACAAAAACAAAAAAAAAAACAATTTCCGCTAACTTAAGCCAAAAGAATTGTCTGAATGGAGCCTTACAGGGGGTGATCAGGGAGTCTATATGGGTGATCACCCCCCTGTAAGGCTCCATTCAGACGTCTGTATGATTTTTACGGATCCACGGATACATGGATTGGATCTGCAAAACGCATACGGACGTCTGAATGGAGCCTTACAGGGGGGTGATCAATGGCAGGGGGGTGATCAGGGAGTCTATATGGGTGATCACCCCCTTGTCCTTGATCACCCCCCTGTAAGGCTCCATTCAGACGTCCGTATGTGTTTTGCGGATCCGATCCATGTATCTGTGGATCCGTAAAAATCAAACGGACATCTGAATGGAGCCTTACGGGGGATGATCAAGGACAAGGAAGTGATCAGGAAGTCTATATGCGTGAACACCCCCTTGTCATTGATCACCCCCCTGTAAGGCTCCATTCAGACGTCCGTATGTGTTTTGCAGATCCGATCCATGGATCCGTAAAAATCATACTGACGTCTGAATGGAGCATGACAGGGGGGTGATCAATGAGTCTATATTAAGTGATCAGGGGTTCATAAGGGGTTAATAAGTGACAGGGGGGAGTGTAGTGTAGGTGGTGGTTGGTGCTACTTTACACAGCTACCTGTGTCCTCTGGTGGTCGATCCAAACAAAAGGGACCACCAGAGGACCGGGTAGCAGGTATATTAGACGCTGTTATCAAAACAGCGTCTAATATACCTGTTGGGGGTTAAAAAAAAATCACATCTCCAGCCTGCCAGCGAACGATCGCCGCTGGCAGGCTGGAGATCCACTCGCTTACCTTCAGTTCCTGTAAACGCGCGCGCCTGTGTGCGCGCGTTCACAGGAAATCTCTGCTATCGCGAGATGACGCGCCGATGCGTCGTTGAGCGCACAGCTGCCGCCCCCGGACCGCAGATCTCCGTTAGGCGTTCCGGAGGCGGTTAAGTGTGCCACAAATGGAGATGACATTTCAGAATTTCTATTTGTTACTGTGACTCGCAAAAAGTGTAATATAGAGCAACCAAAAATCATATGTACCCTAAAATAGTACCAACAAAACTGCCACCTTATCCCGCGGTTTCCAAAATGGGGTAACTTTATTGGCGTTTCTACTCTAGGGGTGCATCGGGGGCTTCAAATGGGATGGTGTCTGATAAACCAATCCAGCAAAATCTGCCTTCCAAAAGCCAAATGGCGTTCCTTTTCTACTGCGCCCTGCTGTGTGCCCTTACAGCAGTTTAAGACCACATATGGGGTGTTTCTGTACACTACAGAATCAGGGCCATAAATATTGAGTTTGGTTTGGCTGTTAACCCTTGCTTTGTAACTGAAAAAAAATCTATTAAAATTGAAAATCTGCCAAAAAAGTGAAATATTGAAATTGTATCTCTATATTCCATTAATTCTTGTGGAACACCTAAAGTGTTAACAAAGTTTGTAAAATCAGTTTTGAATATCTTGACGTGGGGGTGGGCGATATGGCCTAAAATCTATATTGCGATATAATTTTAAGCATGTGCGATATGTGATATGTATCGTGATATATTGTTTTCTATATTTGGGGGGAGGGGTTTAAACTTTTACTTTTTTATTTAATAACTATTAGCCTCCTTAAGGGGTAGAACCCTTGTCATATTCACCCTAATAAAGCTCTATTAGGGTGAATAGGACTTTACACTCTCCCTGCTGCCCTGTGCTTTGTGCACACAACAGCAAGGGGCTGACCATGGCAGCCAGCCTCTCATGGCCCCCCCCCCCCCCCCCCCCCGACTCTGATTGAAGTAGCAGACTGACAAATTACACAAGTTTTGTCCAATTTTACCACAACTATGGAATGCATAGCCAGAAATACTTATAAAATTTTCCCATCCTCTAGCTATGTGTAAATGCAGTCAAATACCAAATTGTCTTACTCAACCTTGCCTAATTTGTGCCTACTAACCAATGACCTTTTCCTCTCTAGAATTGGACGCCACTCAAAGTCTCTAGACACAGAGAAATTTGTCTGTGCTTTATGTAAGGGAACACTTGTGCTACAGACCACATCCCGAAAAGATGGAAGTCCCTCTGTTTATCAGCTAACTCCATTTGCAAAATTTGTTAAAGAGAACTATGGGTCTACAAAGAAAGAAATGGCCGGAATGAGCCATGCAGAAGTGATGCGGAAGCTTAGTTCTGATTTTTCCAGCAAGGCAAAAATTTCCAGTTGACTATCATGAATGTGAACTTTTTTAAATGTGAAGTTGTGTCTTAATTATGAGACGAGTCAACCTAGTTAGTTCATTCTTGTTCTTCCTTTTCCAGTCTCTCCCTCTCCTTCTTGATTGACAGGGCTAGGTGTGATGACTAACCAGGACTCTTGTCCTTGTCCTGTCAGTCAAGGAGAGGCAGGAAATTGATGGAGGAAGCAGGGGGAGCAAGGGTGCACAGAGTGACTTGAGGCCACCCTTGGTGCCCTCTTCCCCTCATTTGCATGAGTAAAAGTATTTTTTCTCTAAAATGAAGCAAAAGCTCCCCAAGTGAAGCATTACATTCAGCTTAGCTAGCCCTACTAGGCATTGTCTAGTTTAGCAGTGAATTTCCTGGTGACAGGCTGCCGTTATAGCGTAGCTTTCATGGGATTGTGTTAAAAACTGGTATGCTTACCAGATAGTATGGCCCCCCCCTCCCCCGCCAAAAAAACAACTCCATTCTGCCACTGTGCTCCTTGCTGGTTTTTGGCGCCAGATATGTTAATTTAGACCATTGCTACAAGGAGGAATAGACATGTAGTCTTCTCATTTGGCAGGCTGCGACGCTGTCAATTGCAGCAGACCGTGTCACAGCCAGGGAGATGGGGAGCTGTTTTTTCTTTTCTCCCTGGCTGTGACGCAGTCCGCAGCGATTGGATGGTGTCAGTCAGGGAGAAGGAGACGCACATTGAGAAAGCAATGTGTCTCCTCTTTCCTGTACTGATGTTCTAAATGAACATATCAGACACTGGCACACACTATGGGGCCACACTATGTGGTAAGCATACCAGTTTGTACCACCGTGAAAGGTCTTCTTTAAAGAGAACCTGTTGGCACAAAATGCTGTGCAATCTGCAGGCAGCATGTTATAGAGAAGGAGTAGTTGAGCAGATTGATATGTAGATTTATGGGAAAAGAGTACGCGTAATTTTATACATTTAAATCTCTGCTCTTTCTGAACTGAATACCATTGTTGTGCACAGCTATCAGTGACTGACAGCTATCTCTGTATACACATACAGGGAATGTTGGCAAACACATTGTTAAGATTACCTTCGTGTACAACTGAATAAAAAAAAGCTGAGAGATAAATGTATAAATTACAAGTTTTATTGAATTTTTTCCCCCCAGAAAACGACATCAATCTGTTCAGCTCCTGTTGCTCTGTAACATGCTGCCTGCAGATTGTATTGCATTTTGTGGTGACGGGGTATTTTTAACAGAGTGAATTGTGTAAAGTTGTCAGGCTATTGTGTTTGATATCTGTGAGTTGTCGTAGCTTTACTGTTTGTTCCTTCTTAATGTCTGTTTTTATTTTTACTATTAATAAAAAAAACTTTAGACAATCTGTTCCTATTTTATATAGGGATAGAAGCCGGGATTCATCAGCCAATACATTTTTGCTAAATATTTATAAAATGAGCCTTATGCAAGGGCATTTATTTTTTTATATATTTTTTTTTAAATCTATGCTTTCTCTTGAATAGATATGATACTACATCTGAATTCCTGTATCCTAGCTCTAGTAACAGACTTCGTAGCAACTGGTAACCCAACTGTTTATCCCCTTTTTATTTTTATTTTTATGACCATCGAAATTAAGTGAGGCCGTCCATCAGCCCCAGGTTTGCAATCTATAAAATCTGTGTCATTGGGGGACACAGCAAAGACCTTGGGTATAGCTGCTGCCACTAGTAGAGACACTAAGTAAAAAGTGTTAACTCTTCCCACCAGCTATACCCTTCCTGCAGGCACTGAGCAGATCAGTTTTAGATTAGTGTCTGTAGGAGGCAGACCTCTTCTCTGTAGGTCTTTCTTTTTAGACCAACTTGTGCCCAGGATTATTCGCCTGGCAGAAAAGCGGCATTCCCCCTAACACCCCACATTAGCAAGGACAGAATAAAAGGTGGCACGGGGAACCACCCATCTGCCGCCACCCGACAAGCTTGTGCCTTCTCTACCTATGGCACTGGTCACACACACACTCCAAAGGAAGCAACTTGGGAGACAGAAGGACCCTGCTGGAGCCAAGGCTAGGCATGGCCTCATCCTTCAGGAAACAGAACTAGGTAAGTATGCGAGCACCCCCTCCTCCTTCTCTTCCTCCCCCTCCTTACTTTACCTGCCAGCCATCCCAATCCTTTATGCAGCTCTGCCTGCCACCACTGGCCCGAACAAGCCCAGGGGTGAGACCGGAAAGGAGGCGCTGTACACCTCACTTTCAGTCAACCAGCAACATTACTACAGACCTGGCTTCCTTTCCTGCTACGCTAATGTGCTCTACCTAATGTTTTGGTGCCTTCTTAGACCTGTGTCCCGCTTGAAAACCTCACTACCGCATCCCTTTCTGGCCAGACATCCTTCCGGTCGGCCTGCTCCTACACTAGGCCCTGGCTGCATCTTGTGGGCTTTTAGTGGCATGGGACCTGTCTCCTGGTTGTGAAAGTCTTGTGCCCATACTCTCCTCCTTCAGGAACCTGCTGAGCTCTGTCCCCATTCCTCAGACTGAAGCCTAATCCCCACATGTTTAACCCTTCCTTCCTCTCTATCTCTATTTAAGGAAGCTGGGGCGTAGAGGTCAAATAAATTAATATCCTTGGAGCTATCTGGTTCTGTTCTGGACAGAATCCCTGCCGCCCATCTTCCCCATCAGGAGTGCCAGATACTGCCAGCAAGAACTATACATCCTTTTTGATCATGTGCATTTGTGCACAGGTGGAGTGTTTGCAGGGAGAAATTGCACTACCCAGTGCTGAATGCAGTACTTATTGCAGATTTTCCCAGCACTTCCCCCATCATCAGGCCCCCCTTCTGCACTGCACACTATACATCCTGTCACCTTTACCCTCCTTTCAGAGGTGGAGTAATTGCACTACCACTGGGTACTGTACATCCTGTGTAATTACCCCCTTTTACAGGCGGAGTACTTGTACTACTACTACTGGTTATGGTACATCCTCCTTCCAAAGGTGGAGTAACTGCGGTTCCACTGCATACTGTACATCCTGTCACATTGCCTTTTTTCACAGGTGGAGTATTTGCACGACCACTGTATGTCATGTCGCTTTACCCTCCTTACATGGGCGGAGTATTTGCACTACCAATGGATACGGTAAATCCTATTACAGTACCCCTGTTCTGGGGTGTACTGATACTGATTTCTTTAGCTGACACTCGTCTACCGCATTGTCCCTTTACAGGTAGGGCATTGGTGCGGTCAATTGGTGCTTAGACTGCATCGAGCTTCTCTTAGATTAAGGAATCACATATGTGAGTCGTCTGCATTACTTCTTGCACCAGACAGAGTAGTGGTACTGTCCTTTGTTACTGCTAATGGTTTATTTGTCGCTAAGGCTCAACACCATATCGGCATCTTGGAGCTCCGGGCAATTCTTTTTGCTCTGACACTGCACTTGGATGTTGGTAGGGGAGGCGCTCGCAGCCATGCCACAACAGAAGACATCAAAGATCCTAAAGTGGGCGGAGAATGCAATTCCATCTTTGTTAGCAGTCCGCATCGAGGGGGTCGAATTTTCCTTCCATCCTGCCATTTTCATCAAAGTGCGATAAATGGGTGACACCAGATGTCGATGGCAGCTAGGTTGAACAACCATGCTTCGTGGCCCTATCCGGACCCCCTAGCACTAGCGAGAGACGCCCTGGTAGCTCCCTGGTGCAGGTTCATACTCCTGTACATACTCCTCCTCCTCCCCCCACCCCCTTCCCGAGGAGTGTCCGACTCCTAGTGGAAGCAGCTATACCCAAGGTCTCTGCTGCTTCCCTAACCCCTAATGAACAAAATGAGAGGGATTTTATGGTGAGTAACAAAAATACTATTTTTTTGGTCAGTCATCCACACTGATCAAAACCTTTTGATATGTCTGCTGCTTTGATATCACTACTGAGACCCCTATGGACTGCTAAAATAAGGAGACAAATGTTTATGCAGAGAGCTGTCTCTCCTCACTACAGGAGATGGTACTTCCTCAGTGGCCAGCAGTACATGTAAAACACCATTCCTGTGCCTTGAATGTCTAGTCTAGTATTGAAATGGATCAAAGGTGCACGGCTGGATGGGCTTTCCTTTTCAAAGTGTCTGACCTGCCACCCCACCCTTCCCCCTGATCTCTGCGCCTCCCCTAACCTTCCAAGCCTTCCTCCCCTCTCCACTGATGTAATAACACTTAATTTCCAACTCTTGTCCTATTGCCACAGGGAATTGCACAGCGCCTGTGCAGAACATATCCCTGAGGCAATAGCCCTCAAAGGAAATGTAGTGTGCAGGCACTAAATGCCCATCTGCGGGTGCAGGACTTAGAAATTAAGTGGTTTTACCTTGGCGGAGAGCAAAGTAAGGCTTGGTAGGTTAGGGGAAGAGCAAACATGGGACTATATATAGATAGATATAGAAGGTACAGCCAGGTGACTTTTTTTTTTCCAAATTTTATTCAGTCTTGTATAACTTTTTGTTGTCTTATAGTCCAGTGCATCTTTTTTATTCCAAATAATATGATACATTCAAAAAATCTGGTAAATTGTAAAGGAAAGGCTTGTGTTCTTTTTTTTCAGGGTTTGTGAGGGTGAGAATAGGATAGCATACTGTAATACATAATGTCTGTCATAGACCCTGTAAAAATGATTGCAAATCATTCAGGTCCTGATGTAGCAGAGCATTAGCACACTACAAACCCAAATATAAAACACCTAATATACCACCTGATTTTTGGGCTAGCTATCAAACAATCCTCTTGAGTTCCTTATAATTGGCTGAAATAATCATTCAACCGATCAGCCAATGAATGAGCAAATGCTTGTGTATTGCCTCAATAGATTAGTCCTTCCTCCCCCTTATGCCTCATTCAGTTTTCGGTCAGTGGTTTTTCCATCAGTGATTTTGTGCAAAAACCAGGTGTGGCTCTAAACACAGAACAGGTGCACATCTTTCCAATCATGACTTATGTCTGTGGAGGCTCCAATCCTGGTTTTGGCTCACAATCCCTGATGGAAATCACTGACCAAAACACTGACGTCTGAATGAGGCCTTTATACCTTGCATTGGACAAATGAATATGCCAATGCAAACTAGCACCTATTAACATGTTTAATATCAATCTGCATTCGACCAGGCAGTGTAATATAGTCCTAAGGGAGTTTCCACACTGAGGGAAAATCATGCCCTGCACTCCAGAATTCTGGCTTTAAAAATCCATGAAATGGGTGGCTTTGTGACTTTTTAAGGTCACTTACATGAAAAATTGCAACTTTTTACACTCTTCACTCCAGTTTTAAAAAGTGGTATTAATAAAAGTGGGTGTGGTTAGCTGTGCTAATTAGATTTTCTCCTGATTTTTATCAGACCTTTTTAAAAAGTCTAAAAAAATATATAGACGGACTCTCGCCAGTGCAAGGGTGGCATATGAAAACTGGAGTAGCATTTCTAGATAAAAGTGTTAGGTTTAAAGATGCACCAAATTTAACAAACTGTGAATGACATTTGATGCAAAGTACACCAATGCAGACTACTGCCAAACTGACATCAAATACTACCCTAATGATAAATGCCCTCCCGCCCCCATGTTCTTTAGTTCCTTTTTTTTTTTCCTGCAAAAAGTTTTTTATTTTTTGAAGCATTTTATTTTCTGGCGTTTTTACACAACCTATTTGAGCATGTGCTTATATATATTTTTCTCGCCCATTTTCCTTGGGGGACACAGACCTTGGGTATAGCTCAGCTCCCTAGGAGGCGTGACACTAAGTAAAACTGTTAAGCCCCTCCTCCATCAGCTATACCCTCAGCCTGGAGATAGAGGCTACCAGTTTTAGCTTAGTGTCCAAGGAGGCAAGACACTCCCTGCTACTGCAGGGCTGTTTTCTCCTTGATATTTTATTTTTCTAATTTTGTTATTTTACTTTTTCCTAGGGATACCAGAGACGCATGGACCTCTCTGCTCTCCCGGGGTTGAGCTGCGCCAGTGCCAATTTATCTGCACTGCTGCCTCCCCCACAGAAGCAATAGGAGGATCTGGGCAGCAATGGCTCCCCTACATCCCGCCAGCTAGGGGGTCGCCCGCACGCCAAGCCCCTCTACCAGCTTCCTGCCACTGCGGTGCCAGTGGCTGAAGGGGCGACCCTGCTGGAAGGAACTGAGGGTGAAGACGTCGTTCGGTGAGATGGCTATTCCAGCCCATACCCCGTCCCTATTTGCAGCACCTACCCCTCTGGGTAAGGGGGGCACCCGTGGTCGCTTATTCTGAGCGCTCAAGCAGACCCTCCCCAGCTCCCCTCAGGTTATCCTCAGCAGGGGGGCCGCCTTCCTCCACGCCGTTCCCCCCACGCTGCTTTCTTCAGCCCGGCATTCTCTCTCCCTCTCTCCCTTCCCGCCGCCGCCCGCTCCGTTCCGATCGGGGGGCGGGGCTTATGCCCGACATGGGCAGATCGCGGTGGAGCTTGTTTCTCGGCGAAACAGGGGACTTGGTGGCAGAGGGTCACCCACCTGGGCAAATCGCCGCACTCCAGGGGCCTGCGGGCCCTTTATTTTCTGGCATCTGGCTTCTTCTTAGCCCTGAGAGCATTTTCGGCAGCAGGGGGCGTGGCTTACGCGCGCGTCCTGTTGGGGGCGGAGCAAGCGCTGGAGGGGGCGGAGCTTGTTTTCCCCGCGATTCTGCTGAGATTTCCCGCGCTTCCTCACTCCTGACAGGAAGCTGAGACACGGTGGGGGACTCTAAACTCCTGTGTACATCGCTCGGCTTCTGTGGGCGCTATCTGCTGGCTCACTGCTGTTGCTGCTCTCTGCTGCTGCTGATCTGCTCCATCTCTACTCCTGACGTTCTTCTGAGGCACTGGTAGGACAGTTAACCCTCTCCTAACCCTCCTGGCCATAGCTGCTATAACCCTTTGTGGTCTCTGTATTAGAGTACAACCACCTTTCAGCATGTCAGATCCCACGGGTGCCCCCAAACCCTGGTACCATGCCTGTACCGCCTGTAAGGAACTTTTTCCGCGTGGACAATCTGAGCCGCATTGCCTTGCATGTCAGGCCCCGATGCAGGGCCCGCTTCCCGCTGCGACCCCCGGTGCCTCTGAACCCCCTGACTGGGCTAGGTCTCTGTCTCAGGCAGTGGAAAGCCTTACACACGTAGTGGGCCGTCTCGTGGATAGACCGCCTCTCCCGCAGGCTGCCACAATCCCTGTCGCACCCGCTGGGACTACCGTTTCTGCCGCCCCCACTGGTTCCCTGCCTCCCAGCGAATCTTCCAGGGCCCGGCATACTCAGAAACGTTCAAGGGTTGAGCGCACATCTTCTCCAGATGCTTCGCTCTCTCCGCCATGCGTGCGAGCTCAGTCGAGTCTATCCTCTCAAAGGGATACGCTTTCTGAGGGAGAACTGGCGGATTCGGACGTGGACATGGACTCAGAGCTTCCGTCCAAATTGGCGTCCGCGGTGGGGCATCTTATCGCTAGCATCCGTGATACCTTTCAGATACACGATGACCCCCCCCAGCTCCGAACAGGCCGGCGTGTCCTTTCTCCGCCCCAGACAGGCCTCCAAGGTTTTTCCCATACACGCTGATTTTTCTTCTGTGGTATCCAAGGCTTGGACCCGGCCTAACGTCCGCTTTATTACAATCCCGGGGGTGGACAACTGGGCGGCGGATTTCCTCAGCCGGTCCACCATCGACCCGGGAGAATGGTCCCTGCACCCAGAGGTGTTCGAAGCCCTTTGTCTTCGCTGGGGTCGCCCCGACGTGGACCTCATGGCTTCCAAATTCAACCACAAGGTCCCCCTATACCTGGCCAGGGCACGGGACCCGAAGGCATACGGCGCCGACGCGCTCGTCCTTCCGTGGCGCGAATTCTCCCTTCTGTACGTCTTTCCTCCTTTTCCCCTCCTGCCACGGGTTCTTCGGAGGATCGCGGCAGAGGGCGTTCCCGTGATTTTAATCGCCCCGGATTGGCCCCGCCGGTCTTGGTACGCCGACCTAATGTTGCTGTTGGCAGACGCACCGTGGCCACTGCCCTCCAGGGAAGACCTTCTCTCTCAGGGACCGATCTTCCACGAGCATTTAGGCTCGCTACGTTTGACGGCGTGGCTATTGAGACCGCCGTCTTAACGCGACGGGGTTTCTCCGCGGACGTAATCCGCACCATGATCCGTGCTCGTAAGCCTGTATCCTCTAGGATCTACTATCGGGTTTGGAGGTCCTATCTGGGGTTCTGTGAGTCCCGGAGCATCCCTCCTCTCCGATTCTCCCTTCCCACACTCCTGTCCTTCCTCCAGTCGGGTCTGGACCTGGGGCTGAGCCTCAGTTCTCTGAAGGGACAGATTTCGGCGCTGTCTATTCTTCTCCAGCGTCCCCTGGCCCCTCTAGGGCCCATTAAGACCTTCTTACAAGGGGTGGCTCACTCTGTTCCGCCGTACCGCCCTCCAGTTCCTTCCTGGGACCTGAATGTGGTGCTCTCGGCGCTCCAATCCGCCCCCTTCGAGCCTTTACGGGAAGTCTCCCTTCGTCTTCTGTCCTGCAAGGTCATCTTTCTTGTGGCCATCACGTCTCTCCGACGGGTGTCGGAGTTAGCGGCTCTTTCTTGCTCCGACCCTTTCCTGGTCTTCCACCAGGATAAGGTTGTGCTTCGGCCTGTCCCGACCTTCCTGCCAAAGGTGGTTTCCGCCTTTCACATCAATGAGGACATCGTCCTTCCGTCGCTCTGTCCCTCTCCTTCCCACCCCAGAGAACGGGAACTGCACCGTCTGGATGTGGTCAGGGCGTTGAGGATTTACTTGGAGGTCACCGGATCCTTTCGGCGCACGGACTCCCTGTTTTTGGTTCCGGAGGGTTCGCGCAAGGGTTTGGCGGTCTCCAAGGTGGCTATTGCCCGTTTCATTAAACTGGCGGTGTCTGAGGCTTATCGAGCCCAGGGCAGAGCTCCGCCTTTCGGCATCACTGCTCATTCCACCAGAGCAGTCGGTGCTTCCTGGGCGCAGAGGCATCGGGCCTCGGCTGAACAGTTGTGCAAGGCAGCCACTTGGTCCTCTCTGCACACTTTCACAAAGTTCTATAGAGTGCATACGCATGCATCAGCGGATGCTGCTTTGGGCCGCCTGGTTTTGCAGGCAGCGGTTTCCTGATGCTCTGGTGGTGTTCCGCCTTGGGTTTGTGGTCCCTCCCTTCTTGGACTGCTCTTGAACGTCCCAAGGTCTGTGTCCCCCAAGGAAAATGGGCGAGAAAAGGAGATTTTTGTATAACTTACCAGTTAAATCTCTTTCTCGCTCTTCCTTGGGGGACACAGCACCCACCCTTCTGTGTTTGGTTACAGGGTTATGGTTTGGCGCCCCGTTGGGTTGCTGGTTGGTTGTTCCTGTTATTGGTTGTTTTCCTTTCACTACTTGGACACGCAACTGGTAGCCTCTATCTCCAGGCTGAGGGTATAGCTGATGGAGGAGGGGCTTAACAGTTTTACTTAGTGTCACGCCTCCTAGGGAGCTGAGCTATACCCAAGGTCTGTGTCCCCCAAGGAAGAGCGAGAAAGAGATTTAACTGGTAAGTTATACAAAAATCTCCTTTTTTTTTCTTCAAGTCATGCGCTTTCCACAGGAAAGTATGTATCTGATGTAATGTCACTTCCTCTGTAGATCGGTTTGAAAAAAAGGTATGCCATAAAAAAAAAAGAGAGCACACATTGCCATTTGCATTTTTTTAAGCATGGAAAAAAAACAGACAACACAAAAATTTACTTGCAAAAAAATACACCAAGTCACAAACATACATGGCACAATAATGCCAATTGCAGGCATTTAACCCATGGCTTGACCACGGCAACTTAATAGTGAAAAACCCAGAAAAGTGTGCTTCTGGCTTAAACCGGTCCTTCAATTTAATACGCTGAGTTCCTCTGAAGCGACTAGAGCTGCAATTGCTATGTTTGTCTGCTATGTTTGTTATCCAACATAGGATAATAGCAAATTCATCTTAGACTGTAGTTCTATGGCACTACAGTATAAGCAAAAAAAATAAAAATCTGACTTGTGAATATTGTAGCCTCCTAGAGGGGCTAAAAAAAGGTAAATATTAAAATAACTAAACATTTAAATCGCTCCCCTTTCCCTAGAATAAGGAAATAATTACATAAACCAATAAAAATATAAACATCATGGGCATCACCACATCCAAAAACTCCCATCCTATTAAAATATAAAAATATTTATCCCATACGGCATAATGGGGAAAAAAAATAAAAAAATGGGCAATTTGCTATTTTTTCCATAGCATCATCACGACGGCATACAAGGAGATTGACCCCTGACCTCTGTAGGGGCAGGAACAGAGAAAGGTTAAATACCCTCCTCCCACCACCAACACCAGTGTTTCCTGTCCCTACAGAGGACAGGGCAGAGAAAGGTCTCCCTGTATGCAGGGAGATGAAGCTAGGAATTCAGCATGGATACCTTAAGAAATCGCCGGCATCCTGCATGGCGTCCCCCTGCCCTCCCGCGGTCCAGTACTAACGCTGGGCAGGGGTGTGGGGCTCTATCTCGTCACGATTTTCGGGGCCTGTTCCCCGGCGCAGTCTCCCCTCCGGCAGCTGGGTGCGCGCCGGCGCATTGGGCGCATATGTATGACGTCACGCCCGGCGACCCGGAAGTGACGTCAGTGGCGGCAGCATGGAGCCTAATTTAAAAACCGAGGCCTGCTCCGGACAAACGCTCCCAGGATCGGTCCCCCACTGTGCGGTACCCTTACCTTTTGGGAAGAAGCGACCATGTCGGTACCGGAGCGGTCCCCCAGAGCGGAGCCGCCGCCAGCACTGCTAACTGTGAGTCCCCTTCGGGGGTATTTATGAATGGGTCAGGGAGTCTGTTGATCCCCCTCTCCCACGATGATATAGGGGGGGGGAGAGGAGGAGGGGGCTCTTGCTCCACGCTCAGTGCAGCTACGGCAGGGCGCAGGCCCCTACATCCACCCGCGTGCCCCCCCCCACCCTCCTCTTGGTGGGTCATATTCCTTATACTTGCCGTTTCATCTCTTTTAGGCAAAAGAAACCCCGAAAAAGATGGGGAAGTCACTCAAATGTGTCTCCTGCTCTAGTAGACTCCCTGACGGCTACCCCAAAAAATTGTGCAAACCTTGTATCTCAAATATCGTACGGGATGAGGCACCCTCCCTAAAAGAGGAATTAAAAACTATGATTCAGGAGGAGATCCGTTCATCCCTGGCCCACCTGTCCGCTAATCCCCCCGATTTGCCGCAACCAAAGAAAAAGCGGGCTAGATCCCCATCCCCCTCTGATATAGAAGTCGTTGCGGAGGAAAGTGCCCACTCTGTTAAGTCTTGGGAGGAGGGGGAGAGAGTCTCTGACTCAGACGACGATGGACGTAGATATTATTTTTCTACGGAAGAAATATCCGACCTTCTGAAGGCCGTAAGGTCGACCATGGGTGTGGAGGAGGTACAACGTACCCATTCGGTACAAGAGGAGATGTTTGGGGGCCTGAGGGTTAAGAAGACCCGTGTGTTTCCCATCAATGAAAACATTAGGGATATGATCCTTGATGAGTGGACAGACCCAGAAAAACGACTGGGAGTCCCGGCAACGTTCAAAAATAGGTTACTATTTGATCCGGAGGAATCTAAAATTTTTAATGAAATTCCCAAGATTGATGTGCAGGTGGCCAAAGTGAACAAAAAGACGTCCCTTCCATTCGAGGATGCCTCCCAACTCAAAGATTCGATGGACCGTAAGGCGGACAGTCTCCTCAGGAAATCCTGGGAGGCGTCCATGTTTAACGTTAAAACCAATATTGCGGCTACTTCAGTCGCCCGGTCCATGTATCTTTGGTTGGGAGAATTGGAAACTCATATTAAAGACAGAGCGTCTAGGGAGCAGATTCTGGAGTCTCTTCCCCTTTTAAAATCGGCCACGGCTTTCCTGGCGGATGCCTCTGCCGAATCAGTTCGGTTTTCCGCCAGAGATGCAGCACTCTCCAATGCAGCTAGGAGAGCCCTCTGGATGAAGTGTTGGTCGGGGGATAAGACATCTAAGCTAAAGCTATGCTCCATCCCCTTTTCCGGAGAATACGTGTTTGGCCCGGTGCTAGATAAGATCCTAGAGAAGGCCGCGGATAAGAAGAAAGGGTTTCCGGAAGATCGCCCTTCCAAACGCCGGTATCCTTTACGCCCCCCCTCGGGTCAAGAAAAGAGCTACAGGGGAAAAGGGAAATCAGGGCGTTGGAGTTACCCAAAAGGAGGAAGAGGAAGAGGTCAGTCCTTCTCCCAGCAAAAACCTTCAGATAAGCAATGACGGCCGAGTGGGGGGAAGACTCTCAAGATTCCTGGGGTCATGGGAATCCATCTCCCAGAACCCCTGGATTTCCAAGGTAGTCGGTACAGGCTATCAGATAGAGTGGTCTTCAAGACCCCCAAACAAATTTTCTCTAACACGGTTCCAAATGAACCTTTGGCAAGGAGTCCAGAAACTTCTTCAGATGAACGTAATCTCTCTGGTCCCACCTCTAGAAAGAGGCAAGGGTTTTTATTCAACTTTATTTTTAATCAGGAAAAAAGAAGGTACCTTTCGGACGATCATAAACCTGAAACCTCTAAACAAATTCATCCGTTATCAGAAATTCAGGATGGAGACCCTAACATCTACAATCCCTCTGTTAAGCAAAGACGTCTTCATGTGCACTATAGACCTGCGAGACGCTTATTACCATATTCCCATTCACGCCAGCTCCCAGTGTTTTCTCCGGTTTGCAATCCGGGATATATCAGGAAACGTCCATCATTACCAGTTCAGAGCCCTTCCCTTCGGGATTTCGTCTGCCCCAAGAATATTTACCAAAGTGGTGGTAGAGATGGTTGCCTTCGCCCGAAGACAGGGACTCATGATAATCCCCTATTTGGACGATTTCCTTCTGGTCAGCGAAAGTCGCAGACAAATCAATTCAAATCTGAAGGTCTTTCTCTCCATCCTAGACGACCTGGGGTGGATCGTAAACGAGGAAAAGTCCGTCCTCACCCCCTCAAGGGAGGTTCGTTTCTTAGGGATGATCCTGGACTCCCGAAAGCAAGCAGTGTTCCTACCTCAGGACAAAATATCAATTCTCCGACAAAAGGTCAGGTCCTTTCAAAAGAGAAGATCTTGCTCTATCAGAGAGGCGATGAGCATGCTGGGTCTGCTGACATCTTGTATTCCGGCAGTCCCCTGGTGTCAAATACACTTCAGACCCCTTCAGTCCTGGATACTGAGTGTCTGGAACAGGTGCCAATCCTCTCTAGATCGCCAAGTAAGTCCTCCATCTCGGATTCTGCAGTCCCTGAATTGGTGGAAAAACCACGAGAACCTATCTCGGGGAAATCCCTGGCAGAAGACTCCCCAGTTGCAGGTAATAACAGACGCAAGTCTGTCCGGCTGGGGCGCAAAGGTCGGGGACCGTATATTTCAGGGCACTTGGCCAGATTCGATCAGATCCCAATCATCGAATTTCAGGGAGCTGAGAGCAGTCTGGGAAGCATTGAGGGCGGCAGAGGAAATGTTGTGTCATCATCATATAAAGGTACTATCGGACAACACTACAGCCATTGCCTACCTCTCCCATCAAGGGGGAACCCGGTCCGTAACCCTTCAGGCACTGGCAACAAAGATCTTTGCTTGGGCAGAACAGAAGGTGGCCTCTGTGTCGGCAGTTCACCTGAAGGGGATACTAAATCAAGAAGCAGATTTTCTCAGCCGCCACAGGATCGATCACACAGAGTGGTCTCTAAGTCCAGAAGTCTTCAGGTTAGTGGTAAGGAAATGGGGGTTGCCCGACGTAGATCTGTTCGCCACCAGGGCCAACTCAAAAGTGGAAACATTCTGTTCCCTAAACCCCAGGGACAGGCCTCATACATTAGACGCCTTCGCCGTCCATTGGCATTGGAACCTATGCTATGCCTTCCCTCCACTTCCTCTAATCCCGAAGGTGGTGCAGAAAGTTCTCCAGGACAAGGTCACGGTGATTGTGATCGCTCCCCTGTGGCCAAAGAGAAGTTGGTTCTCATCTCTCCAGAGACTTTCTCTACAGGATCCATGGCCCCTTCCGGTACGGGAGGACCTACTCCAGCAGGGCCCAGTTCTACACCCAAACCCGCAGTTTCTGAAATTAGCAGCTTGGATCCTGAGTTCCAAACCCTGAAACTTCAGGGACTATCAAACGAAGTTATTGCTACTCTGAAAGCTTCCAGGAAGAAGGTAACGTCAGCGATTTACCTTAAGATCTGGAGACGTTTTTGTTCTTGGAGTGGGGATGAATCGCCACATTTACATAAACCTAACATCCAAAGAATACTGGACTTCCTACAGCGAGGTCTAGATCTGGGACTTAGGCCCTCTACCTTGAAGGTCCAGATCTCAGCCCTGGCTTGTTTTTTTGACCAAGATATAGCCGGTCATCGTTGGATCAAAAGATTCATCAAGGCAGCGACGAGGCTCCGCCCAACGATCGCCGCTCGTGTCCCTTCCTGGGATCTGAACATCGTTCTTACAGGCCTTACCTTACCGCCCTTTGAACCCATGTCTGACTGTCCTATAAAGTTATGGTCCTTGAAAACGGCCTTCTTAATTGCGATAACTTCGGCCCGCAGAGTAGGAGAATTGCAAGCCCTATCGATCAGGGAACCCTACCTCCGTATTCTAGATGATAGATTAATTCTCTGTCTGGATCCGGGGTTTCTCCCCAAAGTGGTATAAAATTTTCATCGGAGCCAGGAAGTTACCCTACCTTCCTTTTGTCAACACCCTGCTAATGACAAAGAAGCCACATTTCACTCTCTGGATGTTAGACGGGCAGTCTTAAACTATATCTCTGTGACGAAAAAGTTTAGGAAGTCGGACAGCCTACTAGTTCTCTTCGGAGGAAGACTTAAGGGCCAGAAAGCCTCCCGGTCATCTATAGCCAGATGGCTCAAAGAAACTATTAGTCTTTGTTATCAACTACAAAATCTTACATGTCCAGTCCACATTAGGGCCCATTCCACCCGGGCCATGTCCTCCTCTCAGGCTGAGAGAGCTGGGGCTTCTCTGGAGGAAATCTGTCGTGCTGCCACTTGGTCCAGCATTCATACTTTTATAAAGCACTATCGCCTGGATCTTTCCAGATCATCTGATCTGTCCTTTGGGCGGAAAGTCCTCCAGGCTGTAGCCCCCCCTTAACTGATATATTTTTTATATCTCCTTGTATGCCGTCGTGATGATGCTATGGAAAAACCGGAATTAGACTTACCGGTAATTCTATTTCCATGAGATCATCACGACGGCACGTTATTCCCTCCCTTGATTCAATTTATTTGACCTACCCAGGTCTCTAGAAGGTATGGAGTAATACCTTTTTTCTTGTTTTTTACTGTTCTCCACCACCGGGTTGCTCTGTGTGATTTTGGAAACACTGGTGTTGGTGGTGGGAGGAGGGTATTTAACCTTTCTCTGTTCCTGCCCCTACAGAGGTCAGGGGTCAATCTCCTTGTATGCCGTCGTGATGATCTCATGGAAATAGAATTACCGGTAAGTCTAATTCCGGTTTTTCATTGCTTCATTTTATGGCAAAAAAAATTTCTCCCACAGGGATCATAACGTTATAGGGGTCATAATATGGCGATGTAAAAATAAAATAAAAATACACGTCTCGACAAGTGTTTTTCAAAAATATATTGTGTGTGTATATATAACCCCCTGTAGTGTCTGAATAGTGCCAGTATATAATGCTCCCACCTTAGTGCCAGTATATACTGCTGCTCAAGGGAGCAATAAATGACAAAAATGGACACATTTTACGGGGTCCAGGTGGCTTGCACTCCGTATTCTAAGAAAATGAATGTCATAGACCTTTTATTTCTGATATTTAAGCACTCTCTATTGACGAGGAGTGTTCCACAGGATTAGTGCTTAGCAAATGTGGTGCCAATATTAAAAAAGGCATTTTTGCAGATGACACTAAACTGCGCAAAATAACAAGAAAGAGGACATTATACTGCTACAGATGGATCTGGGTAGATTTGAGGCTTTGGCAGAGAAGTAGCAGAAGATGTTTAACAATGACAAATGTAAGGTTTTGCACATCGGAAGGAATCGTGTAAGTCACCAGTACATACTAAATGGTAAAACACTGGGTAACACTGACATGGAAAAGGACTAAATAAACGTGAAAATGTAGAAGCAGCACCTTACGGTCTCAAGATAATGCGTCGTTCCATGCAGTAGCCTAGCCGTAGGCCCTTGATCCATCAGGCCTTGGAATACATATATAAAAAGGAAGATGGCTTCGGCAGCATGTAGCAGTATCAAAACTTCTTTATTTGTACCTCCAGACACAAATGGCAACGTTTCGACTGTTCACCAGTCTTTGTCAAGCCTAATGACATCAGTGTTGGTAGGCATATAAATACCCCCCATAATAAAAAACACGCCCCACATTCAATCAACAAAGCTAATCATTGTGATGGAATAAATCTGTACAGGTTATTACTTACTGAAACCGGCATGGCCTCCATCCTCCTCATGTGCGCCACAGCGTGTTGTTTACTCCATTGCGCAGCCGCGGCTCGCCGGCTACACATGTCGGAAGTGTCGTCAGTTACCATGACTACGGCAGGCATAGACGTCTCCGGCCAATAGAAAGCCAGAAGAGAACATTGTCGTCATCGTCGTCATCATCTGTGCGACGTCCACGTGACACCCCACATGGTGCGCACAACCGTGCGTCAATCTCATGGGTCACATGGGCGGCGCAGCCAATGAAGACACAATGCAAGTGTCGGAGCCATGGAGACCCCGACGCCGCGGACTGCGCAACTTAACCTAAGGTGATGTGCATGATCCATATGTCAACATGCACTCGATAGGTGGCTGGATGAACATTGTCAGATCAAGATCGCAACAATGATCACCACATTCTCCCTAACTAATGGCCAAATCAAACAGAGGTGGAGACCATGTCCGGCGTCGCACATCATTATGTATAGCACATATTTCACAAATGACACCCATCAGACAATAAAAGACATTATATCATACAATTATAGCAGTCACTATAATGGGGATGTGTTATCACATATAAAAAATTAATTATAAAAAATTAATTAATGATGTCCCTATACTGAAGAGGATCATCGAACGACCCACATCAGTCGATAGATGTAACGTTAAACTCCAAGTTTAACCCATAGGGTTGAAGGGATCTAAGGGTATGGATCCACTTTAATTCCTTTTTCCTTAGGATCGCCTTCCTATCACCACCTCTTCTCAGATATCCAACGCTGTCTATTACTCGGAATCTTAATTGATTAATAGCATGTTTACAATCAATAAAATGTTTGGCAACCGGTTTGTCAATGGCTCCTGTTCTAATAGTACTCTTATGCTTATTAATCCTTTCCCTCAGTTCCATTGTGGTTTCACCCACATATATTAGGCTACACGGACACTGTATCATGTAAACCACATCTGTGGATTTGCATGTGAAGTGTCCAGACTTCTATGCCTGCCGTAGTCATGGTAACTGACGACACTTCCGACATGTGTAGCCGGCGAGCCGCGGCTGCGCAATGGAGTAAACAACACGCTGTGGCGCACATGAGGAGGATGGAGGCCATGCCGGTTTCAGTAAGTAATAACCTGTACAGATTTATTCCATCACAATGATTAGCTTTGTTGATTGAATGTGGGGCGTGTTTTTTATTATGGGGGGTATTTATATGCCTACCAACACTGATGTCATTAGGCTTGACAAAGACTGGTGAACAGTCGAAACGTTGCCATTTGTGTCTGGAGGTACAAATAAAGAAGTTTTGATACTGCTACATGCTGCCGAAGCCATCTTCCTTTTTATATATGGAAAAGGACTAAGGCTGGGTTCAGACCTGAGCGCTTTCCTACGTGCTGTAAAACGCTCAACAGGCAAGAACCAATGATTCCCTACGGGAATGGTTCTCACCTGAGCGTTTTACAGCGCGTACGATCGCGCTGTAAAACGCCCGACGCCCCAAGAAGTACAGGAGCTTCTTTGGGGCGTCTTGTCGTGCGTTCCCGTACATAGACTTCAGCGGGAACGCGCGACAATGGGCGTTCGCTTGTATCTGTATGCGCGATTGCAAAGCCCGTACAATCGCGCATACAGAGTGTACGTTCAGTAAGCTCAGGTCTGAACCCAGCGTTAGTAATTTTAGTTAAGAGCAAACTAAACTGTAGAAACCAGGGTCAGGCAGCTGCTACCAAAGCCAATAAGATATGGGGTGCTTCAAAAGGTGCATAGATGCACTCCATAATTACATAGTCCTGCCACTTTACAAATCACTAGTCAGACCACACATGGAGTATTGTGTACAGTTCTGGGCTCCTGAGAACAAGACAGACATAGTAGAGCCAGAGAGGGTTCAGAGGAGGGCAACTAAACTAATTACAGGAAAGATTATCGAAATAAGGGTTATTCAGTTTGGTAAAAAGATGATTGAGGGGAGATCTAATAACTATGTATAACTACATCAGGGGTCAGTACAGAGATCTCTCCCATGACTGTGACGGGACATACTCTGTCTAGAGGAAAGAAGGAAGGTTTGTACACAAACATAGAAGAGGATTCTTTACGGTAAGAGCAGTGAGACTATGGAACTCTCTGCCTGAGGAGGTGGTGATGGTGAGTACAATAAGAGTTCAAGAGGGGCCTGGATGTATTTCTGGAGTGTAATCTGCCTGATTGGAGTTGGGAAGAAATAAATTTCAAGCAAATAATGTGAGGATAGGTGCTAAAACAAAATAATAATGTCTTTATTACTTGTCTGATTAAAAAAAGGGGGATATCATCCGTCAGTATGGTGTTCAATACTGACTGTAACAATAATGAAAACACTGGTATTTGCCAAACAGCGCCACCATCTGGAATACCAGAGTAGTCTCACAGGCTACTAACACATGAGGGGCTCAAAACACCACAGGGTTCAAGATGTGCGACCCAGGGTGAAAAATATCAAGGGGATGTATTGGTATGGGAAATACACCAAACACCACTCCAAACAGTGAGAGCCAACGGAGGCTCCGTTCAGTACGGATCCGTCTGCATTAATAACTTTAAAAAAATTCGCAAGTGCGCAAGTAGCCTGCGCGGATCCGTTCAGACTTTCAATGTAAAGTCAATGGGGGACGGATCCGCTTGAAGATTGAGCCATATGGTGACATCTTCAAGCGGATCCGTTCCCATTGACTTACATTGTAAGTCTGAACGGATCCGCACGCCTCCGCACGGCCAGGCGGACACCCGAACGCTGCAAGCAGGCGAGCGGAGCAGACTGATGCAGTCTGAGCGGATCCGCATCCATTCAGACTGCATCAGGGCTGGACGGAGGCGTTCAGTTTTATCCTAATACATTCTGAATGGAGAGTATTTCGTTCAGTATGCATAATGATGTATCAGTTCAGTCCCTCTTACGTTTTTGGCTGGAGAAAATACCGCAGCATGCTGCAGTTTGCGGAATGCTGGATCCGGCATTAATTTCTATTTAAATGCATTAATGCCGGATCCGGCCCAAAGTGGCAAAACGGATCCGGATGCCGGATCAGTTTTTCCAGACGACACCGGAAAGACTGATCCGGTATTTCAATGCATTTGTCAGACTGATCCGGATCCGTCTGACAAATGCCATCCGTTCGCGTCTGCATTTCCGCAAGTGTGAAAGTACCCTAAATGGGTTTTTTAGCTCTGTATATACAAAAGAAATGAAAGATGCTGGTATCTGTGGTGCTGGGCTGTTAGTACATCCAGTAATATACTCACTTGGCTAACTGGTAGGTTAGATATGGTCCAAGACAAGTTAAACAGGGTAAATGTGAACAAGGCTCCGGGTCCAGATGGATTACACCCAAGAGTTCTTAAAGAGCTCAGTTCAGTCATTGCTGTGCCCCTGGTTATAATTTTTAAAGATTCTCTAGGTACTGGTACAGTGCCAAGTGATTGGCGCAAGTCAAATGTGGTAACCATATTCGAAAAAAAGGATCTATGTCCTCCACAGGTAAATATAGACCAGTTAGTTTAAATTCTGTTGTGGGGAAAATGTTTTAAAGACTCTTAAGGGACTATATACAGGAGTATGTGACTGTACAGGTCCTTCTAAATAAATTAGCATATTGTGATAAAGTTCATTATTTTCTGTAATGTACTGATAAACATCAGACTTTCATATATTTTAGATTCATTACTCACCAACTGAAGTAGTTCAAGCCTTTTATTGTTTTAATATTGATGATTTTGGCATACAGCTCATGAAAACCCCAAATTCCTATCTCAAAAAATTAGCATATCATGAAAAGGTTCTCTAAACGAGCTATTAACCTAATCCTCTGAATCAACTAATTAACTCTAAACACCTGCAAAAGATTCCTGAGGCTTTTAAAAACTCCCAGCCTGGCTCATTACTCAAAACCGCAATCATGGGTAAGACTGCCGACCTGACTGCTGTCCAGAAGGCCATCATTGACACCCTCAAGCAAGAGGGTAAGACACAGAAAGAAATTTCTGAACGAATAGGCTGTTCCCAGAGTGCTGTATCAAGGCACCTCAGTGGGAAGTCTGTGGGAAGGAAAAAGTGTGGCAGAAAACGCTGCACAACGAGAAGAGGTGACCGGACCCTGAGGAAGATTGTGGAGAAGGACCGATTCCAGACCTTGAGGGACCTGCGGAAGCAGTGGACTGAGTCTGGAGTAGAAACATCCACAGGCGTGTGCAGGAAATGGGCTACAGGTGCCGCATTCCCCAGGTCAAGCCACTTTTGAACCAGAAACAGCGGCAGAAGCGCCTGACCTGGGCTACAGAGAAGCAGCACTGGACTGTTGCTCAGTGGTCCAAAGTACTTTTTTCGGATGAAAGCAAATTTTGCATGTCATTCGGAAATCAAGGTGCCAGAGTCTGGAGGAAGACTGGGGAGAGGGAAATGCCAAAATGCCTGAAGTCCAGTGTCAAGTACCCACAGTCCGTGATGGTCTGGGGTGCCATGTCAGCTGCTGGTGTTGGTCCACTGTGTTTTATCAAGGGCAGGGTCAATGCAGCTAGCTATCAGGAGATTTTGGAGCACTTCATGCTTCCATCTGCTGAAAAGCTTTATGGAGATGAAGATTTCATTTTTCAGCACGACCTGGCACCTGCTCACAGTGCCAAAACCACTGGTAAATGGTTTACTGACCATGGTATTACTGTGCTCAATTGGCCTGCCAACTCTCCTGACCTGAACCCCATAGAGAATCTGTGGAATATTGGGAAGAGAAAGTTGAGAGACGCAAGACCCAACACTCTGGATGAGCTTAAGGCCGCTATCGAAGCATCCTGGGCCTCCATAACACCTCAGCAGTGCTACAGGCTGATTGCCTCCATGCCACGCCGCATTGAAGCAGTCATTTCTGCAAAAGGATTCCCGACCAAGTATTGAGTGCATAACTGAAGATAATTATTTGAAGGTTGACTTTTTTTGTATTAAAAACACTTTTCTTTTATTGGTCGGATAAAATATGCTAATTTTTTTAGATAGGAAATTTGGGTTTTCATGAGCTGTATGCCAAAATCATCAATATTAAAACAATAAAAGGCTTGAACTACTTCAGTTGGTGTGTAATGAATCTAAAATATATGAAAGTCTAATGTTTATCAGTACATTACAGAAAATAATGAACTTTATCACAATATGCTAATTATTTGAGAAGGACCTGTATATAATATCATAAGTGATAACCAGCATGGGTTTACCAAGGACAGAAGTTGTCAGACTAACCTGATTTGTTTTTGTGAGGAGAAGCCTGGACAGAGGGGCGGCTGTGGATGTAGTGTTTCTGATTTTGCGAAGGCTTATCATACTGTCCCTCATAGACGTTTAGTCGATAAAGTAAGGTCTGTAGGCTTGGAAAGTATAGTTTGTAATTGAATTGAAAACTGGTTGAAGGACTGTGTCCTGGGAGTTGATGATTCCTATTCAGAATGGTCCCGGGTTATAAGTAGTGTACCCCAAGGTTCAGTGCTGGGTCCTCTATTATTTAATTAATGATATTGAGGAAGGGATGTGGGAGTTGTAGTCTTACAACAGCTGGAGGGCTGCAGGTTCAGCATGCCTGTTGTAGATGGTAGATTAAATAACAGCATACAATGTCAATCGGCTGCTTCTAAGGCCACCAGGATATTGTCATGCATTAAACAAGGCATGGACTTGTGAACCGAGAACAAGGCAGGTGATTTGACTCCGCCACCAGAAAAGAGTGCGTACACAGAAGTCAAAATTAAGAAAATTGCATTTACTATAAATTAATAAAAGCAGGTTAACAGTGAAGTTACAGAGGTAAAGACAAGCAAAATATTCAAAACAGTATAAACAGTACAAGTCAAATACTGGAACAATTTTCACCTTTGCTGTGTCCGTATTCGCCGTGCGGACACTAAGAAATAATAGTCCCAGAAACTGTCCCTAACTGACCCTAACTTTCAAGCGGGTGCGCACCCCCCTTATCCCAGTGGTCCAAGTGGACCGCTTACAGTTTGTGGAAGTGCACGGTGGGGCCCGATGTCATCCTTTTCCTTTAACTAGTGCAGGATCTGCAACAAAGTCCTCCTCAGCAGGCCGGAAAACCAGTTGAATATAATCCAGAATTTTACAGTTACTGTCCTGTACCTCGACAGCACTGTGTGTCTCTTTACTGTTTGGGGCAATCCACTCAGCCCAACGTCGGCTCCACAGGTTAGTTGCTGCACACAGTCCTTTTTAACTTGGCTTCACTAAATGCACGGTTTCTTTGTACTCCATCCGTCTCTAGACTGAAGTTCACACAGCTTGGCTGTACAGGGAAGTCCTTTAGTATCTCCACACACGTCTTACACAGCACAGAACTTGTTTTCTATCTTGCCAATATGGCGGCAGCTGCAGTTCAAGTCTATCTTCCTCCTTTCTGCTCACACTGAGGCAGGCTGAGATCATAAGGGGCCTGTCACTTCAAGACTTAGCTGCTGCCTTAAAGAGCCGGTATCACAGTAATACACTCTCTTTAGGGTAAACTCTAATGCAAATTGGTCCTATGCTGCTATCTACTGACCTAACGAATACTGCAGACATTTAACATTAAATTTTAACACAGTTTACCAGGATAATGAAACTTAGAGACATTACATGACTGTTTCTTACAGACTTGCCGGGCAGGGATGTAATATTACCACTTTACAAGACATTGGTGCGGCCTCATCTGAAATATGCAGTTCTGGGCACCAGTCCATAGAAAGGATGCTCTGCAGCTGGAAAAAAGTACAGAGGAGAGTGACTAAACTGATAAGGTGCATGGAGGGTCTCAGTTATGAAGAAAGATTAAAATAATTACATTTATTTAGTCTTGAGAAGAGATGTATAAGGGGGGAGATCATTAACCAATACAAATATATAAATGGGCCATACAAAAAATACGGTGAAAAACTGTTCCATGTCAAATGCCCTCAAAAGACAAGGGGGCACTGCCTCCGACTGGAGAGGAAAAAGTTCAGTCTCCAGAAGCGTCAAAACTTCTTTCTTGTAAGAACGGTGAATCTGTGGAACAGACTTCCTCAGGACGTGGTCACAGAAGGAACAGTGGACAGTTTAAAAAAAAAAAGGGGTTTAGATGAATTCTTAAAGGGCTTCTGTCACCCCACTAAACTGTTTTTGTTTACTTATAATCCCTATACTGCGATTTACGCATACATAAATTAATCCTAAAGACGCCCCCTCCTCATGTTGATTGACAGGGCCAGTGAACGGGATCGTCCTCTGGCTTGCCCCGTCTGCTATCAAGATCTCGCTCCTGCGCCGTAACGGTATTAAGTCGACGCAGCGGCACTGAGAGGCGGCCGCTCGCTCGGCCGCTCCATCCTCAATAAGCCTGCGCCGATGGTGCAGGTGCATTGAGGATGGAGCAGCCGCCTCTCAGTGCGCCTGCGCCGACTGAATACCGTTACGGCGCAGGCGCGAGATCTTGAGAGAGGGCAAGCCAGAGGACGATCCCGTTCACTGGCCCTGTCAATCAACATGAGGAGGGGGCGTCTTTCGGATCGGAGGATGCGGCTGCTACCAGCAAGTAGCCGCCCCACTTGCTGGTAGCAAGGTAATTTGTGTTAAAAACATGCTTTTAAAATATGCAATCTACTGAACCAAAATTATTAATTAGATTATGTATGCATAAATCGCAGTATAGGGATTATAAGTAAACAAAAAAAAAAAAAAAACTGTTTAGTGGGGTGACAGAAGCCCTTTAAAAGTAAATGACATTAATGCTTATTAAAATGTGTAGAAATCTCAGTCTCACTACCTTCTGGGATTCGCGTCACCACCTATCCCTTGGCTGAACTTGATGGATGTATGTCTTTTTTCAACCGTATTAACTATGTAACTATGCTGAACTCCACCATTATTCAAATACTTTGATTTACAAATAAACATGCAGGCTGAACAATGACCACAAGTCAAATTCCCTTGGGGATGCATTTCTCTAACCATTTGTTGCTCTCCTCTTGAAAATGGCTATGGACAAAATTTTTCCTTATAGCTCTACTTCCACTAACTATGGAACATTTCCCTATCTTGTCCTTCAAAATCTCATCCTGCACCAACATATGCCTTATAGCTTTTCTTACTACAGGAGCCATCGAGGTACATTTAAACGTAAACACTGCTCTCTCATTTTTATCTTTAACCCCTTAACGACCCAGGACGAGAATGCTCGTCCTCAAACGCCGGCACTTAGCGCTCGAGGACGAGCGCTCATTCCTGCAGTTGTTCCTCCACCCGCGTGCGGTCCCCCCCGGTCAGCAGCAGAGATCTGGCGGTTACGCAGATGCTGGTGGATTAACACCTCATATGCCGCGGTCAGCGCTGACCGCAGCATATGGGAGGTTTGCGCTCCCTCACCTCATGCATCGGGTCCCCGCTCTGCTTTTGCGGGGACTCGATTGTTGCCATGGGTCTCCTAGGCAACTGTTAGCGTCTTACAGTGTAAGACACTAACAGTTCAATACAGCACAGTACAGATGTATTGTGCTGTATTGAAACAAGGATCAGACCCTGTCCCATAGTGGGACAAAAAATAAAGTGAAAAAAAAGTTAATAAAATTAAAGTTTTACCCAAAAATTAAAAGTTTCAAGTAAAAAAAAAAATACAAAAAAATTAAAAGTTTCAAGTAAAAAAAAAAAAAAGCGTCCTTTTCCAAAAATAAAGTAAAAAAAAATTGGGAATAGACATATTGGGTATCATTGCGTCCGTATCGACCAGCTCTATAAACGTATCACATGACCTAACCCCTCAGATGAACACTGTAAAAAATAAAAAAATAAAAACTGTGCTAAATAAACTATTTTTTTGTCACCTTACATCACAAAAAGTACAACAGCAAGCGACCAAAAAGGCGTACGCCAACCAAAATAGTACAAATCTAACCGTCAACTCATCCCGCAAAAAATGAGTCCCTACTTGAGACAATCGCCCCAAAAAAAAAAAAACTATGGCTCAGAATATGGAGACACTAAAACATCATTTTTTTGTTTTAAAAAAGCTTTGTGTAAAACTTACATAAATAAAAAAAAAGTATACATATTAGGTATCGCCGCGTCTGTATTGACCGGATCTATAAAAATATCACATGACCTAACCCCTCAGGTTAACACCGTAAAAAATAAAAAAAACTGTGCTAAATAAACAATTTTTTGTCACCTTACATAAAAAAAAGTGTATTAGCAAGCTATCAAAAAGTCATATGCACCCCAAAATAGTGTCAATCAAACCATCATCTCATCCCGCAAAAAATGAGACCCTACCTAAGATAATCGCCCAAAAACTGAAAAAACTATGGCTCTCAGAATCTGAAGACACTAAAACACATGATTTTTTTTTGTTTCAAAAATGATATTATTGTTTAAAACGTACCTAATATGTATACATTTTTTTAAATTTATGTATCGCCGTGTCCATATCGACCAGCTCTATAAAAATATCACATGACCTAACCCCTCAGATGAACACCGTAAAAAATAAAAACTGTGCTAAATAAACAATTTTTTGTCACCTTACATCACAAAAAGTGTAATAGCAAGCTATCAAAAAGTCATATGCACTTCAAAATAGTGGCAATCAAACCATCATCTCATCCCACAAAAATCATACCCTACCCAAGATAATCGCCCAAAAACTGAAGAAACTATGGCTCTTAGACTATGGAAACACTAAAACAAAACATGATTTTTTTTTTTGTTTCAAAAATGAAATCATTGTGTAAAACTTAGATAAATAAAAAAAAATAAGTATACATATTAGGTATCGCTGCGTCCGTATTGACCGGCTCTATAGAAATATCACATGACCTAACCCCTCAGGTAAACACCATAAAAAAATTAAAACGGTGCTATATAAACCATTTTTTGTCACCTTACATCAGAAAAAGTGTAATAGCAAGCGATCAAAAAGTCATATGCACCCCAAAATAGTGCCAATCAAACCGTCATCTCATCCCACAAAAAATGAGACCCTACCTAAGATAATCGCCCAAAAACTGGAAAAACTATGGCTCTCAGACTATGGAGACACTAAAACATGATTTTTCTTTATTTCAAAAATGAAATCATTGTGTAAAACTTACATAAATAAAAAAAATTGTATACATATTAGGTATCGCCACGTCCGTGACAACCTGCTCTATAAAAATACCACATGATCTAACCTGTCAGATGAATGTTGTAAATAACAAAAAAAAACTGTTCCAAAAAGCAATTTCTTGTTACCTCGCCTCACAAAAAGTGTAATATAGAGCAACCAAAAATCATATGTACCCTAAACTAGTACCAACAAGGCTTCCACCATATCCCGTAGTTTCTAAAATGGGGTCACTTTTTTTGGAGTTTCTACTCTAGGGGTGCATCAGGGGGGCTTCAAATGAGACATGGTGTTAAAAAAAAAACAGTCCAGCAAAATCTGCCTTCCAAAAACTGTATGGCATTCCGTTCCTTCTGCGCCCTGCCGTGTGCCCGTACAGCGGTTTACGACTACATATGGGGTGTTTCTGTAAACTACAGAATCAGGGCCATAAATATTGAGTTTTGTTTGGCTGTTAACCCATGCTTTGTTACTGGAAAAAATTGATTAAAATGGAAAATTTGCCAAAAAATTGAAATTCTGAAATTGTATCTCTATTTTCCATTAATTCTTGTGGAACACCTAAAGGGTTAACAACATTTGTAAAATCAGTTTTGAATACCTTGAGGGGTGTAGTTTCTTAGATTGGGTCACTTTTTTGGAGTTTCTTCTCTAGGGGTGCATCAGGGGGGCTTCAAATGGGACATGGTGTAAAAAAAAAAAAACAGTCCAGCAAAATCTGCCTTCCAAAAACCGTATGGCATTCCTTTCCTTCTGCACCCTGCCGTGTGCCCATACAGCTGTTTACGACCACATATAGGCTGTTTCTGTAAACTACAGAATCAGGGCCATAAATAATGAGTTTTGTTTGGCTGTTAACCCTTGCTTTGAAACTGGAAAAAAAAATATTAAAATGGAAAATCTGCCAAAAAAGTGAAATTTTGAAATTGTATCTCTATTTTCCATTAATTCTTGTGAAACTCCTAAAGGGTTAACAACGTTTGTAAAATCAGTTTTGAATACCTTGAGGGGTGTAGTTTCTAGAAGGGGGTCATTTTTGGGTGGTTTCCATCATGTAAACTTCACAAAGTGACTTCAGACCTGAACTGGTCCTTAAAAAGTTGTTTTTTGAAAATTTCAGAGAAATTTCAAGATTTACTTCTAAGCCTTGTAACGTCCCCCATTAATAAAATGTAATTCCCAAAATGATCCTAACATGAAGAAGACATATAAGAAATATAAAGCAATAGCTATTTTTATAGGGTTCCTGTACATAGTCATGGATATAGCCCACCTTGTACCCTCAATTTAACATAAAAAATTCCAGCTCATTGTGCACTGCATATTCATGGTGTTGATTGTGTTCAAATACTCCACAAATTCACCAAATTGCATTTTGGTGCCTGTCCAAAACAACCTAATAAAGTACACATAGGGATTATTGACAGTAAATACATACTCGTCTTCAAAGGTGGCAAGGAACAGATTGGTGAACGTGCCTCTTCCCCATCGCCTCTTCCTGGTTTTTGTAAAATCATTTTTTTTTACCAAACCTATATGCATTTGGTGTCAAGATGATGAAGTCTGAAGGTTCCCCGACAAAATTTACATATTCCATTGTTTTACCTTGCTTTTCCAAAATCCTGCGAACACGCTGAACCCCCAGTCTCTGAGGTTTCCTTGTATAAAAACTCTTGACATCAAGAGATGCACTCATTTATAGCTTCCAAGAAGTCACCTGTTTCTTCAAGGAATGATGGTATCCCTTTTAACAAAGGGTGTAGTAGTCAATCTACATATTGTGACAAAGGCTCAGTAGCAGAGCATATTCCAGTCACAATTGGACGCCCCAGTGGGTCTACTAAATATTTATGCACTTTAGGTAGAAAAATACCAAACTGGCTTACATGGGTACTTGGGGTACAGTTTTGTGTAGTTTTTAAGGACAGTAACCCTGTCTCAGTGTATGTCTATAATAATGACCTCAATTGGTTCTGGTATTTAAATGTGGGGTTAGTGGTATATATACTTCATAGTTATTTAGCTGGTGTAATGCTTCCTTAACATTATGATCTTTATAGATAATCACAGTATTTCTGCCCTTGTTGGCCGGCTTTACCACTAAATTATTTTGTGTGCCCAGCAGGGGAGTAACGTTCATGGTTGCAGCCCCGCTACTTGCAGCAAGTGCTATTAATGGCCATTTGGGGCCTTTGTGCCTGGCCGGCACAGCACTGCGTACCTAACCTTACCCACCCCCACCCATACCGTCTCAGGTGCCGCGTCACCAGACACTTTCTTGTTCCTACTAGTGATGTCCGGATCATGAACGAATCGTTCTTTTGAACCGATTCAGTTCACTGATCCGGAAGAGTCGGTTCCTCTGACTGAGCCGATCCGAATGAAACGGCTCAGTCAGATCAGCATAGAGGCAGCAGCAGGCAGTGAAATAGGAGCCGGCAGTGGACGCTAGCCCCGCCCCTCCCCGCCCTCCAACCAATCAGAGGCCGCAGCACTGACTCCCAGCACAGGGGGAGTCGCAGGGACTCAGAGAATCGGCTGAGTCTATTAGTTAAAAGAATCGAATGAGTCAGAGACTCATTTGATTCTTTTGAGTTAAAAGAGCCGTGAGTCACCAAGTCCCTGCAAGCCTCCCTGCTCTGCGGCTCCCTGCAAGTCCGTCCGTCCGGGGTGAGGGTGGGGCATTAATCTAGCATGTAGCAGAGCAGGAAGTCTGGTAGGGACTCGGTGACACGATTCTTTTAACTAAAACTCTCAGACAATTATCACAGTCTGCTTCACTGCAGCAGAGCTGTGTTTGCCAGAAGCCAGTCCCTCCTGACCTTCGGTTCACTTGAGAGCCGACTCAGCAAGTGAACCGAAGATTCGATGAGCTGAGCATGCGCATTGATCTTCAGTTCACTTGCCTCTGCCGGCTCATGAAGTGAACCGAAGATCCGATTCATGAATCGGTTCATTTGAATGAGCTGATTCAAATGAACCGATTCAGCTCAAAGATCCGAACTTCCCATCACTAGTTCCTACGAGACCCGTGACCTCAGCTCCGGGTCACACGAGATGATGCGGCGCACGCTGGATGTGAAGGGGATTGCGGCAGCATTAGAACAAGACGGCATCAACTAAAGTCCGGAGCAGAGTAGGTAAGTATTTGTTTTTGGTACGCGTAATATGTGCACACCGCTGGCTTCATACTCACAGGGGGCACCTGGCAATGGCCGCATAGTGGCACGCCGCACTTAATAAACTTAATGGTCGACACCACAGCCGGCCATATGAGGACGGGGCACAGCAAATCCTTCATACTGAGGGGCCTGGCCCCGGGCAAAAAATTAAATGTATACAGAGGGGGCAAAAAATTGAATATATATACAGGGGGGGAATTAAATATATAGAGAGGGGGCAAAAAATGAAATATATACAGGGGGGCAAAATGGAATATATACAGATTTATATAGATCTATCTCAAACTCTACCACATTGAAATCCTCTACCAAACTATAGTTCAAGCCTTTTGATAGTACAGAGAGGCAATGATTATCAAGTGGAACATTCGTGGATCACATTATGCCCTAGCGGTAGATCCTGGACGTAACCGACGTACAGTATCGCCGCCTCCAGGTCACTTGCTCCCTTTTGTATCCACCTCTCCAATTTATTCTCCCTTGATCTCCCCCTTCTGACTCTTCTCCTAAAGGGAGTGGTAGTGAAGAGGCTCCTTCACTCATTGGAAAATTACACCATGAAAATGACATGCACGTTGTTTAGATTGTAGCAGCAGTGCAGTGTGACTACACCTTCCTCTCCCAGTGA
The DNA here is from genome assembly GCF_014858855.1 of Bufo gargarizans. Classification (NCBI taxonomy): domain Eukaryota; kingdom Metazoa; phylum Chordata; class Amphibia; order Anura; family Bufonidae; genus Bufo; species Bufo gargarizans. Next base: position 112,848,767 of record NC_058088.1, on the reverse strand, counting down.
CTTAATCCTACAGTATATTCCCATTGAGAGAACCTGCATGCTTGGTGGAATGGTGTGCAAATGTATATGAGGGGCTCAAGAGGAATAGGTGTTAGCCAAAGGAGTCTTTGGTTGACAGCTATATAAGGAGTATGGCAGTCTCTCTTAAATACAGTGGGTAATCTTCTGTAAAGCCATCTTCACCTCTTGGTTCCTTAGACTGTAAATAATAGGGTTAAGAAGTGGTGTCATCACAGATGGGAATAAAGAAACCATTTTATTAATATGAACTTTATCATCACTAGTCGGCCTTATAAACATAAATATTGTTGTACCATAAAATATGAGGACAACAATCATGTGAGATGCACAAGTGTAGAAGGCCTTCTTCCTGTTGGTGTTTGCAGGAAGCTTCAAAACTGAGGTCAGAATACATGCATATGAAACAATAATAAGTAGAAAACTTATTAAAATAACCATGCATGACGTCATAAAAAATTGAGTCTCCAGATGTCTGGTGTCAGAGCAAGCAAGTTTGACTAAAGGTGCAAAGTCACAGTAATAATGATCAACCTTATTTGGGCCACAATATGTAACTTGGGAGAGCTGTATACAAAGCAAAAGTATAGCTGAAAATCCTCCAATCCAAGCCCCCAAAGAGAACATTAGACAAATTCTGCGTTTCATTATGATCATGTAATGTAGTGGTTTACAGATGGCCACATAGCGATCAAAGGCCATCACTACAAGAAGAAAATTTTCAGTAGCTCCCAACGCAAAATGCAAATAAAACTGAGCAATGCAGCATCCAAATGAGATGTCCTTCAACCTCAAGAGTAAACCTCGCAGCAAACCGGGAACGGTCACTGTGGGGTACCAGACCTCTAGAAATGAGAACACACCGATAAAGAAGTACATAGGTTTATGAAGCTGCTGTTCTGTCCTGATTACAATGATAATGGTGACATTGATTATAATGCTCAGTGTATAAACAAAGAAGACAAGGCAAAACAGCAATATTTCCATGTCAAATGTAACCATGAATCCGAGAAGAATGAATTCTTTCACAATTGTTCCATTAGAGACCATTTTTTTCTGTAGGTTCTCAGAAATGTGGTTTCAGAATGATTTTTCTAGGGAAAGACAAGAATAAAAAGGGCAAAATATTCTACACATTTGTTCCTTAGTAAAGTTTCCTGAGAAAGAAAATAGTAAAAAATTGGTCATCTTAAAATCATATATACTTTTCTAACATAGAAGTCTATGAAGAGGGAGGAAGGGAGGGTTGCTGGAGACAGGCAGAGAGACCTCTGCTGGTTTGTAACTGATTTAATGTCTAACTTCACTGCTGGATTCACATCTAAACTGCTTAGTTCTGCTGTATAATGCTCCATTACTGATGCTACTTCTGGGGGAGGAAGGGGGGGGGGGGGTGCTTCAGAGGGTTAGGAAGCAGGATCCCCTGGTTTTCCATGTTCTGTGTCTGGGCAGACATGATGATAGCTAATCTCCACTTGACAGCTCAGATTAGAATTAGAATTACAGAGAGACTGCACAGAGAAAAACTAAAGCCAGATACTGTAAATGTCATATAATGGCCAGAAAGGGTCTTATTCCTCATCTACGCCAACATGGGTGCTCTACTGGGCTTGCTGTACTAAATGGCCTTCTGAATAAGTGGAGTTTAAAGAACCGGAGTGCTAAGACAAGGAGCAAGAAACTAAGGTTTCTCCAGCTACAGCAGACAGGGTCTAAATCTTAACTCATATTTACAGTTTTCCTTCTTTCTTTACTGTTCATCCCCATTTATACATGTGCTCCATGGACAATGCTACTAAGTGTTTGTCCTATGCAATATATGCGTGCCTTGAAGAGCCATTCAAAGGGTGAATATATTTGCACTAGATGCAAGCATGTTGCATATTTGGAAGCCCAGATCTTGAATCTGAATAGGCAACTTAAAATACTTAGGGGCATTGCAGACCTGGAGAGAGGCTTAGACTTCACTGTGCAGGCACTGGCTGGGGTCAGTGAAATGGAGGGGGGTGGAGGAGGGCAAGATCAGGTCAGCAGTTGGGATAATGTAGGAAGAAGGGGTAGAGGGAAAAGTGCCAGGGAGGCTAGTCCTGAGCTGAAAGGCCCTAGTAAATATGCCTGTTTGGCATGAGGGATGAAAGCCCAGGGCCAGCAACACTGCAGCAGGGTGTTTCTCCTAGCAACCAGGAAAATGACTGCTGCAAGAAGGATGAGAAAAGGAGTGCAACAAAGGTCAGACATATGCTGGTGGTAGGGGACTCTGTTATAAGGAGGACAGACAGGGTCATCTGTCGCCGAGACCGTGAATGCTGAACAGTGTGTTGTCTTCTGGGTGCTCAGGTTTGGCATATTGCGAATCGGATTGACAGATTGTCGGGTGGGGCTGGGGAAGACTCGGTGGTCATGGTACAGATTGGCACCAATGACCGTCAGAGGGAGATGTAAGGGTTCTTAAAAATTATTTTAGGGAACTAGGAGAGAAGCTAAAGTCCAAGACCTCCAAGGTAATGTTTTCAGAAATACTACCAGTGCCACGAGCGTCACCAGGGAGACAACGCAAGCTTAGAGATTTAAATAAGTGGTTCAGAAGCTGGTGCAGGAAAAATGGGTTTGGGTTCATGGAGAACTGGGCCGAATTCTCTGTCGGCTACAGGCTCTACAGTATGGAAGGGCTGCACCTTAATGAGAGGGTGCAACTGTTCTGGGGGAAAAAATGGTTAAACGGCTGGAGGAGCTTTTAAACTAGGACCTGGGGGGAGGGTGCGAGGTCATACTAATAAGGGGGTAGATTGTGTACATAGAGAATGGGATATAAGAGGGGACAGTGGGGATTTAGTGGGGGCCGGGGTTAGTGAGAAAAGTAGGGAGAAGACTGGGCAGAACTGTACACTGATGAAAAATAGAACTGCTGGTAACAAGAACCTGTTACTTACAAACAACAACCAAGGTAACCCAAAAATCCCAGATATTCACTTTACAGGTAATGGTAATTTAAAATGTATTTTCACAATTTCCAAACGTCTAGCTAGCAAAATGGGGGAGCTGGAGGCTATGGTACTAGAAGAACACATAGATGTACAGTACAGACCAAAAGTTTGGACACACCTTCTCATTCAAAGAGTTTTAGATTCACACTGAAGGCATCAAAACTATGAATTAACACATGTGGAATTATATACATAACAAAAAAGTGTGAAACAACTGAAAATATGTCATATTCTAGGTTCTTCAAAGTAGCCACCTTTTGCTTTGATTGCTGCTTTGCACACTCTTGGCATTCTCTTGATGAGCTTCAAGAGGTAGTCACCTGAAATGGTTTTCACTTCACAGGTGTGCCCTGTCAGGTTTAATAAGTGGGATTTCTTGCCTTATAAATGGGGTTGGGACCATCAGTTGCGTTGTGGAGAAGTCAGGTGGATACACAGCTACTGAATAGACTGTTAGAATTTGTATTATGGCAAGAAAAAAGCAGCTAAGTAAAGAAAAACGAGTGGCCATTATTACTTTAAGAAATGAAGGACAGTCAGTCCGAAAAATTGGGAAAACTTTAAAAGTGTCCCCAAGTGCAGTCGCAAAAACCATCAAGCGCTACAAAGAAACTGGCTCACATGCAGACCGCCCCAGGAAAGGAAGACCAAGAGTCTGCTTTGCTGCGGAGGATAAGTTCATCCGAGTCACCAGCCTCAGAAATCGCAGGTTAACAGCAGCTCAGATTAGAGACCAGGTCAATGCCACACAGAATTCTAGCAGCAGACACCTCTAGAACAACTGTTAAGAGGAGACTGTGTGAATCAGGCCTTCATGGTAGAATATCTGCTAGGAAACCACTGCTAAGGACAGGCAACAAGCAGAAGAGACTTGTTTGGGCTAAAGAAATGCTAAATTGAATTATGGTAAGTCTTAAAAGATATGTCTTTAATAATATATATTTAAAATGATAGGCTCAACAATTAAACATTGTATCCGAAACCTCTCCTGGAGGACAAAATTATTCCCTGCCAACCTCAGTGAACTGGTCAGGTAAAAAATTGTGGAGCCAGGCGGTGTGAACACTGGCCCACTCGGAGGATTGAGTTGAGAATCAAAGATGATAGAGATAAAGAGAGGTGGACAGATACTGGGTCTCAACCCCTATACGTATCCCTATACTCTGTAAAGGATGCTCCCTCCGTCTGACCCTAGATGGCCCTCAGACCTGTTGTTTGACTGCCCAGCTTCGTCGAAGATAAAGGACCAGTCACCTCTAAGGTCAGATAATAGAGAAAGAAAAAGAAAAACAAAGAAACACTATCCCTACGCGTTTCACTGGCATGCGCCAGATCATCAGGGGACTCAGATATAAACAGGACCACAGGTGAGTAGCGACAGGCAGTATGTGCCTATATCAGCATTCCATGTAAGGCTGAAGCAGCATGAGACACAATCCTAGACAGTGTACAATAGGCAGTACTTAGCTTGCTGGAACTTCAACTTGGGTCCATGGTCCGCACCTATCCTGCGTATGGCAGTGGCAGCGGGTTATTCGCGCTAGCGTCCTTTTTAAAGGCGCGCGCGTCAGCTAGGCTCCTCCCCCCGTACCATGTGATCAGTCACGTGACCTGTGACGTATCGGGTCGCGTCACTCGTTACCGTCACGTGATCGAGGGCGGTATCAGGCCGTCCATGCTAATGCGGCCATATCACTCAGAGGTGATTGGTCGCACAGTCGGAGGGGGCTGAGTCATTTGGGTTAACTATAGGTGGCGATGCGGAGGTGAGCCACTCCCACTCCCCACCATAAACCCATATTCCTGACACGTCAGGTGAGGGTGCGTCACTCCTTAATATCATTGGAGGCGCTACCCAAGGTATTTAAAAGCAGGAAACATGTTGCGGTTTGAATGGCCATATATAGGTGGTATAGAGATGCATGACCCAAACATAAAAAACATACAGTGTGAACAGGAACATAAAGATATGTAAAAACAGCTCTGCAGCTGTTGTCAAGAGTCACAATAATCAAGGTCCCCATATGTACTTACAAGGTGACGCACAGATGGAGAGATATGAGAACTGCAATTGTATATGTGGAATTACAATATGAGAGGTATCGCTGGACTGGACCTACTACCCAATTATGGATGTCAGTATAATATGTGGACGCACAATTCTCATATCTCTGGACATAATGGATATAGAATAGTTATTATGGGTGTGGCTTGCCCCTTCATTAAAAAAGGAGGCACCTTCAAAAGTAACACTACCAACAAGACCTACAATATCAGAAATTTCTTGAATTGTAGATCTCAGGGTGTCATCTATAAGGCCACTTGCCATTGTGGATTAGAGTACGTGGGTAAAACCACAAGGGAACTTCATAGGAGGGTGGGGGAACACCTCAGAGACATTAGGAACAAAAGGGATACCCCGCTCGCCAAACACGTTGAAATTAGCCATAATGGTAACTTTAAAGGCATTACCTTTATGGGTATTGAATCAGTCCCCCGGCTGAAGAGAGGGGGCAACTGGGACAGGAGGATACTACAGCGGGAGACGTGGTGGATCTTTGAGCTCAAGACCTTCCATTCTACAGGCCTCAATGAGCAGCTCTCATTCAGCTCGTTCATTGAGGAATCTAGATCCACGCACTAGCTCTAACTATCTCCAGTGTCCCCCTTTACACACCCATAATAACTATTCTATATCCATTATGTCCAGAGATATGAGAATTGTGCGTCCACATATTATACTGACATCCATAATTGGGTAGTAGGTCCAGTCCAGCGATACCTCTCATATTGTAATTCCACATATACAATTGCAGTTCTCATATCTCTCCATCTGTGCGTCACCTTGTAAGTACATATGGGGACCTTGATTATTGCGACTCTTGACAACAGCTGCAGAGCTGTTTTTACATATCTTTATGTTCCTGTTCACACTGTATGTTTTTTATGTTTGGGTCATGCATCTCTATACCACCTATATATGGCCATTCAAACCGCAACATGTTTCCTGCTTTTAAATACCTTGGGTAGCGCCTCCAATGATATTAAGGAGTGACGCACCCTCACCTGACGTGTCAGGAATATGGGTTTATGGTGGGGAGTGGGAGTGGCTCACCTCCGCATCGCCACCTATAGTTAACCCAAATGACTCAGCCCCCTCCGACTGTGCGACCAATCACCTCTGAGTGATATGGCCGCATTAGCATGGACGGCCTGATACCGCCCTCGATCACGTGACGGTAACGAGTGACGCGACCCGATACGTCACAGGTCACGTGACTGATCACATGGTACGGGAGGAGGAGCCTAGCTGACGCGCGCGCCTTTAAAAATGACGCTAGCGCGAATAACCCGCTGCCACTGCCATACGCAGGATAGGTGCGGACCATGGACCCAAGTTGAAGTTCCAGCAAGCTAAGTACTGCCTATTGTACACTGTCTAGGATTGTGTCTCATGCTGCTTCAGCCTTACATGGAATGCTGATATAGGCACATACTGCCTGTCGCTACTCACCTGTGGTCCTGTTTATATCTGAGTCCCCTGATGATCTGGCGCATGCCAGTGAAACGCGTAGGGATAGTGTTTTTGTTTTTCTTTTTCTTTCTCTATTATCTGACCTTAGAGGTGACTGGTCCTTTATCTTCGACGAAGCTGGGCAGTCAAACAACAGGTCTGAGGGCCATCTAGGGTCAGACGGAGGGAGCATCCTTTACAGAGTATAGGGATACGTATAGGGGTTGAGACCCAGTATCTGTCCACCTCTCTTTATCTCTATCATCTTTGATTCTCAACTCAATCCTCCGAGTGGGCCAGTGTTCACACCGCCTGGCTCCACAATTTTTTACCTGACCAGTTCACTGAGGTTGGCAGGGAATAATTTTGTCCTCCAGGAGAGGTTTCGGATACAATGTTTAATTGTTGAGCCTATCATTTTAAATATATATTATTAAAGACATATCTTTTAAGACTTACCATAATTCAATTTAGCATTTATTTACTTTGGGCGTCATTATAAATATAAGTGTGACCAGCTTCAAATATAGGTTGTCATCACATACTTTGGGCTAAAGAATGGACATGAGACCAGTGGAAATCTATGCTTTGGTCTGATGAGTCCAAATTTGAGATCTTTGGTTCCAACCACCGTGTCTTTGTGCAAAAGGGTGAACGGATGGACTCTACATGCCTGGTTCCCACCGTGAAGCATGGAGGAGGAGGTGTGATGGTGTGAGGGTGCTTTGCTGGTGACACTGTTGGGGATTTATTCAAAATTGAAGGCATACTGAACCAGCATGGCTACCACAGCATCTTGCAGCGGCATGCTATTCCATCCAGTTTGCGTTTAGTTGGACCATCATTTATTTTTCAACAGGACAATGACCCCAAACACACCTCCAGGCTGTGTAAGGGCTATTTGACCATGAAGGAGAGTGATGGGGTGCTGCGCCAGATGACCTGGCCTCCACAGTCACCGGACCTGAACCCAATCGAGATGGTTTGGGGTGAGCTGGACCGCAGAGTGAAGGCAAAAGGGCCAACAAGTGCTAAGCATCTCTGGGAACTCCTTCAAGACTGTTGGAAGACCATTTCAGGTGACTACCTCTTGAAGCTCATCAAGAGAATGCCAAGAGTGTGCAAAACAGTAATCAAAGCAAAAGGTGGCTACTTTGAAGAACCTAGTCCTAGAATATGACATATTTTCAGTTGTTTCACACTTTTTTGTTATGTATATAATTCCACTTGTGTTAATTCAAAGTTTTGATGCCTTCAGTGTGAATCTACAATTTTCATAGTCATGAAAATAAAGAAAACTCTTTGAATGAGAATGTGTGTCCAAACTTTTGGTCTGTACTGTAGTTGGTGTGGCTGAGACATGGTTGGACTCTTCGCATGACTAGGCTGTTAATATTGAGGGTTTTACACTATTTAGAAAAGACAGGATCAATAGATAAGGTGGTGGCGTGTGCGTGTATGTGAGGGGTGATCTGAAGACAAGTGTGAAAGAGGCAATTGTGGGTGCGGATGGTGAGGCTGTAGAAACCATATGGGTGGAAGTTCAAAGGGATATAAAGACTGAAAAAATAATACTTGGTGTAATCTATAGACCCCCTAACATCACAGAGGAGATAGAAGCTCAACTATATAACCAAATAGAACGGGCTGCACAGGCTGGCACAGTGGTCATAATGGGAGATTTTAACTTCCCAGACATTGACTGGGGTCATGGTTCTGCCTCAACCACAAAGTTGAAAAGATTCCTCAACTTGTTGCAGGACCACTTTATGGGCCAGTTTGTAGAAGCTCCCACTAGGGGCAATGCTCTGTTGGATCTGGTAATTTCTAATGATGCAGAGCTTGTTGGAAAGGTTACTGTTCGAGAAACACTAGGTAATCGTGACCACAATATAATTAAATTCCCCCTACACTATAAGGTGCAAACTCTGTCAGGCAGAACAAAGACACTGAATATTAAAATGGCTAATCTCCTTAGGTTGAGGGCAGCATTTCAGGGCATATACTGTGTGCAGCTACTGTCACATAACAATATTGAGGATAAATGGGAGAGCTTTAAATCCACATTGAGTAATTGCACAATTTTTTTTATTCCTTTAGGTAACAAGTATAAATGGCAAGAATTAAACCTCCCATGGTTTACAGCTACTGTAAAAAGGACAATAAATGACAAAAAAGGACATTTAAAAAATACAAATCTAAGGGGTCAGATGTAGCCTTTGAAGTTAATGATATTGAGGACGGGATTAATAGCACCATTTCTATTTTTGCAGACGACACTAAGCTGTGTAGTACTGTGCAGTCTATGGAAGATGTCCATATACTACAAGCTGTCTTCAACACTCTGAGTGATTGGCCATTAACTTGGCAAATAAGGTTCAATGTGGATAAATGTAAAGTTCTGCATCTTGGTAGTAATAATCTCTGTGCATCATATGTCCTAGGGCAGTGTTCCCCAACTCCAGCCCTCAGGGCCCACCTTCCGGTCATGTTTTCAGGATTTCCATAGTATTGAGCAGGTGATACAATTAGTGTTGATGCAGCAAGACTTACCTCAGGCATTCATTCTGTGGGATATTCTCAAATCATGACCGGTAGGTGGGCCCTGAGGACTGGAGTTGGGGAACACTGTCCTAGGGGATGTAACACTGGGAGAGTCACTTATAGAGAAGGATTTGGGTGTCCTTGTAGATGGCAGATTAAATAACAGCATGCAATGTCAATCAGCTGCTTCTAAGGCCACCAGGATATTGTCATGCATTAAACAAGGCACGGACTCGCGGGGCAGGGATGTAATATTACCACTTTACAAGGCGTTGGTGCGGCCTCATCTGGAATATGCAGTTCAGTTCTGGGCACCAGTCCATAGAAAGGACGCTCTGCAGCTGGAAAAAAGTACAGAGGAGAGTGACTAAACAGATAAGGAGCATGGAGGGTCTTAGTTATGAAGAAAGATTAAAATAATTAAATCTATTTAGTATTGAGAAGAAACATCTAAGGAGGGACATGATTAACCTGTACAAATATATTAATGGGCCATACAAAACAAAAAAAATGCAGTGAAAAACTGTTCCAAGTAAAATGAACTCAAAAGACAAGGGTGCACTGCCTCTGACTGGAGAAGAAAAAGTTCAGTCTCCAGAAGCGCCAACACTTTACTGTAAGAACTGTGAATCTGTGGAACAGACTTCCTCAGGACGTGGTCACAGCAGGAACAGTGGACAGTTTTAAAAAGGGTTTAGAGGAATTCTTAAAAGTAAATTACATTAATTCTTATGAAAATGTGTAGAAATCTGAGTCTCACTTCCTTCTGGGATTCGAGTCCCCACCTATCCCTTGGTTGAACTTGATGGACTTATGTCTTTTTTCAACCGTATTAACTATGTAATTATGGCAGCTTATTCTGAAAAAAAATTAACTAAAAAAAAATTCTGAGATTACCACACAAATAACCATGACAGTTACACTTTAACAATGCCCGTAGTCCATACTGTATGTACATAATTAAAACATATAAATACCACAGTCACAGCATAAAATGATTGCCATTCAAGCACAAATAAATGCCCGGTTATAAAATATTTTCAGAATTATAACCACAATACCTACGCTACCTGGTTTTCCACCAAATTGAGCTTAGCTATCTGGAATGTTCAATGGAGAACTAAGTTTGGTTAAGTAGGCCAGCGGGAGGTTGCATTTTTATTATATGGAGCATCCAGGAGAAAATTTACAATGCATGTGGACTTCCTTGAGTGTTACAGACTTTTTTAGGGCACAGCTGAATGGCAACACTAGTCCCGGCCAGGAGCGCAAGGGCATCATAGTGGATCAGTGATCCCATAGACACTTGCAATGTGAGTCGCATGTGTCCTGCAACTGCGACCTCTGAATCGCAAAAGCCTATAACTCTGTGGGCTCAACTCTGTGGATTTTCTGCAATTCAGGGGTTGCAGACCCTTCATATGTGGGACTCGCGCTGCAACCTCACTAATTTCTATGGGATCACCAGTGATCCTTGCCCTGACTAATATAGCTGTACCATTTTATAAGGTGGTATTTTTTAGTACTTCTATATATTAGAAATTTACATACAGTAACTCTTACATAACAGTTGCATGTATAAGATCTCAAATACATGATAGACCCATCTGCACATAGCCTGTAGAAATCCCTCAGAAAAAGTCTCTGTATGAAATCAGAGGCATATGAACTGTTGGGGCACACAGATGCCTATAGTTGCCGTATAAAGCCTCCCTTCAAATAGGAGGTTTAGAGGTACAAAGACATAGTATGGTAGCCTACATGAGCCCTCAAACTGGACAACACCTTTATATGTACAAGACTTAAATGCAGGAAGATTAGCATGATTGCATAATGTGTATATAGACATAATGTTGTGTTAAGAACCTAAATACAAACCAGAGACATACGTATCAGAACAGTACATCGTCCTCACTGAAAAAACTCACTGAAAAAAAAAAAAATGACAACTCTGCAGCAGCACTATATAAGTGATTTTATAACCAGCATTGTGTGCCAGTGCAATCATTAAAAGCCCTCTGGTAAGACATTAGGGAATAGTCTACATATTGTGACACAGTGAGAGGTTTGGTCTGGGAAAACAGGTATTTTCCTCGCAGCATGTGCTGATGGACTGATTTACAGTCAGGTGAGGTCAAATACCGGACGAGATTTTAAATGCCGGTCCGGGTTTTGGCAGCACCTAGCTGTCCTTAAAGGGGTACTATCATCTTAATGACCACTGTTAAATCTGTTAATGATTTAACAGTGATCATTTTTCTAAATATATTTCATTAACAAATCCCCACCCCTTAGAAAAAAATAAACCTATACTTACCTGACTATTGTCTTCCGTCTCCCCTGGTTACAGCCACCACTCTTCTCAGGAATCGCGGTGGCCGCGCGTGCGCAGACGACTTCTTTTCTTCTCCCGGCTGGCCGCGCGCTGTACTGAACGCACACGCCGAGTCCGCGCATGCGCCCTGGTGACTTCTTCCTGGCAAGTATACTATACTGGCCAGGAAGAAGTCACCAGGGCGCATGTGCGGACTCGGCGTGCGCGTTCAGTACAGCGTGCGGCCCGGCCGGGAGAAGACATCAATGAAGATGGAGCCCGCCCCCTGCCGAAACCAGGAAGTGGACGGTGCGCCGGGAGCAGGTAAGTATGAAACTGCGTCTTGAGAAAACCCCTTTAAATAAAACACTGAACTGTTTGATCCAAATAACTTGTTGTTACCTCTATACTGCGTCTGCTAATCTTGTCTACCAGAGCGTAACCCCACAATTGGTGGAGGATGCGGGCAAGAGCAGTGAGGCTGGTGTGAACGCCTATTTTTTGGGTTTCTGCATTTTTCAGGCACGGTTGTATGTCGTACATTAAACCAGCTGTATTACAACCAGTGCCCCACGACAAAATGGAGGCTGTTGTGAAGGCCCTCAAGGAGCTAATCTGCAGCAGCAACAGACAAACCGGCAGCAACGCGAGGCTAATAAGCAGCAGCAGGAGACTAAACAGTTGCTGCTACCACATTTGATGGCTTTACAGACAGCAGGGGCAACCCCGAGCGTCCACGATGCCCGGAATGCAGCCTGTGCTGCAATTCCTAAGATGACCCCCACAGACGACATCAAAACCTACCTGGCGATGTATGATGTATGAGAAAGTGGAAAGCTACCCCGCGACCAGTGGGCTGAGGTTGTCGCTCTGTTGCTGGCATCCGATTCCCAGTGGGTGTATTTCGACTTGCCGGACAACTACCAGAAAGTCAAGGGTGAGATTCTGGCAAGACTGGGGGTGAATGTGTTGGTCCAGGCCCTGCGGGTGCATCAGTTGGGTTCAGCCCGGCTGAGCCTGCAAGACCCCAGTATTATTACTTACTTCACCTCTTACAAAAATCGCTACAGCCTGACGTGCTGACTCCCACTGCTATACTGGATCGTCTGTTAGCCGATATGTTCTGGAGGGCTTTGCCATACCCTCTCCAGCACTGCATCGGTCAGGTGTCTCCTGGCAATGCCCTTGAGATGGTAGACCTGGTGGAATGCTATGGAGCTACCAGGAATCTGGAGGGGGGTCGGCAAACCCCAGAAATCTCCACCCCAGGCCCGGAGATTTGAGCCAAGCAAAACCCGCCCGGGATGTACCCACAGCGGACCTGGCTCTGATAGTCTGCTGGCGGTGTCAGGAGCCTGGCCATGTAATGGCTGACTGTCCCCATCGGGTTGAGCCCAATTACACTAACTATGGCTACCATCAGTAACTATATGCCAGGAGGCTGTGTGCAACAGAGTCTCTAGATCATTTGTGCCAGGTGGAAGTGGGAGACACTCCGGCGGAGGCTCTGCTGGACTCAGGGAGTCTGGTGACCCTAGTAAGGGCTACCCTGGTGTGGTCCACTGAGTATACTGGCCGGAAAGTCGGGGTGATGTGCATCCATGGAGACTTAAAAGACTACCCCCCCGCGCTGGTGTCTCTAACCAAAGTGGTCGGTAGATGGACCCACGAGGTGGCTGTCGCCACAAATCTACATTATGAACTCATAATAGGGAAAGGCTTCCCGGCACTGTGGCCTGCTATGAGAGTGACTGATACTCATGAGACAGGGGTAACCCTAGCAGAATGACCCGGCTCACGGGGGAGACAGAGAACCTTGGAAATCTGAGACCAAAGGGCCAGCGGTAGGGGTGACCGCCACTTCGGTGGAAGATGGGGAGACAACCCCGCTAAGTGTGATGGTGGGAGACAAGGAGGACTTGCCGCTGGGTCCTGAATAGGCAGACCTTAATGTCTCCGTGGATAATTTTGGTACCGCCTAACGTCGGGTTTGCAGAAAACTCAGGATCGTAATCTACAGCGGTTTTATGTTTCAATGGTGTTTATTACGTTTTTCACAATAATGAGATACACATTACAATGTGCATAAAATAAGAGGCAAGGAGCCCAATCAACTGGACCTTCCAAACAAATAAAATAACGAACAAAAAGACTTACAGAGAATTAAGCATAAATAATAAAAATAAAAAATAAAAATAAAAAGATCAGGGGTAATAGACATACCGCTTCAGGGGGCATGATTTAGCTAACAGGAGGCGACCAGAAAGTCGAGGGTTAGACCTCACATCCATCTCTCAGGGTACAACAAATCCAGGATGCCACCATCAGAGTTCATGATAGAGGGAAAGATCAGTCGAGTGGGGAGAGGACGCCCAGGGCTCCCAGACTCCTTCAAACAAAGCAAATGTGTCCGAGCGGATTGCCGACAGCCTTTCAGATTGGTAGATCTTATTGATTCTATCAATCACAGCTTGATAGCTCAATGACAAGGATCGCCACTGAGAGGCAATGTGGATCCTAGCTGCCATCAGGATAAACTGGGCCAGTTTAAATTTAGCATTTGCTAATTTAGACGGTTTGTCTCCAAGTAAAAAGACTGAGGGTGTGGGGAGGAGGACCCCAGTAAGGCTGATAGTAAGTCACAGATGCGACCCCACAACCTAGAAGCTATGGGACATGTCCACCAAATATGGAGCATCGTGCCCTCCTCATCACACCCCCGAAAGCAGGCAGAGGGGACCTCTGGGTAGAAGTGATGCAATTTGGCCGGCACAAGGTATGTCCGGTGGAGTATTTTAATGGAAGTCTCCGCCAGAGTAGTCTGCCATGACCCTCTAGTCAAAGTCTGGGAGCGCTGGTGCCATCTAGATACACTCGATTCCTCCGACAGATCCGCCTCCCACTCCAACATATAGTGGAGTTTGGTGTCCTCTGGGGGTGCAGTGAGGATAGAATATATCCTGGACAGTAGGCCTTGTTTATATAGGGAGAAGGCCATTAGCCTTTCAAAAGGAGCATAGTCAATTTCGTGAGAACCAGTCTTCAGGGAGTGGAGGAAGGAAATCTACAGCGGTTTTACTGGCCCAGCATATTCAAAGAAGTGAAAGAGTTTTGTAAGTATTGCCAGACCTGCCAGATAACTAGCCACCAGCCACATTTCCGTAGTCCCCTAGTACCTCTCCCGATTATTGAAGTACCGTTTGACCGAATAGCTATGGCCCTCATAGGCCCAGTACCGAAGTCTGCCAGAGGGCATATACACATCTTAGTCATTCTAGACTAGGGTTGTTACCCTATCGATACTTTTGTCCCAGTATCAATACGATACCGGGATTTGACATTTATCGATAGTAGATATCTTCAAATGAAGGAGAAAAACAAAACGAGCGGCACTCACCAGCCAGAAGAAGCGCACACACGCGCGAAACGGCTGTTGCTTAATGCTGTGTTTGCACCGAATGAACCCCCCTCCTGCCTTGGAATAAAGTGTACCTTTCTACAATCGGTGAGTGCCGCTCGTTTTGTTTTTCTCCTTCATTTGAAGATATTTTGCATACTCACTGCTGCTACAGGCTGAGCACCACCGTGAGGCATCACTCCTCGGTATCGGCATCCAAAATAACTATAGGTTTGGTGTAGTGCCACTGGTTACCTTCTCTACATTTTGATATTTATCGATACTAGGCTGCCCTACTGCGCAGCCTAGCATCACAGAACATGAGAGCGCTCGTGTTCCCTCAGCAGCACAGGGGAGAAGGAGTCACTCCCTCCTCCCTGTGCCGCTGCTGCTGCCAATAAGAAGAGAGAGGGGCAGAGGAGGGGCGGGTGCACTGCGCCACCAATGATAGTTGAGGACCTTTCATGGGTCCAAACATTGTAAACTAACTATCAGGATATGTAGGGTGGCACCCAGGGATCTCACTGCTCTTACTGTTATTCCTGGGCACCGCTCCATTCGCCCACTGTGGCCCCCGGTATATTCTCCAGCTATGTATGCTAATTGCTAGCATCAGAGCAATGGGGAGGAGACTGCCCTTTTTCTCAATGGGAGTTCCTGTAGCGCTGTCCAATTAAAGCGCAGAGTGTCACAGCCAGGGAGAAAAAAAATATCACCTTCTCCCTGGCTGTGACAATCTGCTCATTGATTGCATAGCGGCACCTGCCTCTGATCTGCTGCCGACACCCGCCTCCTGTATTGAAGGTTAATTATCATTGGTGGCGCAGTGTGCCCGCCCCCCCCCCCCACCAGTATTAAAAACATTCATTTTCAATGGGGCCGGAATGTGCTGTCCGCATCCACACTTCCAGATCCGCAAAAAAAAAAATAGAACATGTCCTATTTTTGGACAAGAAAAGGTATTTTCTATGAGAGTGCTGACGATGTGCGGTCCACATTGCCGGTGTCCGTGTTTTGCGGATCTGCAATTTGCAGATCTGCAAAACACATACGAACGTGTGAATGCACTCTAATCCTGGGGCTCCTATCGGTTACCATGGCAGCTAGGACGCTACTGAAGCCCGGGCTGCCATGGTAACATCCCTGCTGCAATGGTAACATCCCTGCTGCCATGTGCACAGGGAAGCAGGGACAGTGTAAAGTCCTTTTCACCCTGATAGAGCTCTATTAGAGTGAATAGGACAAGGGATTAAAAGAGCCCAAGAAATAAAAATAAAGTTAAAAAAAACATCAAAATATTAACTATAAATCACCCACATTCCCAATTTTACATATAAAATATATAAATAAACATATCACATATCGCCACATCCCAAAAGTCCAAACTATTAAAATATAAAAAAATCTCCGATGTGGTGAACGCAGGAACAGAAAAAATAAAATAAAACAAAATGTGCGAATCAACATTTTTTAAAATCCAGAATGCACTTGGCTTTTTTGGTGTTTTATTTTTTTTGCGTGGTATCGAATGGTATAGAGTATCGCAATACTTTTTTATGGTATCGAAATCGAATCAAAATTTTGGTATCGCAACAACCCAATTCTAGACTACTCCACTCGGTACCCGGAGGCAGTGCCACTGCGACATACCTCAGCCAAACTCATAGCTAAGGAGTTAATGGAGATGTTTTGCCGAGTTGGACTACCTAAAGAGGTTCTGACTGACCAAGGTACCCCTTTTATGTACAAGGTGATGAGGGAACTCTGTAAGTTGCTGCACATAAAACAACTACGAGCTTCCGTTTACCATCCACAAACGGATGGTCTGGTAGAACGGTTTAACCAAACATTAAAAAATATGTTGAAAAAGGTAGTGTCTAAAGATGGGAAGGACTGGGACCTCCTTCTGCCCTATCTCATGTTCGCAGTGCGAGAGGTACCCCACTACTGGGTTCTTGGCCCTTCGAACTTATATATGGCAGACACCCTCGCGGTCTCTTGGACATGGCCAAAGAGGCGTGGGAACAACAACCCCCACCGCACAGAAGTGTTGTTGAGTACGTCACCCAGATGCAAGATCAGATAGAGACAGTGTTGCCTCTTGTTAGGGAGCATATGGAGGCAGTTCAGCGAGCCTAGAGTCGGGTCTATAATCGGCAGACTCGGGTTCGGATCTTTAACCCTGGTGACCGGGTTTTGGTTCTGGTGCCGACCGTGGACAGTAAGTTCCTGGCTAGGTGGCAGGGGCCCTACGAGGTACTCGAGAAAATTGGAGATGTAAACTACAAGGTACACCAGCCAGGGCGGCGAAAGCTGTTGCAGGTATACCATGTGAATTTACTCAAACCATGGAAAGATAGGGAAAACAGCCCGCGACTGGGTTTTCTAGGGGAAGAGGTACCGACTCCTCTGTCTAATGCAAGAGAGCTGGCTGCCACAGTAAAAATTGCTTACAGCCTCTCCTCTAAACAGACTCAGGAGGCCAGGGAGTTCGTTAGTCGGAACACGGATGTGTTCTCGGACCTCCCTGGGTGCACCTCCATAATCCAGCATGACATGGTCACTGAGCCTCAGGCAAAAGTCTGATTAAAACCATACCGGCTATCCGAGGCTTGGCGACAAGCCATATCGGAGGAGGTGCAGCTAATGTTGCAGCTAGACGTCATTGAGGAGTCAAAAAGTGAGTGGGCCAGTCCTATAGTATTGATACCCAAGCCGGACGGGACGTTGTGGTTTTGTAACGACGTTTGAAAATCTAACGAGGTTTCCAAGTTCGATGCGTATTCCATGCCCCGGGTGGATGAGCTCATCGAGAGGTTAGGACAAGCCCAGTATTTTTCTGTTTTGGACCTCACAAAAGTGTACTTGGCAGGTGCCCTTAACGGAGGCTGCCAAAGGTAAAACTGCCTTTATCATGCTGTATCAACATAAGGTCTTATCCTTTGGTCTGTATGGTGCCCCCGCCACTTTTGAGCGACTAATGTACATTGTGCTTCGTCCACATCGTTGGTACGCTTCAGCTTACCTGGATGATATTGTCATCCACAATACCGACTGGGAAAGTCACCTACCCAAAGTGCAGGCTGTAGTGGACTCCCTTCGGAAAGCTTTCCTAGCCGCTAAGCCCTAAAAATGTGCGATAGGGTTAGAAGAGAGTAAGTACCTGGGGTATGTCATTGGGCACGGAGTCATTAAACCCCAAGTGAACAAAATAGAGGCGATACGGAATTGGCCTCGACCTGTCACCACTAGGCAAATAAAGTAATTCCTGGGAATGGTGGGCTATTACATGAGGCTTGTTCCCCACTTTGCTACTCTAGCCGCACCCTTGACAGGACTCTTGAAGGGACACAAGTCAACGATGGTTTGCTGGGATGATCGGGCAGAAGAAGCTTTCTCCGCTTTGAAGTCGCCCCTGTGCAGGTCCCCGGTTTTGGTGACGTCTGACTTCAAAAGGCAGTTTATAGTACAGATCGATGCCTCCGAAGTATGCCTCGTGCTGTACTGTCTCAGGAAGTCAACGAGGAGGAGCCTCCTGTTGTCTTCCTCAGCCGTAAGCTCACCCCAGCCGAGACCCGTTATAGTATAGTGGAGAGGGAGTGCCTGGCTATCAAGTGGGCACTAGAATCTCTCCGCTATTATTTATTGGGGGGAAAATTCCACCTGGTGACTGACCACTCCCCTCTCAAGTGGATGAGCCAGGCCAAGCACAGAAATGCCCGGGTCATCCGATGGTTTCTCACCCTACAAAACTTTGCGTTTTCGGTGGAACACAGGGCAGGACGTTTACAGGGAAACGCAGATGCCCTGTCCTGGGTACACTGTCTGGCGTGTGTTCACCCCCTTAGGGTTGAACAAAGGGTAGGTATGTAACACAGTGAGAGGTTTGATCTGGGAAAACAGGTATTTTCCTCCCAGCATGTGCTGCTGGGCTGATTTACAGCCAGGTGAGGTCAAATACTGGACCGGTATTTAAATGCCGGTCCAGGTTTTGGCAGCACCTGGCTGTCCTTAAATAGGCAGCTGGGCTCAGAAGCCATGTCTCTGTGTTGGGATCTGGGAGCCTTGTGTCTGGGTGAAGGCTTGCTACCTGTTTGGCGTGACAACAGTTTGGTGCTGCTATCAGCAAGGACTCTTTGAGGCAGAATTGCTGCATGGTGTGAATTACCACCAACACTGGAAGGTGACTTTTTTGTTTCAATATGACTGCTTCTTTTGTCACTCGTCTAAAGTGTGAATAAAACACTGAACTATTTGATCCAAAGAACTTGTTGTTGTCTCTATACTGCGTTCGCTGATCCTGTCTACTAGAGCAAAACCCCACAATATATACATAGCATTGTAAGGTTTATAAAACTAAATATTAAAAAGTTCTTGACCTTAGCAGTCAACTTATTGTAAATCGATGCAGAAAAGTTATCCATTCACAAAAAACCCTAGGGAGATAAAACTTTTAACTCAATAATATATTTTAACAGCTGGACTTTTTTTTGAATGTGGTATGGTGAGGCCATTATTGAGTATAGAAATACTGATCTTAATATTGGCAGCTACAATTATACTATGCATTCATACATATTATTTGTTTTGTACTTTTTTTAAACAAATTTTTCTTTTACATCACTCACTCTATTTTTGAAATATGGGTGGGAAGGCTGGTGCAGTTAGCTATGTTAATGAGTTTCACTCCAGATTTATCACTGTCATTTTTAGGGCTCATGCACACAACTGTATGTGTAGAAGGAATTATTAATTATTAATATTTTGGGAGAATATTAATAATTCATATTCAGAAATAGGCGGGAATCATCTGTTGATAACTCTGCCTATTTATACTTTACTAACTACCTAACTATCTTCCTTGTTGCTCTTACACTTTCCCTGAACTACATGCGTTCACTATGTTATATACTACGGCGCCTCCCAAAAATACTATACAGTGTATTATTTATAATAAAGTATATTTATTAACACAATAACACGTCTACAGTCTTATTATTGCTATAACTATATATTATATATTTATATCAATGGACATATAAATATATATATACTTATAGTCGCACACAGTAATATATTAACACCACTACAATACACCTAAACTACGCTACACACAGTACAATATCTTACACAACTCCACCCCAAACTCTATCTAAAAATACACTTACACACACGTACACGTTATTTAGCAGCAGCCCACTCAACCTGGCTATATTCTGTCCCTACGGGGTAAAAAGGGGTAAAACACAATATGGGACTACAAGGGTTAGGCCGAATGCACACGGCCGTAAGCGGTCCGTGGAACCGCGGCCTGGATTTCTGCTGAGAGCAGGAGCGCACGGCGTCATGGGTTGCTATGGCGGCCTTGCGCTCCCTGCTGCCGCCACAGTACAGTAATACACTGGTATGATCGATACCTGTGTATTACTGTACAGCAGCAGGGAGCGCACGGCGTCATAGCAACCCATGACGCCGTGCGCTCCTGCACTCAGCAGGAATCCAGGCCGCGGTTCCACGGACCGCTCACGGCCTTGAACAACGGCCGTGTGCATTTGGCCTTAATAGGACGATGCAGGCCAGGGATACAGTTGGTGGCAAGGTAGAATGCAGGCATATGCAGGACACCAGTGAAGGGGTAACTGCGGGGGTATATAGAGTCTGTGGGCTATGGCAGGAGTAAAAGGGTTAATACTGTAGGCAGAGGCTTAGGAGAATGCAGGGCAGGGGGTATCAGTGGGATAATGCAGGGCAGGGGGAATAGCAGGGGTTAATGCAGGGGATCAGGGTTAATATAAGGGTTAATCGTTGGTGTTATAGGGTACTCAGTCAGATGCAGGGGTTAATGCTCGTCTTCCAGGGGTGCTTGTCTCTAGGGGATGATCTTCGCAATGTACTGCTTGTTCTCCTGGTGGATTATTCTCTTGTCCGGGCTGCATGGCTTAACTGAAGAGCGCAGTGCCGCCGGACTATTTAAATGCACGCAGGCAAGGACATGTGGGCCGGTGCGGCGATATGATGTCGCCACACCAGCCCGCAGCCGCGCATCCCTGCATGCGCCTTCAGAGGAATGCGCAGCGTGCTTCCAGGCGGGGGGAAGCTTAGATCCTCCCGCCTGTGAAGCGCCTGCATACCCCAGGTACTGTAATTACCGCACCGGAGGTATGTAACAAACATAGGCAGGGGAACTTTTGTTTACCAGACGCATCCGCACCTAAATAAAACAAACTGAATTCTTTTAGGTGAAGGGAAGACAAAAAAAAACCTAAAATAATGTGGTTGCATAAGTGTGCACACCCTCTTATAGCTGGGGATGTAGCTGTGTTCAGAATTAAGCAATTACATTCAAAATCATGTTAAATAGGAGTCAGCATACACCTGCCATCATTTAAAGTGCCTCTGATTAACCCCAAATAAAGTTCAGCCGCTCTAGTTGGTCTTTCCTGAAATTTTCTTAGTCACATCCCACAGCAAAAGCCATGGTCCACAGAGAGCTTCCAAAGCATCAGAGGGATCTCATTGCTAAAAGGTATCAGTCAGGAGAAGGGTACAAAAGAATTTCAAAGGCATTAGATATACCATGGAACACAGTGAAGACAGTCATCATCAAGTGGAGAAAATATGGCACAACAGTGACATTACCAAGAACTGGATGTGTTATGGACTATTGATACAAAATGGATACTTGCTTCTTGAGAACTATACTGTAGTTAAAATGGCAGCCAGGCATCTTGTTTTCTGCTTTATTATGTGCCTTCAGACGGTTTCCGTTCAGCTCAAGCAAGCAGCTTCCCCCATCTGGAAGGGGGAGGGGGGAACTTCCTCTTGCACATAGATGTGACAGAAAATACAGAGTTTATAACCAATAGAAAAGACATACGCCACCTTACACCCCCCACTCCTTCCTGTCCTATATACTGTCTGCTGTTCCACAATAACCCAGAGATATGCTTTGATTCCCACCTGCGTGTGTCAGTGTCATTTCTCTCCAGGCCTGTAAACCCACCTCTGTAATTTACACCAGCACATCAACTTTACTGACCATTGATCAGATCCAAAACAGATCTCCCTCCAAAATTGATGAAAAGGTGAGAAGAAAACTGGTCTGGGAGGCTTCCAAGAGGCCTACAGCAACATGAAAGGAGCTGCAGGAATATCTGGCAAGTACTGGCGGTGTGGTACATGTGACAACAATCTCCCATGTTCTTCATATGTCTGGGCTATGGGGTAGAGTGGCAAGATGAAAGCCTTTTCTTATGAAGAAAAACATCCAAGGCGGGCTACATTTTGCAAAAACACATCTGAAGTCTCCCAAAAGCGGTGGGAAAAGCTGTTATGGTCTGATGAAACCAAGGTTGAACATTTTGGCCATAATTCCAAAAGAGATGTTTGGTGCAAAAACAACACTGCACATCACTAAAAGAACACCATACCCACAGTGAAACATGGTGGTGGCAGCATCATGCTTTGGGGCTGTTTTTCTTCAGCTGGAACTGGGGCCTTAGTTAAGCTAGAGGGAATTATGAACAGTTCCAAATACCAGTCAATACTGGCACAAAACCTTCAGGCTTCTGCTAGAAAGCTGAACATGAAGAGGAACTTCATCTTTCAGCATGACAACGACCCAAAGCATACATCCAAATCAACAAAGGAATGGATTCACCAGAAGAAGATTAAAGTTTTGGAATGGCCCAGCCAGAGCCCAGACCTGAATCCGATTGAAAATCTGTGGGGTGATGTGAAGAGTGCTGTAAAAAAATCAAAATCAAAAGGTGCTTTAACAAAGTATTAGTTTAAGGGTGTGCATACTTATGCAACCATATTATTTTATTTTTAAATTTTTTCTTCCCTCTGCCTAAAAGATTTCAGTTTGTTTTTCAATCGAGTTGTACAGTTTACAGGTCACATTAAAGGTGGAAAAAGTTCTGAAATGATTTATCTTTGTCTCGTTTTTTTACAGCACAGAAACCTGACATTTTAACAGGTGTATGTAGGCTTTTTATATCCACTGTATATATCTATATGGATACTTGGGGCGCATCTATAGATATATATATATATATATATATATATATATATATATTGTGACACAGTAAAGGGAATTGTATGTGGAGGCCAGTATTTTCCTCCCAGTGTGTGCTGCTGGGCTGATTTGCAGCCAGGTGAAGTCAAACACTGGACTGGATTTTAAGTGCCGATCCTGGTTTTAACAACACCTTGCTCTCCTTAAAAGACATCTGGGCTCAGCAGCAAGTTATCTCTGTATTGGGATTTGAGGCTGTGTCTGTGTGTGAGGCTTGTAGCTGGATGCATGCCTGCGACCTGTCTGGGAGGACAAGGGAACGACATCCAGGTCTGGGACTCTTTATGCAGTACCCGCAACATGGTGTGAAGTGAACACCAGGACTTGACCCTCTTATACGGTGCCTGCAGCAAGGTGTGAATGGAACACCAGGATTTAAACCACGGTGACTTTGTTTATATTTTGTTAACCTGCCAAGTGTGAATAAACACTGAACTGTTTAAGTTAAAGACTTTGGTGTTGCCTCTATACTGCGTCCGCTAACCTGCCTACTAGAGCGAATCCCCACATTTGGTGTCGGATGCGAGCAAACGCAGTGAGGCAGGCGTGAAGGCTGAAAAGTTTTTTGTTTTCCCAGGCACAAGTGCATGTCTTATATTAATCTGGCAAGGTTACGACCCGTGTCCCCTGACAAAATGGAGGTGGTCGTGGGCTCTCGTGGAGGCTAACTTGCAGCAGCAGGAAATTAACCAGCTGCTATTACAACATTACCGCACATAGTCAGAGGAGGGCATGACAACATGGAGATTTAAAACTTCCTGTTGTTCCCAGCCCTGTGGCCGGCCATTGCACATACTGATCCCCAGGAGATAGGGAAAGCTCCAGTAGCGAGGACTGGCCCAGATATGGTGTTAGAACACCAGAAACCCAAGGCGGAGGGGCCCACGGTAGGTCCGGGGGGTGAGGGGGAGACAATCCCACTGAATAGGATAGGTAGGGAGCATAGGAAGATAGCTCCGCCAGCCCAGAATCAGGCCTATAATCGAGCATCTGGGGTCCGTAACTGTAGCCGGGGAGATCCCGTTTTGGTTTTTGGGCCTCCTGTCGACAGTAAGTTCCTCGCTAGGTGGCAGGGGCCCTACAAAACATCAGAGAAAGTTGGAGACACAAATTACAAGGTACGCCAGCCAGGTCGGCAAAAGCTGAGGCAGGCCTACCATGTCAATTTACTATTACCTCGAAAGGCTAGGGAGACCTGTACTGAGAACAGCCCATTGCCGGTTTATCTAGGGGAAGAGATTTCAGTCCCTCTGCTACAGGGAAAGCGGCTGCCACAGAAAAGCTGACTTACAGCTTTTTACACTAAGCAGACTCAGGGGGGCAGGGTGTTCGTGGGTCGGAACACGGATATGTTCTCTGACCTCCCTGAACGCCCTTCCATAACCCACCGTGAGATTGTCACTGAGCCCCAGGCAAAAGTCTGGTTAAAGCTGTATCGGGTGCCCGTGGCTCGGCGGCAAGCTATCTCTGAAGGAGCAATACGGGGTTTGTCGTGGCCTGTCACCACCTGGACAAAGAGAGAAAGTCCTGTGTCACCAGATGGCTCTGGTCACTGCAGAACTTTGAGTTCACGGTGGAGCACAGAGCAGGCTGGTTGCGGGAAAACACAGAGGCACTGTCCCGAGTGCACTGTTTATGCATGTGTTCACCCCGTCAAGGTTGAACAAGGGGGGGAGGGGGGTGGTATGTGACACAGTAATGGGAATTGTATGTGGAGGCAGCTATTTTCCTCCCAGTGTGTGCTGCTGGGCTGATTTGCAGCCAGGTGGGGTCAAACACCGGACTGGATATTAAGTGCCAGTCCTGGTTTCAACAACACCTTGCTCTCCTTAAAATACAGATGGGCTCAGCAGCAAGTTATCTCTGTATTGGGATCTGAGGCTGTGTGTAGCTGGATGCATGTCTGCGACCTGTCTGGGAGGACATAGGAACGACATCCAGGACTGGGATTCTTTATGCGGTACCCGCAACATGGTGTGAAGTGAACACCAGGACTTGACCCTCTTATGCGGTACCTGCAGCAAGGTGTGAATGGAACACCAGGATTTAAACCACGGTGACTTTGTTTATATTTTGTTAACCTGCCAAGTGTGAATAAACGCTGAACTGTTTAAAGGGACACTGACAGGCCATTAGAGCATATAAAGTGACATATATTCTTCTATTGGTCTTAATATGCTTAATTAAACTATACCATTATCACCCCTCTCTGCCTTTCCGTTATTTATAAAAAGTTTTTTTTATCAGTATGCAAATTACCTTACTTTGTGCCCAAGGGGCTGTCCCTCATTCAGTTGTGTGCCCAGCCGCGCCCCAACTGCCGTCTCCTAGTGACGCCCAGCTCATTAGTATTCACTGCACTTGGCGGCTTTTCTTTCTCCCGACGCGGCGAAATCCCGCGCATGCATTACTATCTTCTACTGGAGCTGGAGGGTGCTGGGGACCTTATCCGGCGCAGGCACGGAGAGACAAGATGAAGCTGATGCCAGGAAGATAGTACTGGGCATGCGCGGGATTTCACCGCGTTGGGATAAAAAAAAGCCGCCCAGTGCAGTGAATACTAATGAGCTGGGCGGCACTAGGAGACAGCAGTTGGGGCGCGGCTGGGCACAGAACTGAATGAGGGACAGCCCCTTGGGCATAAAGTAAGGTAATTTGCATATTGATAAAAACACTTTTTATAAGTAACGGAAAGGCAGCGAGGGGTGATAATGGTATAGTTTAATTAAGCATATTAGGGCCAATAGAAGAATATATGTCACTTTATATGCTCTAACGGCCTGTCAGTGTCCCTTTAAGTTAAAGACTTTGTTGTTGCCTCTATACTGCGTCCGCTAACCTGCCTAGCAGAACGAATCCCCACAATATATATATATATATATACACACTGCCTGTCCCAATAAAAATTGCCACATGGATTTAACTAAGCAAATAGTTATGAGCCTCCTATTGGATAATTACTGCATAGGCGATTATCTTTCAGCTGGCAACAATTTATTTAACCCCAACTGGTGCAATGAGTTGCTTCTCATTTCTTAACCATGTCGAACAACATGCTCGGCATGCATGTTGGTACCTGCATTCCCTGGATGTAATGGAGGTCATTATGGCACAAAAAATGGTAAAAGGCAGAGTGGACCCAGCATGCATGTGGAACCTGCACTACCTGAATTTTATGGTGGCCAGTTTGGCACATAACAGGTAGTATTTAGTGTAAGGTTCCCGTCTTATAGAGATTGCCTTGACGTTTGGCAGATGGGCCCAAATAATTTTGTACAATATGTATTTGGCAAGAATCTCAAATTTACAGTATGGACATGGAAAGAATATATGGTCGTGTGCATGAGCCTTTATAAAAAGCAAAAAATACAACAGCCTTCTGCAAACCAAATAAAGCATAAAAAAGTATTCTAAGGCCTCATGCACACGACTGTTGTGTGCATCCGTGGCCGTTGTGCCGTTTTCCGTTTTTTTTCGCGGACCCATTGACTTTCAATGGGTCCGTGGAAAAATCGGAAAATGCACCGTTTTGCAGCCGAGGCCGTGATCCGTGTATCCTGTCCGTCAAAAAAATATGACCTGTCCTATTTTTTTGACGGACAACGGTTCACGGACCCATTCAAGTCAATGGGTCAGTGAAAGAACACGGATGCACACAAGATTGGCATCCGTGTTCGTGATCCGTGGCCGTAGGTTACTTTCATACAGACGGATCCGAAGATCCGTCTGCATAAAAGCTTTTTCTGATCTAAGTTTTCACTTCGTGAAAACTCATTTCCGACAGTATATTCTAACACAGAAGCGTTCCCATGGTGATGGGGACGCTTCTAGTTAGAATACACTGCAAACTTTGTACAAGACTGCCCCCTGCTGCCTGGCACCACCCGATCTCTTACAGGGGGATATGATAGCACAATTAACCCCTTCAGGTGCGGCACCTAAAGGGGTTAATTGTACTATCATATTCCCCTGTAAGAGATCAGGGCTGGATACTGAAGAAGCGAACAGCGAAACCCGGGTCGGGCTTTTTTTATGTGCAAATTTTTAAACTTCTTGATTGTAAGTACAATAAAATCCTTACCATTTGAAGATACCGAGGGTATTGCACCATCTATCTTTATTCCTTTTGAAGGTTCGGTGTCTGGATTCAGAGGCTAGATACTCAGCACGAGATCTGTGGATCAGCAGGAGGTGTTTGTGGTCGTTTGTTCGTATAACTGACATTTTCCAGCAGCATTCACCTCTTTCATTTGGGTTCGGAACTTGGTCATTTGTATAAGATTCGATATGCTACTTATGGATCAGTAGCAGGAGAACTGCGTTATCAACTTATGAATATTTACTGTTTATTTAGAGCGCGGTTCCCGCACCCTTTGACTTTATACATTTTAGGAGGTTGAACCTACTCCCTTAAGGGCGCCGCTGCTGGTGTCTATTTCCATACCAGATAATACTATATAAGCCACACAGAATCACCTACTCTCAGGTCCGGACCAATTATACGTCTCTTATCAGCCATATGTTTATAATTGTTGGCCATCTTTTTCAGATTATTTAGAATTTTCCGCCAAATAGATGACAAAGAAGAGGAAAATAGTTCCTCTTCAGGTATACCAGAAATCTCAGTACCAGAAAATGTGCCAAATTGCGGGTGGAACCCATATGCCCCCAAAAATGGCGACTTATCAGTGGACTCCTGTCTACGGTTATTTACGGCAAACTTGGCTAAAGACAAAAATGAAGACCACTCTTGGTTCTCCGAGACAAAACTTTTCCAGATTCTGATTCGTGCGTTCAGTCTGTCCGTTCGAGTGAGGGTGAAAAGCCAAAGAAAAGGACAATTGTACCCCCAGACAAGTACAGAACGCCTTCCAGAATTTGGAAACAAACAGAGCCCCCCATATCAGAAACCACATCAGAAGGAATACTATGTAATTTCACAATGTTATCAACAAACACTTGTGCAAGAGTTTTAGCATTAGGTAGACCTGGCAATGCTATAAAGTGCGCCATTTAACTAAAGCGATCAACAACCACCAGAATCACAGTTTTCCTGAAGAATTCGTTAAATCTGTGATAAAATCCATGGATAAATGAGTCCAGGGTCGGGACGGGATAGGCAACGGATGTAAAGATCCGGATGGCCGAGTATGTGTCACATTAGCACATGCACAAATACTACAACCTGACACATAGTCCTCAACACACTTACGCAACTCCGGCCACTAGAATCTACGATAGTTGAGATCGACAGTGAATCTGCTCCCAGGATGTCCTGTGAGAACTGTACAGTGATGTTTCTCGAACACCTTGTGACATAATTCTGATAGAACAAGCAACTTCCCCGGAGGGCAAGAATTCGGTGCTTCTCCCTGGGCCTCCAACAACTCTGCCTCAAGGTCGGGATATAGGGCGGATATTACTACCCCTTCAGACAATATCGGACCAGGATCTTCCGAATCCCCCCCCCCCCCCTTCCCCGACAAAGCATCAGCCTTGATGTTCTTAACCCCAGGGCGATAGATTAGAATGAAATTAAATCTGGTAAAAAACAACGACCATCTGGCCTGCCTTGGGTTCAGTCGCTTAGCCGACTCCAGGCAAGCCACAATTTTGTGATCAGTAAGCACAGTAATAGGATGAATTGCTCCTTCCAATCAATGATGCCATTCCTCAAAAGCCAATTTAATGGCCAGAAATTCTCTATCCACGTCATAATTCCTTTTAGCACCTGAGAGTTTCTTAGAGAAGAATGCACATGGGCACCATTCACTAGGTGAAGGACCCTACAACAAGACTACTCCTACCCGTACCTCGGATGCATCAACTTCCACAATGAATGGCTGTGACACATCCGGTTGCACGAGTATAGGAGCAGAAGCAAAACATTCCTTCACCGCTGAAAAGGCTTGTAATGCCTCATCAGACCAGACATCTGAACCTTTCCTAGTCATGTCCGTTAAAGGTTTAACCACAGTAGTTGGTTAAATTTAAGGTAGTAGTTGGTGAACCCCAAAAACCGCATAAGCACTTTCAGATTTTTGGGTCGATCTCAGTCCAACACAGCACGGACCTTCTCTGGATCCATATAAAAAGCGGAAGATGAGAGTAAGTAACCCAGGAATTGCACTTCCTGAACTGCAAATACACACTTAGCATTCAATTTATTCTTTCTTAGGATCTGTAAAATGTCTCAACCTGATGAGTCTTCATTAGAGATGAGCGAATTTTTCAAAAATTTTATTTGCCGGTTCGCCAAAATTCGGTCCGATCTGAATATATTCACGCTGAAATACAATAAAAACTTCTATTTCCTGGCTACAGAGAGCCTTTATAGTGGTGTAACTCGCATAGGGAGTCTGCTTTGGTAGTGATTTTTTTTTTGTAAGTCTGTATGACATGCAGATGACAGATGTCACTCTTAGAATCAATGCACACTTTACTTATTTGGGCAGTCATGGGGCCAAAACTGACCAAATAACTCAAGTATGAAATCAGCCTTACAAGTTGATGTTAGCACCAAGAAGAAGCACACTCCTTTTACACCGTCGTCAGCTGATTCCACATAGATGTCTACAGAACCTGTTCTATTAAACCTTATACCTAAGTAGAGCCCCCCTGACAGAGTGGAGAGGGTGTCAGCAGTAATTTTTTGTTGTCTTCACTGATTAATTTGCCCTTCCTCTGATCCAGCAGAACACTAACCCTAAAAAAACGGATCCTGTCTGTGAAGCATACGCCTTCACTCGGTCAGCATCTGCTCAATAATCCATTAGTATTGCAAATGCCAAAGAAAACAGGAGTGGATCCAAAACAGAGATGACATGTGAATGGAATATTTGCATGTGTTCTGTATTTTGTACCCACTCCTGCTTTTGGCTACCAAATCGAAAGCCAGTTCTGATGTGACCATACAGGCCTTACAGCTGCTACACAGACAGGATCCGTTGTGCATCTAATTTTTGCTTCCTTCTGACAGATCAGAAGAAAGGTCAAATAAAAGATGATGTCAGCCAGGCCGAAAGCCAAAATAGTTAACAAGTCATGAAGTGGGGAGGGTGGGAACAGCATGAGGAGGTCACCGAATGGCACAATAAAAGAGTCTAAAGGTGGCACCATCAGGAGAAGACCACCGAGTGGCACAATGACAGAGTCTGGAGGTGGCGGCAACAAGAGGAGGCCACCGAGTGGCGCAATAACAGAGTCTGGAGGTGGCAGCAGTATGAGGAGGCCACCGAGTGGCACAATGACAGAGACTGGAGTTGGCAGCATCAGGAGAAGGCCACCGAGTGGCACAATGACACAGTCTGGAGTTGGCAGCAGTATGAGGAGGCTACCGAGTAGCAGAATGACAGAATCTGGAGGTGGCGGCAGTATGAGGAGACCACAGAGTGGCCCAATGACAAAGTATAGAGGTGGCGGCAGCAGGAGGAGGCTACAGAGTGGCAAAATGACAGAGTCTGGAGATGGCAGCAGTATGAGGAAGCCACCGAGTGACAAAATGACACAGTCTGGAGTTGGCAGCAGTATGAGGAGGCCACCAAGTGGCACAATGACACAGTTTGGAGTAGCACAATGACAGAGTCTGGAGGTGGCGGCAGCATGAGGAGAACACAGTGTCCCAATGACAGAGCATGGAGGTGGCGGCAGCAGCATCAGGAGGAGGCCACAGAGTGGCACAATGACAGAGTCTGGAGGTGGCGGCAGCAGCAGCATCAGAAGAAGGCCACCGAGTGGCACAATGACACAGTCTGGATTTGGCAGCAGTATGAGGAGGCCACCGAGTGGAACAATGACACTGTTTGGAGGTGGCAGCAGCATGAGGAGACCACAGAGTGGCTCAATGACAGAGTGTGGAGGTGGTGGCAGCAGTAGCATCAGGAGAAGGCTACAGAGTGGCAAAATGACAGAGTCTGGAGTTGGCAGCAGCATGAGGAGGCCACCGAGTGGCACAATGACAGAGTCTAGAGGTGGCGGCAGCAGCAGCATCAGGAGAAGGCCACTGAGTGGCACAATGACACAGTCTGGAGTTGGCAGCAGTATGAGGAGGCCACCGAGTGGCACAGTGACACAGTCTGGAGTTGGCAGCATCAGGACAAAGCCACCAAGTGGCACAATGACAGAGTCTGGAGGTGGCGGCAGCGTGAGGAGACCACAGAGTGTCCCAATGACAGAGTGTAGAGGTGGCGGCAGCCGTAGCATCAGGAGGAGGCCACAGAGTAGCAAAATGACAGAGTCTGGAGGTGGCAGCAGCAGCATCAGGAGAAGGCCACCGAGTGGCACAATGACAGTCTGGAGGTGGCGGCAGCATGAGGAGACCACAGAGTGGCCCAATGACAGAGTCTGTAGGTGACGGCAGCATCAGCAGGAGGCCACAGAGTGGCAAAATGACACAGTCTGGAGTTGGCAGCAGTATGAGGAGGCCACCAAATGGCACGATGACACAGTCTGGAGTTGGCAGCAGTTTGAGGAGGCCACCGAGTGGCACAATGACACAGTCTGGAGTTGGCAGCATCATGAGGAGGCCACCGAGTGGCACAATAACAGAGTCTGGAGGTGGCGGCAGCATGAGGAGACCACAGAGTGGCCCAATGATAGAGTGTGCAGGTGGCGGCAGCAGCAGCATCAGGAGGAGGCCACAGAGTGGCACAATGACCGAGTCTGGATGTGGTGACAGCAGCAGCATCAGGAGGATACCACAGAGTGGCAAGGTGACATAGTGTGGAGAAGGCAGCAGCAGCAGCATCAGGATAACACAGAGTGGCAATGTGACATAGTGTGGAGATAGCAGCAGCAGCATCAGGATACCACAGAGTGGCAAGGTGACATAGTGTGGATATGGCAGCAGCAGCACAATACCACAGAGTGGCAAGGTGACATAGTGTGGATATGGCAGCAGCAACAGCATCAGGATACCACTATGGCCCCCGCCGCCCTAAACACCCACTCTGATGCCACACTACTGGCCGGGCAGGACAGCTTTTCCAGGGCAAACTCTGCTAGTTGCAGCCACAAATCCAGGTTGGCTGCCCAGTAATCCAGCAGATCTTCAATGTGAGTTGGCAGGGTGCTGTCCAAGTATGCCACCACCTGCTGGTTCAGGTCTACCTGCTGCTGCTGGTGAGTAGTTTTTTCACTATGCGGGTGAAGAAAGCTACTCATCAGTGACTGTAGACGTAGGCTGCTTCTGATGGAGCTGGTACTGCTCCTGCCACCCCACCCCTCCCCAGCAGCCATGGCAGTGGAATGTAAGCGCAGAGGGCCCCCCCGGTCAGACCTGCAAAAGAATGGACTATGGGGCAGATAGGCAGTGGCCAACTGACTACATAGGATGTCTGTGTAGTAGTTCAGTTTGTCCTCCCTCTCAGTGGGTGTAAAAAAGGCCCCCATTCTGGACCGGTAGCTAGGGTCCAACAAGGTGGAGAGCCAGAAGTCATCCCTCTGCCAAATGGTGACAATTCGGCTGTCACTATGCAAGCTAGTGAGCATGCATCGGGCCATTTGTGCAGGTGACTCAGAGGGACTCCCTGCCTCCATCTCCACTGCATACTGCCATGGTGTGTCTGGGTCCTCTGTCTCGTCTTCCTCATCGCCCTGTAGCTCCTCTGGCTGCTCCTGCTCCTCCTCTCCTGTCACCTGTGTAGAAAAACCATCCATTTTGCTACACATTGCCTGTGCTCCAATGTCCTCCCCCCCTCTTCCTCTTCCAGTTCAGCCCCCACAGGGCTCATGTGGCCGTGAGAGATCTAGGCGCCACGTCTCCAGTCCCCTGACCAGCCATTGTTACCACTATCTGTTCCAGGACATGAAGCAGTGAAGTGACGTAGTTTATCCTGTAGTCCTGGTGACTGACAAATAACATGGCATCCTCAAAGGGCCTGAGAAAACGACAGGTGTCACGCATGAGCTGCCACTGGCTGACATCGAAGTTACACAGGGGAGTACTCCTAAACGCTTGCATCATCAAGAAATCGTTGATGGCTTTCTTTGTTCGTATAGTCGGTCCAACATATGGAGGGTGGAATTCCAACGGGTGGAATGATCGCATATTATCTTATGTTGGGGGATGCCATTCTGCCGCTGCAGCTCAAGGAGGGTGTGCTTTGCGGCATACAAGTGGCTGAAGTGCGTGTAAAGTTTCCTGCCCATTTTTAGGATGTCTTGCAGATGGGTGGAAGACTTCAGGAACCGCCTGACAACCAAATTGAACACGTGTGCCATGCACTATGTTCTTCCTGTTGTCGGTCATCATGGTTCTGATTTTCAGTTGTCTCGGAGAAAGCCAGGATTCGATTTCTTGATGAATCACACGGAGTAGTTCCTCTCCTGTGTGACTCTGTTCACCAAGGCAAACCTGGTGCAGATCAGCGGGACACCGCCGTGCCCTGCACATGCGGTATGCTGGAGGGGCACTGTGACTTGTCCCTGCAGTGGAGGCTGAGAAAATGGTGGAGGATGAGGAGGCAGAGGCAGACATTGTCACAGGACCAATGGCGTGACAATGTGGAGGCGGAAGCGGCGTGACCTGGCCAAGTTGCTGGTGTGTACTCTGCAGGAACCATATATACCCAGTGGGCTGTAAAAAACATGTATTGTCCCTGACCATAGTTGCAGCTCCACATGTCGGCGCAGACACCAACAGGCTCAAGGAATGGCCCACTTTCTGTTCTACATATTTGTGCAGGGCTTGTACTGCCTTTTTCGCAAAGAAATGACGGCTTGGGACTCTCAACCTCGGCTCGGCACAAGCCATCAGTTCACTGAAAGGTGCACAGTCCACCACTTGGAAAGGGAGGGACTGCAGCACCAGCAACTTGGATAGGAGCATGTTCAGCTTCTGTTCCGTTGGATGCATGCACGCATACTGTGTCTCTTGGCAATTGCTTTGGTGATCGATTGCTGACGAAATGACTGACGAGGAATTGAAGGAGCAGGAGCATCTGGACCAGCAGAAGATATGAATGACAGACAGCTCCCTTTAGCTGAGGTGGTGGAGCCTTGACTGGCTGAAACTGGGTGCATGCCACTGGGTGATATAGCGGTTTCTGCAGCAGGCTCGACGACCACATCGGAGCCACGGTTCTCCCAGGCAACTTTATGGTGACGCTGCATATGTTGATGCAGGGCCATAGTGTCATGGCACCCTGGCCATGCTTTACCCTCTGCCCACAGATTCTACACCTCTGGTGGCTTAACTATAAACTATTTATTCATATTTGAGACATACCCTGGGTAAGGTTTATCATATAGTTTATTTACAGATGCCTATGCAGGCGTTGAACCTATCTTGTCCCAGGTGAAAATTTAATACTTCACTTTTATTACTATCTGTGTTAAAATACGTGCTTTATACCTTTATTTAATTTTACTTAAAGTATAACTGTCATCTTTTTATTTTTGGAGTATTGAATTGTGGTGATTAATATCTCCTTGGTGGCCCTATTTCAACTTTTCACTGTGTATTCAATTACTCCTTAATTCCACAGTTTCTACTTTTACCTGTGCTTAAAATCAGGTTGCTATGCAGGTCCGTCCTCTGTGTTGAAGGACGGGGACGCAGAAGCACGCAGCCTGCAAGGTCAGATTACTGACAGCCAGGGACTGTGTGTAAATGATTAAAGCCAGGTCCTTCCCAGCAGCTGATAACAGTGCCTGGGCTGTGTGCACTTCTCCCTGTCCCTGCGCTTGGCAGACGCTCCCTCACTCAGCAGAGCTGGAGAATGCAGAGTTGAAGCAGCGCAGACCAGGGAAGGGAGATCTGCCGTCTGCTCAGTGTATAAATGAAAGCAACGTGTGGTAAGAGGACCCCTTTGTGCTGCAGAAGATTAACCCTTTAGGGGGAGGGCTTTGGTTACTGACACTTTTGGGGGGCTATTGTTACTGGTTAGTAAGGGCAGGCGGGATTAGCCTCAGAGGAGGGAAGTGGCGGCCATCTTAACTGAATAGTGAAATTGCAGTTTTATGCAGACTGGTTGCTAAGGGCTGAATCTTATTAAATATGGGGTAAGTCAGTCTAATAGTAACGGATTCTGGAATATCATGTTATTAGTAACTACATATATGAAAATTGAAATTAGGGTCTAAGTGTTACAGTTATCCTTTAATGAACCAAATAATAGAAAAAGATTAAAAATACAGTAAACACTCCACTGCGTGGTCAAATGATGCTCAGTGAGTCAGGAGGGAGAGCACGTGCACTATCTCTCACCCCTGCACTTAGGCCTCATGCACACGACCGTTGTGTGCATCCGTGGCCGTTGTGCCGTTTTCAGTTTTTTTTCGCGGACCCATTGACTTTCAATGGGTCCGTGGAAAAATCGGAAAATGCACCGTTTTGCAGCCGAGACCGTGATCCGTGTATCCTGTCCGTCAAAAAAATATGACCTGTCCTATTTTTTTGACGGACAACGGTTCACGGACCCATTCAAGTCAATGGGTCCGTGAAAGAACACGGATGCACACAAGATTGGCATCCGTGTCCGTGATCTGTGTCCGTAGGCTACTTTCATACAGACGGATCCGAAGATCCGTCTGCATAAAAGCTTTTTCAGAGCTGAGTTTTCACTACGTGAAAACTCAGATCCGACAGTATATTCTAACACAGAGGCGTTCCCATAGTGATGGGGACGCTTCTAGTTAGAATATACAACGAACTGTGTACATGACTGCCCCCTGCTGCCTGGCAGCACCCGGTCTCTTACAAGGGGCTGTGATCCGTACAATTAACCCCTCAGGTGCTGCACCTGAAGGGGTTAATTGTGCGTATCATAGCCCCCTGTAAGAGATCCGGGGCAGCCAGGCAGCAGGGGGCAGACCCCCCTCCCTCCCCAGTTTAAATTTCATTGGTGGCCAGTGCGGCCCCCCTCCCTCCCTCTATTGTAATAATAACATTGGTGGCACAGTGTGCGCCCCCCCGGCCCCCCCTTCCTCCCTCTATTGTATTAATACGTTGGTGGCACAGTGTGCGGCCCCCCCCACCTGCCTAATTTTGTTTAAACAATTATAGCACACTTTCTGTAAATCCAATAAACTTCATTTCACTTCTCAAATATCACTGTGTGTGTCTCCTATATGATATATTTAACTGACATTTCTTATCGTAACAACCAACGATTTATACAGGAAAATCATGACGATTAACAAGGTTGCCCAATCTTTCGCATCCCACTGTATATAAACTGTAAGACCAAAGGCATAGTATATGCCGTCCAATGCTCATGTCCCAAGATATATGTCGGTAAGACCTACGTCCTTAGGGCTGTTTCACACGAGCGAGTCCATTGCGGTAATCGCGCTCCGTGGGTGTGTGATCCTCTGCTCTGGACTTGCAGGAGCGCACGGCATTATCATGATTTATAATGCTATGTGTCTCTGCTTGACCTTATTTCCACAGAATCATAGTGACATAAAGCCATCAGTATGATTCTTTAGAAATAAGGTCAAGCAGAGGCACATGGCATTATAAATCATGATAATGCTGTGCGCTTCTGCAAGTCCAGAGCAGAGGATCACACTCACACACGAAGCGTGATTCCCGCAATGGACTCGCTCGTGTTAAACAGACCTTAGTTTGCCTCCCTGTGTCTCTTCCACGGACTCCATGCTGGCGGCGCTGCCTCCTCTTCCATCTTCTTGCCCCGCACAGAACGTCCTGATACAGCTGCGTCAAGACATAGGAACACTGTGGGCATGGTGATGGTGACACACAGGGAGAGACAGACACACAGGGAGAGACAGACACACACACACAGGGAGAGAGACACACACAGGGAGAGATACACACACACACACACAGGGACAGACACATACATACACACACACACACACACACACACACGGAGAGACACAGACTGTTGAGGAAGGGTTGAGACGTATGCATATATATCCATGCATGCCTGCGAACACGTGCGGGCATGTATGGTATATATATGCATACATTAACCACCGCATCATGGGGTGATGTGCGCAGATGTGCCCAGCATCTGCGCACGTCTGCCCATGGTGATCCCCAGGGGCTCATGGTGGCCCCTGTGGGAAATATGTGGTCCCTGGAAGCTGTGCCCCCTTATAATCCCCCTTATATTAGTATATATGTGCCCCCTTATAGTTAGTATATATTTCCTGTATGACCGTGTATATATTGGCCCTGTATGGCAAGTAGGGACATATGCATGTCCCCTGTATGTGATGCCCCAGTTATATGCGAGGGTGTGTGTATATATAGATATGTGTATGTATTTGTACACGTGTCTATGTATATACACTTATGTCAGCATGACAGTATGTATGTGGGCTTATTGCTGCCCATTCATACCCCCGGTTCAATTCCAACTGTTATCAACAGAGTTGTTTAGAGAAAAACTTGTGCTGATAGCCTGTAGGATAACAGCTGATTAGCATCTAGTCCCCTTTTGTTCAGGCCCAAAGCAATCAGACTCTTTGGCATCATTTGTGAGGGGACCTTCTAACCAGAGACATCAAAAACCACACTATGATGTCACATGCCTGAGGAAGGAGGAGGGGGCTGTTTTGGGGCTATAATAACCCAAACCGAACAGAGGTGGGCGCTCTTGCAACCAGACTAGATTCAGAGACACATGGGAGAGAGCGGCTCCATGATGCTGGAAGGATTAAGTATATCCCCTGACCCCCGACCGCTATATCTCTCCCCTGGTTAACCCACACCCCTGGTCCTGTAACCCCTATATTTGTGTCCCTGATGTGCACCTTGGGCCCTGCCTTATAACCCTTGCCCCTGATGTGCACCCTGGACCCTGATTACTGGACACCCTGACCCCCCCAAACCCTTGCCTTATTGTATCCTTGTTTGTACCCCTGATCCCACTGGTTCCCCTAATTGTATTTGTGGTTACACCCCCCTGATGACCCCCACTGTATCTCACCCCATTGTTAACCCTTTGTGTTTGTGGTCGGCTTACACCCCTGTAAGGCTACCGTTAACCCTCGACGTTCGCCATAGGGATAGTATATAGTGCCAGGTGGGTGGGCTGTTGATATTGAATGTGTGAACTGTATAGTTAGTTGATGGGTGGAATTGGGAACGTGTAGTGTAGTTTATGATTGTATATTTGTAGTGCTGTGTATTGTTAGTGTATTGCGTGCTTAGTGTGTTAAATAAATACCGTTATATTTGTACCCTTTGTGTAGCGTGTACTTGTTAGCGGTAGCGAGTTAGTAAGGCGCATGCAGCTAGCATTAGTGATTAGTGTAAAGCATAGCGAAAGTATTGTGTATTTATTATATAAAGGCATAAATAGGCGGAGTCTTCACTAGACGGCTCCTCCTATTTAGGAATATTAATTATCGATATTCGCATAATATTGGTGATTATTATTCCCCCTTTACACAGACATACACACACAGGGAGAGGCACACACAGGGAGAGATACACACACACAGGGACAGACACATACATACACACACTCACACACACAGGGAGAGACACATACATATACACACACACACACAGGGAGAGAACCACACACACACACACACACACGGAGAGAGACACACACACAGGGACAGACACATACACACACACACAGGGAGAGATATACACATACAGGGAGAGACACGCACACACACAGGGAGAGATACACACACACAGGGTCAGATACACACACACGGAGACACACACACGGGGACAGACACATACACACAAGGACACACACACTGGGACGGTCAAATATACACAGGGACAGATACACACACAGGGACAGATACACACACACACAGGAACAGACACACACACACAGCGACAGACACACACAGGGATAGACACACACAAAGGGAAAGACACACACACAGGGATAGACACACACACACAGGGAAAGACACACACAGGGAAAGACACACACACAGGGAAAGACACACACACAGGGACAGACACACACACAGGAACACACAGAGACAGACAGACACACACAGGGACAGACAGACAGATACACACACACAGAGACACACACACACACACGGATAGAGACACACACACACACAGGGACAGACACACAGCTGGGCCTCACCACATTCCAGCCAGGCTCCCTCAATGTACAGGAACACAGCTCTCTGCTCCTCTGGATCCTCCCCCACTTGTCACATGGGCGGAGGACATCAGAAAGGTCCTTTAGCCCGGTCGGAAACTCCATCTACCCTGTTTTGAGTCCTGGGGCGGCCCACCCCAGCAGTGCACATGGCAAAAATTGTCTGTATTGCTGGGGTAAGCTGCCCTAGAATTCAGAACAGGCAGTTAATGAAGACCATGACACAGCTGCAAGAGTGAGCGGGCACAGTGGGCCCCCCATGGAGCAGTGGGCCCCGGTGTGCCAAGTGCTGACGCCGGCCCTGCTTCTGTGGCTGAGGGAACAGCAAAGGCAGGTTGAGGACAGGAGAGGGCACAGGGCCTGCTCCCGGGCCATGCCAACTAAGGGTTGTGTCTGACGAACCCACCAACTGTTGGCTGGGGGTGTCTGATGTCACTTGGGATGAAGTGGATGACCGAGTTAACTATTTAAGAACAGCTGGGTTGCTGGTCAATACACAACCGCTAGATGACACCGGAAGCTCAGCCCTCTTGCTTCGACTCCTGCTGCCACGCCCCCTTACTCTGCTGCGACCTTTGCCTGCACCAGAGAGATTTATACCTCTGCCACTCCTCTGTGCATGGCCTGGCACTTCTCTGTCTGACATACTTTTAGCTGAACTAAATAAATTAAAAGCAAATTAAACACCCCTAAAAGCGACAAATATATTTTAATTTTTGTACTGAAATAGGCCACTAAACGCTTTCACCACAAATAACTGCAACAGTGAAGTGTGTGTATATTTTTCTTTCTGTACTGAAATAGGCCACTAAACTCTTTTGCCACAAATAACTGCAACAGTGAAGTGCGTATATATTTTTCTTTATATACTGAAATAGGCAACTAAACGCTTTCGCCACAAATAACTGCAACAGTGAAGTGCGTATATATTTTTCTTTATATACTGAAATAGGCAACTAAACGCTTTCACCACAAATAACTGCAACAGTGAAGTGCATAGTTAAGTAGGTTTGCTGACATTGAGCGCAGCGCAGCTGTCATGGTCTTACCTTCTTGCTGTTCTCCTTCGTTTGACATGTGCTGGCGGCCATCTTGGTTTCTGGGTTTCTTGTAGCCTCCCACCCTGCAGCTTCTCCTTCCCACTGGTAGGAGCTGGATGCCTAGCTCATATATATAGGAGGTCTGTGGCTTCAGTTCCTTGCTTGGTCCTCCTGTGTTCACATGCTTCTAAGACTGCTGCTGCTTCTGGTTCCTGATCCTGGCTTCGTCTGACTACCCTGCTGGTTCCTGATCCAGGCTTCGTCTGACTACCCTTCTGGTTCCTGACCTCTGGCTTCGCAAGACCCTGCTTCGGTTTAGCCATCCGTTTGGACTTTTGCCTTACAGCTTGATTTTCAATAAAGCCTTCTTATTTCCACTTATCTCTTGTTGTACGTCTGGTTCATGGTTCCATGACATTAGGACCAAGCCATGAATTCTGACGGTACAGGGCCATCCTCGCTACCTACGCTGGTTGCCAGACTTGATCAGCAGGATCACCTGTTGGGTCGGTTCGCTGTGGCGTTGCAAACCCTGCTTGAACGCACGGCTCATTTAGCTTCCGTTGCCGATGGGTCGGTTGTCGCTCCTGGGCCCGCTCCTACTGCCGCTCCGGTTGTTGCGCCAGAGTCTACCCCGACACCTGTTGCTGCGCCTGCGGTGTTTCGGGGTATGACCGGTTCTGCCCCCCTTCCACAGCGCTTTAGGGGAGAGCCAACTCAGTGCCGAGGTTTCCTTAACCAGGTGGGCATTTATTTTGAGTTGCTGCCACATGCCTTTCCTACTGAGAGATCAAAGGTGGGCTTCTTGATCTCACTGCTCTCGGACAAGGCCTTGGCCTGGGCCAGCCCTTTATGGGAGAACAACAATCCGGTGGTTGCCGAGTTTTCCGGTTTTGTTGCTTCTCTTCGGAAGGTATTCGATGTGCCGGCTCGTGCTGCCTCTGCTGCGAAGCTCCTTATGTCCATCAGACAGGGTTCACGATCCGTAGCTGAATACGCCATTGAGTTTCGTACCCTGGCAGCAGAGGTGGGCTGGAATAATGAGGCTCTGGTCGCTGCTTTCTCTCATGGTCTCTCGGATGCCTTGAAGGATGAGGTTGCAGCTAAGGACCTACCAGTGGAGCTCGAGTCTCTTATTTCTTTCCTGA
Source organism: Bufo gargarizans (assembly GCF_014858855.1). Lineage (NCBI taxonomy): Eukaryota > Metazoa > Chordata > Amphibia > Anura > Bufonidae > Bufo > Bufo gargarizans. The sequence continues at coordinate 112,807,667 of NC_058088.1, read as the reverse complement.
TTTTGATTGACACCAGACTCAGGGAGAGACCTTCCTTTAAGGAGACCCCGCGGCCATACGGTCATTCTCATGATTGTGGATCGGTTTTCCAAAATGTGCCACTGTGTTCCTCTCAAGAAGTTACCCTCTGCACAAGAGTTGGCCACGATTTTTGCCAGGGAGGTCTTCCGGTTGCACGGTTTGCCCAAGGAGATTGTGTCGGATCGGGGGAGTCAGTTCGTGTCCAGGTTCTGGCGCTCCTTTTGCTCCCAGTTGGGGATTCATCTCTCTTTCTCCTCGGCCTACCACCCTCAGTCCAATGGGGCCGCAGAACGATCCAATCAGGCCTTGGAGCAATTCCTTCGTTGCTATGTCTCCGATCACCAAGACAATTGGGTTGACCTCCTGCCTTGGGCTGAGTTTGCCAGGAACACGGCGGTGAACTCTTCCTCTGGGACGTCTCCCTTCATGGCCAATTATGGGTTCCAACCTGCCGTGTTACCGGAGGTATTCTCTCCCCAGGATATTCCGGCTGTGGAGGATCACCTTTCCGTCCTACGTGCTTCTTGGGTACAGATCCAGAGGTCCCTTGAGGTCTCTGCGCAGCGCCAGAGACTCCAGGCTGATCGCAGACGAGCGCCCGCTCCTTCCTACCAGGTCGGAGACCGCGTATGGTTGTCCACCCGCAACCTCAACCTTCGTGTGCCCACTCCCAAGCTGGCGCCTCGCTTTGTTGGTCCCTTCCGAGTGCTTCGCAGGGTAAACCCGGTAGCCTATGCCCTTGCGCTTCCTCCTGGCATGCGGATCTCCAACGTGAGATTCTAAGACTGCTGCTGCTTCTGGTTCCTGATCCTGGCTTCGTCTGACTACCCTGCTGGTTCCTGATCCAGGCTTCGTCTGACTACCCTGCTGGTTCCTGATCCAGGCTTCGTCTGACTACCCTTCTGGTTCCTGACCTCTGGCTTCGCAAGACCCTGCTTCGGTTTAGCCATCCGTTTGGACTTTTGCCTTACAGCTTGATTTTCAATAAAGCCTTCTTATTTCCACTTATCTCTTGTTGTACGTCTGGTTCATGGTTCCATGACAGCAGCCACACTTAACATATATGGAGGGCCTGCTGCCGGGGGCTGCGGGCCCTCCCTTCACTGCACGACCGGCGGGGCTCAAGAGGCAGTTGCCTTGGGCCCCCAGGAGCAACTGGGCCCAGGGCAGCTGCCCCTTTTGCCCCGCGTTAAAGACGGCCCTGCTGAAATAGGCCACTATATGCTTTCACCACAAATAACTGCAAAAGTGAAGTGTGTATATATATTTTTCTTTTTGTACTGAAATAGGCTATTAAACACTTTCACCACGAATAACTGCAACAGTGAAGTGCATATATATTTTTCTTTCTGTACTGAAATAGGCCAATAACGCTTTCAGCACATATGACTGCAGAAGTGAACTGAGAATATATTTTTATTTTTGTACTGAAATAGGCCACTAAACGCTTTCGCCACAAACAACTGCAACAGTGAAGTGCGTATATATTTTCTTTCTGTACGTAAATAGGCCACTAAACGCTTTTACCACATATAACTGCAGAAGTGAAATGCGTATATATTTTTCTTTCTGTACTGAAATAGGCCACTAAATGCTTTCACCACAAATAACTGCAACAGTGAAGTGCGTATATATTTTTCTTTTTGTACTAAAATAGGCCACTAAAGGCTTTTTAACATAGCACTTGCACTCCAATAAAAATAACAAATTGCTGGAATGACAGAGCTGTATAATTTCCCTGCACTTGTAAATCGCTTTTCTAGCACTGTACCTAGCGCCTTCTGATGTCTCTCCCTGCACTAAGATGCTGTGAAATGATTCCTCTCTATCCTTTCCCTGCACTTATAAATTGTTTTTTTTTGTTTTTTTTCACAATGACGTTTTTCCGATTGCTGTCCCTAGCACCTTCTCAAGTCTGTCCCTGCACTCAGAACGCTGGAAAATGTCTGAATCTAAAATGGCCACCGTATTTATAGGGCTGTGACATCACAGGGCTGGCTGGCTGCTGTTTAACTGCATGCATGGCATTATGGGTCATCCTGCCTTCCCACAGTTCCTTGCCCAATGTCCTGACACGTGTAGCCGCTATTTTAGCCTCCATTTTAGGAAAAATTGTGATTCCTTACCACGAAGCACAAGGAAATTCGCATTCATTGCAAATCAAATTTTCGTCAGCTTCAATTCGCTCATCTCTAGTTTCCATGTCTGGAGAATAAATTTGTATGTCATCCAGATACAAAACAACAAATCTCCCCACCAGACGATGAAAGATATCATTAACAAAATGCTGGAAAACCATGGGAGCATTAGTTAACCCAAACAGCATGACCAGATTTTCAAAATGACCCTCTGGGGTATTAAACGCCGTCTTCCATTCATCCCCCTTCCTTGATCCTGACCAGATTATATGCCCCCCTTAAGTCCAACTTGGAGAACACCTTGGCACCAACAATCTGGTTAAACAAGTCAAGAATCAAAGGAAGGGGGTACGGATCACAGACCGTAATCCGATTGAGTTCAGAAAAGTCCAGACATGGCCTAAGAGTTCCGTCTTTCTTCTTTACAAAGAAAAACCCTGCTGCCATTTGGGATTTGGAAGGTCTAATATGTCCTTTAGCCAAACTTTCCACAATATACTCTTGCATGGCCGCTCTTTCGGGTTCAGAAAGGTTATATAACCTAGATTTGGGCAACTTCGCTCCAGGAATAAGATTGATAGGACAATCATATTCCCGATGTGGGGGTAAATCCTGGTAACCACTACATCAGAAAAATCAGAAATGAAAGTGGGTACAGCTTTAGTGGTTAAGAACGAAAGAGATGTATTAAGACAGTTGATCATGCAATAATCACTCCAATCGAGAATCTGTCGCACTTGCCAGTCAATGGTAGGATTATGTTTGCTTAACCAAGGTAAACCTAGAACCAACAGAGCAGGCAGACCCTCCAGCACAAAACACGAAAAAGATTCCTGATGAAAATCACCTACTCTTAAAAGGATGTTCTGCACCATCTGTGACAAACATCTCTGAGTAGGTGGTGCGGAGTCAATTGCAAATACTGAAATATCTTTATCTATTTGACTTGTTAACCATCAACTAGGTTAACCCCTGCCTCACTGTCAATAAACACCTCAATTCCCACAGTTTTGTACTGTAGCGCCACCTCAGCAGACAGGAGAAATTGGGTACTACCAGTAAATGACCAAAATAATTTCTCTGACTCCCCACCTACACCACCAAGAGTAAGATGGGAATTAAACATAGTTTTTTTGTTTTTGCCTTGACACTGAACGTAAGGACAAATATTAACAAAATGTCCCCTCCCTTCTTATGACTAACCCGAACAGCATGACCAGATTTTCAAAATGACCCTCTGGGGTATTAAACGCCGTCTTCCATTCATCCCCCTTCCTTGATCCTGACCAGATTATATTCCCCCTGTCCTGAGAGTGAGAGACCTTAGATCTCTTTCTCAGGCGTCTATCAATACGTACGGCAAAGGACTTAGCCGCTTCCAATGACTCAGGATTTTCGTGAAAGGCCAACGTCCTTTAGCCTCTAGGATAATCCCTGACATAATTGGCTACGGAGAGCTGGATCATTCCACTCCGTATCTGTAGCTCATTCAGAGCAATAGATCTCTGCAGAACGCTCTCTCTGCCGTAGACCACATAACTTAGTCTCGGCCAGAGATATCCGATCCAGATCATCGTAGATAAGACCTAGAGCTCTGAAAATTTCATCTACCGACCGGGGGAACTGTGATCCGGTCGGTAGAGAAAAAGCCCAAAACTGAGCGTCCCCTTTAAGCAATGAAATGATAATACCAACTCTTTGACTCTCATCCCCAGTTGAGAGCAGACGTAACTTAAAGTACAATTTACACGACTCTCTGAACCAAATGAAATTATCGCTTCCCCCCCGAAAATCTGTCTGGAAGTGCAACCTTATGTTCAGGACAGGCCTGGTAACTACTACTGGCGCCAGCAGCCTGTGATCCCTGGATCTGCGTGTGGAGGTCGGCTACCTCCAAAGACATACCCTGCAATTGTCCAGCCAGTGCAGCTATAGAATCCATAGCATCACTGACACAAACAAAAATGACGTTTTTTGGCTGTTGATAATGTCACGTAGTGATCTGGGAGGGAAGACCACACTGACAACAGGAGGGAAGGGAAAAGCAACTAGGCCTCAAAGCTAGGAAAAGGGACACACCCTATGGAAACCCTAATCCTAGCCCTGACTCCTATCCATATGAACGGACCTTGAGGGTAGGAATGTTCATACACTGGAACCTAAGACCCTGGAAACCCTGAGTAGCCCTGAAGTAGTGTCTGGGCTTGAGACAGCCTGTTCCTTTCCATATAAAAGAACCAGCGTCTCCCTGAGGCCTAGTAACAAAAGACAGAGGGGAAAAAACTAACTATAAAAGGGAAGTAACACTTGACTTCGGAAGTAAGCACTTCCAATACCAACACCAGCACTTCCAATACCAAACTGAAGCTATCAACCGCATAGCATGATGGGTGAAGCCAGACAAAATAGAAGAGTTGGAATGACCACTAAGCTACACCTGAGACAAAAGGTGTGGTCATTACCAGCAACAACACTGAAAACAAATGAAACCAAAGAGGTTGTCAGATCACATCATGTGGAGCCAGTCTCTTAGATCTTCTGACACCTGTCACGTTAGAGACCATGACATAAGCGTTTCCATTATGGAAGTGCTCATTAGTAGAGGAGGAGAGCGATGAATGCAGCGCTCACCATGCAGGCTCAGTATTCACTGCTTCCTGGTCTTTTCCTGCAGGGTTCGGTAGGGTGTGCTGTGACCTGCGCACAGCGTGAGGATGTCAGTGCGCTCTGTGACCTCATATGTGTGTGACATTGGGTTACAGCCTAGCGAGGCAGAAAGACCAGGAAGAACATTGGATCTCAGAAGCAGTGTCTGGCGCAAGAGGGGTAAATTGATTTAGTATTTTTTTTTGTCTGCTCTGAAGTCTGAACATGGGGGTCTGATCTGAGGTCTGAATTGGGGTCTTATTCACATTGGGGGTCTGATCTGGGGTCTTATTCACATGGGGGGGGGGGGTCTGATCTGAGGTCTGAAATTTTTTTTTTTTTTCAAATTGGAAGTCTGATCTGAGGTCTGATTGAGGATATTATTAACATTAAGGTCCTGAGCTGAGGTCGGATCGGTAGACTTATTAACCACTATACTCATGTACTGATTTTATGATGTTTTGTTTTTCCATTAAATAAAAACTTCAGTTACACAGAACCATGACACAATAAACCCTTAGGTCACTTTCTCACAATGAGTATTTGATCATTATTTTCCATCAGTATTTGTAATCCAGAACCAGGAGTGGATCCAAAACATGGAAGAGGTAAAAAGATTTCCATTGCATCTTTGGTCTGTAGGTTCTACACCTGGCTTTGTCTTACAAATAGTGATGCAAAATTCTGACCATGTGAAAGTGGCATTAGGCTTGGTTTCTGCGTTCAGTTTTTGATGCAGTTTTTAAAGCCAAAGCCAGGGATGCATTCATAACAAAGGAAGAGAAAATAAGGGGAGACTTTATTAAAACCAATATCTCTTACTCTAGTCTTAATAAAAATGTGCTGGTGTAAGATTTGCCAAATTTATTAGATTAATTATTTTTAAACTTAAATGTTTTAGTGGATTTTGGGATGCCCATGTGGCAGAAAGTGAAACCTACACCTGCTGTAAGTAATGTTAACTTTGTTGGTCCAGCACACTTCCATCCACGCCCCACACGCTGGTGAACAGTGTAAAACAGCAATGTGTAACTTACTTGTGCGGCTTCTCTGTTGCAGGGGGCTTGATAAATTCCCCGGCCGCACAATATATTTATTTCATACATATCCTCTCTTTGTGATCCATTCCTGGCATTGGCTTCAAAAGCTGTATCAGTAAACCTGAATGTGGAAACCCAGCCTTAGGATACTTGCAGAATTTATTTTTTGTGTGGATTTCTCTGCACTTCCGCACTAAATCCACACTGCAAAACAGCATGTGTTACCTACAGTTTTTGGTGTTTTATTTTCCACAGATATCACATTGACATGCTGCAGATTTCTTAATCCACAGGGTATGCTAATTTAAAACACAGTGGTTCTAACTGCAATAGGATAAACAGTATTAACTCTAATATGATCACCAAGGTTCCAGCATTCAGACCCCCCACCGATCAAACCCTTTGATATGACACTATGACATATCAAAAGTTTTTGAAAAGTTTGTACTTTGTAACAGCATGAATTAAAGATTTATTCTGTAGAAAAATATATCAATGTCCTGGGAACATTGGTACTCATGAGAATGCCACTTAGACTATGTAGTAGGTGAATCTCCCTAGTGCATATATCAGCAATTATTTACTGCTAATTTTGGGGCTCATTAAGGGGAGATAATTTTTCTCTGTTTCCCTCTGGATTATTCTGCACAGTCATTAGTATTGTTATTTTTTCAGTAATAGTTATTTCGTTTTATCATTTTATTAATATCGCTTATAGCAATGCACAAAAACACAAGTTAAAGAATATAAAATATGACTTTTATTAAAAATAATATGAATCCATTTTAACTGTCCCATATTAAACATTTGTAAGGGCCAAGAGGAAAAGCTTGGTTAGTTGTACAGGCAGTGCTTGGTTATGAAACACAAAAAAAGGAAAAGCATGACGCTATTCTTAGTGTGCAATCTTGATAAATGAATGGATTCCTATCCTACGGACCTGTCCATCTGGACATAAAGAAAAGACTAATGTTCGAAGTCCTGCTGCTACTCTGTTATGGGCTGTTTCTGGTCCCAAAGGTACCTTGAGTCTTCTGGGTCCCATTATTGCTGTGGCCAGTCACATGCCTCAGCGGTCACAGTGGCTTGAATGCTATGTCACAGACGTAATGTACCATTCAAGCCTCTGTGACCACTGAGACATGTGAATGACTGTAGTGGTCACCAGACCCAGCTGCTTCCTCGTTCTACGGGGGTCAGAAGCAGTTTGGAATGGATTAGCAGTAGGACTGCAGACAGGTCAGTCTTCTTTGCTATGTTCAAGGTCACAGGGTCCGTAATATAGGGGTTGTCAGTTCCAAGGCCAGACAGCCCCTTTAGAGTGGGCCATTCACCTTAGGCTAGGTTCACATCTATGTCAGAGTCTCCATTACAGTCCTCTGCTACAGATTCAGTCATAAGACAAGTACAAAATAGCACAGCATGCTGCCCTATTTTGTCTGGTAAAAGAATGGAAACCCAACGGACCCATTATAATCAAGAAAGTTCAGCAGGTGAGAGGCTTTGTTCATTTCCATCATATGACAGTGTCATATGACACTGTCGTAGTAAAGAGGTCACAGAGAGGCACGGAGCATTATCAGTCATGTTACTGCTCTGTGCCTCTGCAGTCTGCATCGGGTCTTGGCACTCTTTCATGGAGCGGATGTCACGCACGGCATCCGCTCGTGTGAAACAGCCCTTCTTTCCTTTCCAGATATCCGTTCCATTTTTTTTCGGATCTGTCTTTCCGCAAAAACCTTCAGTTTTTTTCATATGTACATCCGCATCCGTTCTGTTTTTCCGGAAAAAAAAAAAAACGGATTGCAGAAAAGATGTTGCTAGAGTACCAACAGAAAAAAAAAAAAATGTTATAAATCAGAGCACATGTGCTCTAAAAGGCACCATTTCATTGTGCTTTTGGTATCGTACAGAGCTGTGTGAGAAAACTGCTTGGCTGGCATTGATTTCTACCTATTCTAAGTGAACAACCTGGCAGAAGACCTTCTGAATTAAGTATTATTTTGATGGATTCTTTCCCAGCGATTTGGATAGCTATCTGCGATGCTGGAAGAATCGGGGAGGAAGAGGAGACGGCAGTGGGTCCATCCCATTGTTACTCAACGCCTTCACAAAGGAGAGTTCCATACCTTATACAATGAGCTGCGACAGGACCCCATAAAGTTTAAAAACTATTGCCGCATGTCCATGGAAGCATTCGATCATCTGCTGGTCTCTCTTCATCTGGACCTGACTTTCATGGACACCAGGATGAGGTGCTGCATATCAATCAGCTGAACAAAGATTGATTGTCACCTTAAGGTAAGTGAATTGTATCTTTTTACAAACTATATATTGAATATATACGGTAACTTATGAAAAAGAATATTAAAACTTTTTTTCTTTTTATTTTAGATTCCTTGCTACAGGAAACTCTTTTGCTTCATTGCATTATGAGTTTCTCCTTGGGATCTCAACAATCTCTGGGATTGTCTGTCATACTTGCAAAGTGATCTGGCAGTGACTCAGAGAAGTGGTGATGCCCACCCCCAAGGTCGAAGATTGGTTTAGTATCGCCGAGGGATTTTACAAATCAGCGCAGTTTCCTAACTGCATTGGGGCACTGGACGGTAAGCTTATCCGTGTGAAGAAGCCGTCTCACTCAGAGTCCCGGTACTTCAATTACAAACAATATTTTTCTGTGGTGCTGATGGCCTTGGCTGACAGTAATTACAGGTTTGTAATTGTGGATATCGGGTCCTATGGGAGCCCCACAGCTTCCAGAATGGGTGAACGGCTTCAGACAAACCAGCTTGCCCTGCCAGAGCCCAGTAGACTTTCCGGATCTGCAGGTCCGTCGGCTCCATTTGTGATCGTGGCCAACAAAGGATTTGCATTGTCACCCCACCTGATGCGGCCCTACCCTAGACGCTATCTGGATGACCGGAAGCACATCTTCAACTATCGATTGACTCCTGCCCGTCGGTATGTGGAGTGCGCTTTCGGAATACTGTCCATAAAGTAGAGAGTATTCTTGTCATCCATACAGATGAATCCGGACAATGCCACCCTGGTGATATAGGCTTGTGTACTGCTACACAACTTCACCAGGATTCACAAAGCCTCCACTGATGCCGAACTGGCCCTAAATAGGACATCTGTCATTTTAGACCTCAGCCAGCCAGGGGATATGTCTGTGTTTGAACTTGAACACATGATGTAATCAGACCTGCAATCCACCAAGAATAAAATTCTATGCTGACAAGGTAAGTATAAAACATCAGCATTTTTAAAGAAGAACTTTCATGGGTCCCAAAAATCTCAACTACAGTTGGAAGAAAAAGTATGTGAACCCTTTGGAATGATATGGGTTTCTGCACAAATTGATCATAAAATGTGATCTGATCTTCATCTAAATCATAACAATAGACAATCACAGTCTGCTTACACTAACAACACACAAATAATTAAATGTTACCATGTTTTTATTGAACATGCCATGTAAACATTCACAGTGTAGGTGGAAAAAGTATGTGAACCCTTGGACTTAATAACTGGTTGAACGTCCTTTGGCAGCAATAACTTCAACCAAATGTTTCCTGTAGTTGCAGGTCAGACGTGCACAACAGTCAGGAGTCATTTTTGACCATTCCTCTTTACAGAACTGTTTCAGTTCAGCAATATTCGCTTTCTTGAGGTCATGCCACAGCATCTCAATCGGGTTGAAGTCAGGACTCTGACTGGGCCACTCCAGAAGGCGTATTTTCTTCTGTCAAAGCCATTTTGTTGTTGCTTTACTTCTATGCTTTGGGTCGTTGTCCTGTTGTAACACCCATCTTCTGATGAGCTTCAGCTGGTGGACAGATGGCCTTAAGTTCTCCTGCAAAATGTCTTGATAAACTTGGGAATTCATTTTTTCTTCGATGAGAGCAATCCGTCCAGGCCCTGACGCAGCAAAGCAGCCCCAAACCGGGATGCCCCCACCACCATACTTCACAGTTGGGATGAAGTTTTGATGTTGGTGTGCTGTGCCTCTTTTTCTCCACACATAGTGTTGTGTGTTTCTTCCAAACAACTCAACTTTGGTTTCATCTGTCCACAGAATATTTTGCCAGTACTGCTGTAGAACATCCAGGTGCTCTTGTGGAAACTGTAAACGTGCAGCAGTGTTTTTTGGGGACAGCAGTGGCTTCCTCTGTGGTATCATCCCATGAAATCCATTCTTGTTTAGTGTTTTACGTATTGTAGATTCGCTAACAGGGATGTTAACATATGCCAGAGACTTTTGTAAGTCTTTAGCTGACACTCTAGGATTCTTCTTCGCCTCATTGAGCAGTCTGCGCTGTGCTCTTGCATTCATCTTTACAGGATGGCCACTCCTAGAGAGAGTAGCAGCAGTGCTGAACTTTCTCATTTAATAGACAATTTGCCTTACTGTGGACTGATGAACAGCAAGGCTTTTGGAGATACTTTTATAAACCTTTCCAGCTTTATGCAAGTCAACAATTCTTAATCGTAGGTCTTCTGAGAGCTCTTTTTTGCGAGGCATCATTCACATCAGGCAATGCTTCTTGTGAAAAGCAAACCAAGAACCGGTGTGTGTTTTTTTATAGGGCAGCTGTAAACAACATCTTCAATCTCATCTTATTGATTGGACTCCAGTTGGCTGACACCTCACTCCAATTAGCTCTTGGAGATGTCATTAGTCTAGGGGTTCACATAGTTTTTCCACCTGCACTGTGAATGTTTACATGGTGTGTTCAATAAAAACATGGTAACATTTAATTATTTGTGTGTTATTAGTTTAAGCAGACTGTGATTGTCTATTGTTGTGACTTAGATGAAGATCAGATCACATTTTATGACCAATTTGTGCAGAAATCCATATCATTCCAAAGGGTTCACATACTGCGACTTACAGTTGCAAGAAAAAGTAAGTGTTGAGCGGCACCCAGGGATCTAAGTGCACTTACTATTATTCCTGGGCACCGTTCCGTTCGCCCGCTCTTGGCCCCGTTACATTCTCTGGTTGCAACAACAGGGAGGGGACGCCAGTGTCTCTCCTTCGCCCTGAGAGCAGCGCTGGCAGTGAAGCTCTGCACTGCGATTGGACAGAGATGCTGTCAGTGAGAAGGAATGCACAGGGAAATAAGCTGATGTCTCCTCCCTGTTGTTCCGACCGGAAAATGTTACAGGGGCCAGAGTAGGTGAACGGAGCGGCTCCCAGGAATAATAGTAAGTGCACTTAGATCCCTGGGTGCCGCTCTACACTTCCAGATTTTTGGGACCCATGAAAGGTCCTCTTTAAGTTAACAGCACATGATGATCCGTTCCAGCCGTCGCATGGGCGTTGCCCGTGCATTGGGGAACACAAATGGTCCTCAGACTACAATAATTTTAATTAATGTAAAAAAAAAAATGATATTGGTGACCTACATAGATAATAGTTCATCAATATAAAATGCAATACTACATCTTTTTTGGGGCTACTTTCATACTGGCAGCAGGATGTTCTGGTGAGAGAACAGACAGCTGAATCTGTGCAGAAGCTATACTACTGTGCTACTAGATTTCGATTCCAGCCCCATTCACCAATGGTAATTGGCCGAAGTTAATGGGGCAAGAGAGGAAATCTTACGTCATGGTGGGCTAGCTTCCGAATGGATCCAGAAGTCTGATCCCCTGCCAGAAGAGCCAGATGGACTCTTCTGTCTCCAGTTTGAAAGCATAGCAAACTTAAAAATAAATATATTACAAGATAATATTTTAATGGTTGAATAAAATTTTATATTTTACATTTTTTTTTGTAAAGATCATACAATTCCCTTGTAAAAGGGCCAGGGGTTTGAATAATTGGTGGGTCTGGTCGAGGGACCTGTGAACTGGGAGTTGCTACATTTATATGTCTATCCCGAACAGCCGCAATTGTGTGAATTACCTCAATGGGTTCTTCTGGATGCTCATATAGGTTTAGTAATAAGGCCAAAGCAGAAACGCATCGTGATTGCCGTTCAGTAGACACGCTAGCTAAATAGGGCCCTAGACTTTTTAAAACCCTTTCCTCATATGTATCAGACCGATTCCGATTTAGATATTCAGAACCCGAGCATCAATCAGGCCTCGAACATCTACTTCGGAATTGGCCACTGGTCTGTGTCATCGTCTACCTGCTGAAAGGCAAGCACGCTCTTCCGAAACCAGATTAGTTTCTGTAATGGCCTCATTAGGTGGTGGCATTTTCTCGGGTTCCGTCGGCTCTTCCACATTTAAAGATTGTTCAGTTGACACTTCACCTCTGCCCTCTGGATTTCATTTGTTGGGTTCAGACGAAAGATTGTCCAGAGTGCTGTAGAATAAAGAATTTATAATAATTTTTTCAAATTTTCACTTTATATAAAAAAAAAAAATGTATGAAAAATATACTTACCCCCTTACTTCCATCACAGGTTTAAGGAATTGTAGCTGTTTTGTGTAGAGGTAAGGTTAGAGCCTACAATAACCCAAAAACCGAACCTCACTCCCCAACCTACTACAACTTGTACAAAAAAAGAGCAAGGATTTACCTCCTGACGAAGCCTACGTGGCGAAACACGTGTCGAGGTTGAAGCAGTGGGGGAACCGTGTCACCACTTTTCAGCAGCAACATGGGTAGGTAACATGGTATCTGGATTAGGGTGGGACTAGTGGTTTGCAGTTATTTTTATATGCCATCTTTATGAGTAGTATTGCACCGTCCTAGTATGCCCTACAGCATCCATGGTTTGGACGCTGTGAATAAGAGTCAGGTAGTTGTTCAACACTAGGGAACAGCAATTGCACCCGCAACTACTCCAATAGTCACAGCTTCTGTCAATTGTCTGTTACCTGCTGTATATGGTCACATTATCCCCCATTGTGATTCTCCACATTGTAGAGCCCTTTTGTGGCCCCGTCTCCATGTTCTGTCCCTTTTGAGTCTCACCTGTAATGATCATGTGATTTGTACAAGTTGTGTAGAGGTAAGGTTTCTTTTTTAATAATCCATCCCCACTATGCAATTTTTGGTTTAGCTCCCTCCTGAATTGATCCCGGCAGGAGTACCACCTTTTCTTTAAATCCTTTACTGTTAAAAAAAGAGAACAAACATTTTTTACATCAAATTTTTATTAACAATCTTCTAAAATGAATCCAAAACCGTTCAGCTATAATGTATCCATGCGCCGTAAGATTTCAATAAATAAATATAAGTGCTCATGTGCAAGTACATAAGGGCTCCATGCCCATGCTGTGGACCACAAATTGCGTGCAGATCGCTGACCCATTCACTTGAATAAGGTCCGTGATCCGCATCCGCCGGTCCGCACCTCAATAAAGTAGTGCATGCAGTACTTTTTTGTGGTGCAGAGGCACAGGCAGAAACACCACAGAAGCACTCTGCAGTGCTTCCATGGGGTTCCGGTCCGTCCTTCCGCACTGTATCTCCCAGATCACTGACCCATTCAAGTGAATTGGTTCGTGATTTGTCATGCGGCATGCACACGGCCCATGTATTGTGGACCCGACATAAGCAGGCCGCAATACGTCCATGGGGGCACACGGTCATGTGCATGAGATTTAAAGGGTTCTAAGCCTGTGACTCTGTACCCAAAATCATCCTTCTGTCTATTAACTATGAAAGAGGCCTATATAATTGTCAAATTCAGCAATATAAAGGATTTCATAAAGTTTTAACATAAGAATATTTAATGCAATGCTATGCAACAAGTTGAATAATGCATTGCAGATACGGAAAAATTAATGCATGCAATGTAAGAAACACTAGGCCTCGTGCACAAAATGGGTGCACAAAGTGAGTGGCCATATGTCCTGAAACAGCATAGAAAATGTCCAAATGAGCAGCCCAATTTCATGGTCACTCAAATGTACACTATCTATGCTATTAAGGGACATAAGGCCCACTCACAGACCTTATGTCTGAATCTATACATCAAATTTACACATTTTATATCTTAACATTCAATACTCACAGATTTTTTTCTCTTTTGGCGATGTTTGCCGATTCCCGGGCAGATGGGATCAAATCTGCCGCAATTTCTTCCTAGCAGCGATCCTTCTTCGCATGGTACACTTCTCTGCGGGTGTCCCATAGGCATGGGAGTTCTTGAATAAGAACTATCAATCACTCCACCTCAAATGCTGGCATTTTTTCTAAAAGCACAAGAAAAGTGGTGTTGTAGGGAGACACCCTAGGAAGGCAGGCGCTCAACACCAACACCCAAAAAATCTATCTGATAACGGGGATTATATGGAAGTAGCTCAGTATCCGGTAATAGAGCTCGTATTCCTCCTATTGAGGAGGATAAGGCAATAGTAGGTACTGTCTCTTGCAAATACTCCACCTTAGAAGGGGAGGAATATCACTGGACGTACAGGAGCCGGAGCTAGGACCAATACTCCACTGTGGAGTAGCAGTCACTGTATCCAGTGTTGGTGTCATCAGTCTACCTGTCACTGTGATTACTCTATCTGGGGAAGAAGGTAATGGGAGAGGATATACTGTATCCAGTAGTAGTGTCATCACTCCACCTATGGAAGGGGAGGAATATGATAGGAGGTACTGCATGCGGTGTTAGGAGCACTATTCCACTGTGGCAAAGTAGTCAAAGTATGCCATGGTGGTGTAATTACTTCACCTAAGGGAGGAGGAATATACGGTATCCAGTGGTAGTGTAATTACTCTGCAACAGGATCTACACTGTCCAATGGTAGTGATATTATTTCACCTGTGGAAAGTGTTAATGCGACTGGATGTAGTGCATGCAGTGGTAGTGCAATTACTCCCCTTGTGAATGGAGGGTAATGTGAAAGGGTGTACAGTATCGAGTGGTAGTGTAATTACTCCGCCTGTCAGGACTTGAACCGGGAACCTCCAGCGGTCCAGGTGGGAGTTCTGCTGACTGAGCTACTTATCATTCTGGACAGCTCAATTTCTGTAGACCTTGGTGTTCTACCTCAGACCCTAGTTCCCAATGCAATCAGCTCAACTAGCCTCAGCCATGCACTCCCTATTAAAGCCAACAACATCACTTCCTCCTTGCCTGATTATTGTGCTCTCAGCCATAGTCAAGCTCTGCCTCCTCCCAACTGCCTGAACTACTATCCTGTGTACCGACTGCCACCTTCTCTTGACCACGCTTCTGCCTTTAAGCCCACTCTGGGACCTGCTGGTCTCCCTCCTGTTCCCAGTCCAGCACTCCGGATCCACTGTTATATACTGCATCCATCCAGGCCTGTCGCTAACCGACAGGTAAAACAAGCAATTGCTTGGGGCCCTGAGCTGGTTGGGGCCCCGAGCTGGCCCGGGGCCAAGCAGAGCCGGTGCTTGTTTTGCTTCCTTTAAGGCTGAGTAACTCAGAAGATCCGATGGTATATTCTAACCCCCAAGCGTTCCCATGGTGACGGGGACGCTTGCCTGCGGATTAGAATATACCATTGGATCTGAGTTTTACGAGCTCAGTGAGATCGTAAAAACAAAAATCCGATGGTATATTCTAACCCCCAGGCGTTCCCATGGTGACGGGGACGCTTGCCTGGGGGTTAGAATATACAGGGCCACGCCGCTCACAGCAGTATATTTATAAACGAATCAGTAACTACTTTAACTTTAATCATTGCTCATTGCTGAGCTCTTTACTTGGATTATTTGGATATCTTACTTTGTCTTAGCTCCGGTAATAGCAGGCAGTGCGGGGGGCGGCGCTCACTCACTGACCGACGTCACGCGCCTGCTCCTCCCACTAGGCAGCGCAGGCGTGTGACGTCAGTGAGTGAGCGCCGCCTGCACTGCCTGCTGTTACCGGAGCTAAGACAAAGTAAGATATCCAAATAATCCAAGTAAAGAGCTCAGCAATGAGCAATGAATAAAATTAAAGTATTTACTGATTAGTTTATAAATATACTGCTGTGAGCGTCGGGGAGGGTGATCTGTGGATGGCACTGTAGGGGGATCTGTAGATGGCAGTGCCATCCACAGATCCCCCTACAGTGCCATCCACAGATCTCCCCCTAAACAGTGCCATCCACAGATCCCTCCTCCCCTAAACAGTGCCATTTACAGATCCCCCCTCCCCTAAACAGTGCCATCCACAGATCTCCCCCCTAAACAGTGCCATCCACAGATCTCCCCCTAAACAGTGCCATCCACAGATCCCTCCTCCCCTAAACAGTGCCATCCACAGATCCCCCCTCCCCTAAACAGTGCCATCCACAGATCTCCCCCCTAAACAGTGCCATCCACAGATCTCCCCCTAAACAGTGCCATCCACAGATCCCCCTACAGTGCCATCCACAGATCTCCCCCTAAACAGTGCCATCAACAGATCCCTCCTCCCCTAAACAGTGCCATCCACAAATCCCCCCTCCCCTAAACAGTGCCATCCACAGATCTCCCCCCTAAACAGTGCCATCCACAGATCTCCCCCTAAACAGTGCCATCCACAGATCCCCCTACAGTGCCATCCACAGATCTCCCCCTAAACAGTGCCATCCACAGATCCCTCCTCCCCTAAACAGTGCCATCCACAGATCCCCCCTCCCCTAAACAGTGCCATCCACAGATCTCCCCCCTAAACAGTGCCATCCACAGATCTCCCCCTAAACAGTGCCATCCACAGATCCCTCCTCCCCTAAACAGTGCCATCCACAGATCCCCCCTCCCCTAAACAGTGCCATCCACAGATCTCCCCCCTAAACAGTGCCATCCACAGATCCCCCCTAAACAGTGCCATCCACAGATCCCCCCTAAACAGTGCCATCCACAGATCCCCCCTCCCCTTAACAGTGCCATCATGGCACTGTTTAGGGGAGGAATGGTGGAGTGGATGGAGCGGGTTATTCTCACCCAATGAACACCATACTCACCCCATCTTTATCCTCTTCTCTTCACCTCCCCCCCCCCCCCCGGGTACCAGCAGTGTCACCTAGCGAGGTGGTATGGGGGCTGGAGTGGAGGGGGGGGGGGCTGCAGAAATGCAGGTGACCCCATGGCTGGTGGGATGCAGGGGAGATGGGCTGCCCTGGTCCACTTTGTCTTCTTGAGGAGGTCAGGCGGTTAGGGGAACCGACACCAGCATTCCTCCCAGGTAAACAGAGAGGTGAGGCGTCTCTGTTTCCCATGCCTAAAGTGGAAAAAACTAAAATAGCGAACTAAAATAACAAATGAAAATGGTCTGCCCCCTACAGACACTAAGCCAAAACTGATTAGCTCAGTGTATGCAGGGGGGGTATAGCTGTGAGGAGGAGCTAACACCTTTGTACAGAGAGCAGAGGCTCTCTAAATAAAAAAATACACCTTTTATATTGCAAAAATAAAATCCCTTCCACAAATGTCATGCCGGAATTGCATTTTTTTCCTTATTTGCCACAAAATTAAAAAAATACAAATTGTCCTGCAAAAATCAAGCCCTCACACAGCTCTGTGGAACAAAAAATAAATAAAGTTATGGGTCTTAGGATGTGACAATGCAAAAAAAAAAAAAAAAAAAAAAAAGATGTATATAATATTTTTTTTAAAAAAGGTCTTTATTGTAACTGTTGGAGGAGATTTATCAAACTGGTGTAAATGAAAAGTGGCTTAGTTTCCCATAACAACCAATTCGATTCCACCTTTAATTTGAAAGGTTGAATGTGATTGGTTGCTATGGGCAACTAAGCCAGTTTTCCTTTACACCAGTCTTGATAAATCTCCCCCTATATGTATTTATTATCGCGGTAATCGTACTGACTAGGGATGAGCGAACCCGAACTGTATAGTTCGGGTTCGTACCGAATTTTGGGGTGTCCGTGACATGGACCCGAACATTTTCGTAAAAGTCTGGGTTCGGGTTCGGTGTTCGTCGCTTTCTTGGCGCTTTTTGAAAGGCTGCAAAGCAGCCAATCAACAAGCGTCATACTACTTGCCCCAAGAGGCCGTCACAGCCATGCCTACTATTGGCATGGCTGTGATTGGCCAGTGCAGCATGTGACCCAGCCTCTATTTAAGCTGGAGTCACGTAGCGCCGCCCGTCACTCTGCTCTGATCAGTGTAGGGAGAGGTTGCAGCTGCGACGTTAGGGCGAGATTAGGCAGTGATTAACTCCTCCAAAAGACTTCATTCAGTGATCGATCTGCAGCTGTGGATCATTGAACTGCTGCTATTCAATAGTTTTTAGGCTGCCCAGAGTGTTTTTCATTCACTTTTTTCTGGGGTGATCGGCGGCCATTTTGTGGTGCGCCAGCACAAGCTGCCACCAAGTACATTTAACCCTCAATAGTGTGGTTATTTTTTGGCTATATCCTACATCAGGGTCAAGCTGTCACACCAAGTGCATTTAACCATAAATAGTGTGGTTATTTTTTGGCCATATACTACATCAGGGGCAAGCTGTCACCAAGTGCATTTAACCCTCAATAGTGTGGTTGTTTTTTGGCTATATCCTACATCGGTCAAGCTGTCACACCAAGTGCATTTAACCATCAATAGTGTGGTTATTTTTTGGCCATATACTACATCAGGGGCAAGCTGAGCCTGTCACCAAGTGCATTTAACCCTCAATAGTGTGGTTGTTATTTGGCTATATCCTACATCAGGGTCAAGCTGTCACACCAAGTGCATTTAACCATCAATAGTGTGGTTATTTTTTGGCCATATCCCAGTCTAATTCTGTCTGTAAACGTATACCTGTCACCCAGCGCCTAAATAATAGGCCTCAAATTTATAGTCAGCTAAATCTGTGGTTATTGCTGTGGCTGGGCAAGTTATTTAGTGTCCGCCAAAGCACAGTTTTTGTTCTGGGTTGAAATACAATTCCCAATTTAGCAATTCTCTAAATTAGTGGTTTCTGCTGTATCAGATCTACTTTAAATCTATCCCTAAAAGGGTATATTAGATTCAAGGTGCCAATAGGGTCATTCTCAATAACTTCACACACACGCTACTGTGCATATCCCAGTCTAATTCTGTCCGTAAATGTATACCTGTCACCCAGCGCCTAAATAATAGGCCTCAAATTTATAGTCAGCTAAATCTGTGGTAATTGCTGTAGCTGGTCAAGTTATTTTGTGTCCGTCAAAGCACAGTTTTTGTTCTGGGTTGAAATACAATTCCCAATTTAGCAATTCTCTAAATTAGTGGTTTCTGCTGTATCAGGCCTACTTTAAATCTATCCCTAAAAGGGTATATTAGATTCAAGGTGCTGATAGGGTCATTCTCAATAACTTCACACACACGCTACTGTGCATATCCAAGTCTAATTCTGTCCGTAAACGTATACCTGTCACCCAGCGCCTAAATAATAGGCCTCAAATTTATAGTCAGCTAAATCTGTGGTTATTGCTGTGGCTGGGCAAGTTATTTAGTGTCCGTCAAAGCACAGTTTTTGTTCTGGGTTGAAATACAATTCCCAATTTAGCAATTATCTAAATTAGTGGTTTCTGCTGTATCAGGCCTACTTTAAATCTATCCCTAAAAGGGTATATTAGATTCAAGGTGCTGATAGGGTCATTCTCAATAACTTCACACACACGCTACTGTGCATATCCAAGTCTAATTCTGTCCGTAAACGTATACCTGTCACCCAGCGCCTAAATAATAGGCCTCAAATTTATAGTCAGCTAAATCTGTGGTTATTGCTGTGGCTGGGCAAGTTATTTAGTGTCCGTCAAAGCACAGTTTTTGTTCTGGGTTGAAATACAATTCCCAATTTAGCAATTTCCTAATTTAGTGGTTTCTGCTGTATCAGACCTACTTTAAATCTATCCCTAAAAGGGTATATAAGATTCACGGTGCAGATAGGGTTTTTCTCAATAACTTCACACACACGCTATTGCGCAATTCCAAGTCTAATTCTGTCCGTAAACGTATACCTGTCATCCAGCGCCTAAATACTAGGCCTCAAATTTATATTCAGCTAAATCTGTCGTTACTGCTGTGCCTTTATTAGTGTAATACGGTACCTAAATAGATAGCCAGATAGTGTTAGGTGTCTGTAAAAAAAGGCCTGAATTTGAATTCAATACATTGGGCCAAATAATATTTTTCTTATTGTGGTGAACGGTAACAATGAGGTAAAACATCTAGTAAGGGACGCGGACATGGTCGTGGTGGTGTTAGTGGACCCTCTGGTGCTAGGAGAGGACATGGCCGTTCTGCCACAGCCACACGTCCTAGTGTACCAACTACCTCAGGTCCCAGTAGCCGCCATAATTTAATCTGCCCCAGTCTTCTGCAGAAAGCGCACAGATGGCGCCTGAAAACCAAGCCCATCAGTCTGTCACATCACCCCCATGCATACCAGGGAAACTGTCTGAGCCTCAAGTTATGCAGCAGTCTCTTATGCTGTTTGAAGACTCTGCTGGCAGGGTTTCCCAAGGGCATCCACCTAGCCCTTCCCCAGCGGTGGAAGACATAGAATGCACTGACGCACAACCACTTATGTTTCCTGATGATGAGGACATGGGAATACCACCTCAGCACGTCTCTGATGATGACGAAACACAGGTGCCAACTGCTGCGTCTTTCTGCAGTGTGCAGACTGAACAGGAGGTCAGGGATCAAGACTGGGTGGAAGACGATACAAGGGACGATGAGGTCCTAGACCCCACATGGAATGAAGGTCGTGCCACTGACTTTCACAGTTCGGAGGAAGAGGCAGTGGTGAGACCGAGCCAACAGCGTAGCAAAAGAGGGAGCAGTGGGCAAAAGCAGAACACCCGCCGCCAAGAGACTCCGCCTGCTACTGACCGCCGCCACCTGGGACCGAGCACCCCAAAGACAGCTTCAAGGAGTTCCCTGGCATGGCACTTCTTCAAACAATGTGCTGACGACAAGACCCGAGTGGTTTGCACGCTGTGCCATCAGAGCCTGAAGCGAGGCATTAACGTTCTGAACCTTAGCACAACCTGCATGACCAGGCACCTGCATGCAAAGCATGAACTGCAGTGGAGTAAACACCTTAAAAACAAGGAAGTCACTCAGGCTCCCCCTGCTACCTCTTCTGCTGCTGCCGCCTCGGCCTCTTCTGCTGCTGCCGCCTCGGCCTCTTCTGCTGCTGCCGCCTCGGCCTCTTCTGCTGCTGCCGCCTCGGCCTCTTCCTCCGCCTCTGGAGGAACGTTGGACCTGCCGCCCAGCAAACAGGGGATGTACCACCAACACCACCACCTCCGTCACCAAGCATCTCAACCATGTCACACGGCAGCGTTCAGCTCTCCATCTCACAAAAATTTGAGAGAAAGCGTAAATTCCCACCTAGCCACCCTCGATCCCTAGCCCTGAATGCCAGCATTTCGAAACTACTGGCCTATGAAATGCTGTCATTTAGGCTGGTGGACACAGACAGCTTCAAACAGCTCATGTCGCTTGCTGTCCCACAGTATGTTGTTCCCAGCCGGCACTACTTCTCCAAGAGAGCCGTGCCTTCCCTGCACAACCAAGTATCCGATAAAATCAAGTGCGCACTGCGCAACGCCATCTGTGGCAAGGTCCACCTAACCACAGATACGTGGACCAGTAAGCACGGCCAGGGACGCTATATCTCCCTAACTGCACACTGGGTAAATGTAGTGGCGACTGGTCCCCAGGCGGAGAGCTGTTTGGCGCACGTCCTTCCGCCGCCAAGGATCGCAGGGCAACATTCTTTGCCTCCTGTTGCCACCTCCTCCTACTCAGCTTCCTTCTCCTCTTCTTCCACCTGCTCATCCAGTCAGCCACAC
The DNA here is from genome assembly GCF_014858855.1 of Bufo gargarizans. Classification (NCBI taxonomy): domain Eukaryota; kingdom Metazoa; phylum Chordata; class Amphibia; order Anura; family Bufonidae; genus Bufo; species Bufo gargarizans. The sequence goes on along the minus strand of NC_058088.1, from coordinate 112,786,117 downwards.
ACCTTCACCACCAACTTCAGCACAGCCCGGGGTAAACGTCAGCAGGCCATTCTGAAACTCATATGTTTGGGGGACAGGCCCCACACCGCACAGGAGTTGTGGCGGGGTATAGAACAACAGACCGACGAGTGGTTGCTGCCGGTGAGCCTCAAGCCCGGCCTGGTGGTGTGCGATAATGGGCAAAATCTCGTTGCAGCTCTGGGACTAGCCGGTTTGACGTACATCCCTTGCTTGGCGCATGTGCTGAATTTGGTGGTGCAGAAGTTCATTCACAACTACCCCGACATGTCAGAGCTGCTGCATAAAGTGCGGGCCGTCTGTTCGCGCTTCCGGCGTTCACATCCTGCCGCTGCTCGCCTGTCTGCGCTACAGCGTAACTTCGGCCTTCCCGCTCACCGCCTCATATGCGACGTGCCCACCAGGTGGAACTCCACCTTGCACATGCTGGACAGACTGTGCGAGCAGCAGCAGGCCATAGTGAAGTTTCAACTGCAGCACGCACGGGTCAGTCGCACTGCGGAACAGCACCACTTCACCACCAATGACTGGGCCTCCATGTGAGACCTGTGTGCCCTGTTGCGCTGTTTCGAGTACTCCACCAACATGGCCAGTAGCGATGACGCCGTTATCAGCGTTACAATACCACTTCTATGTCTCCTTGAGAAAACACTTAGGGCGATGATGGAAGAGGAGGTGGCCCAGGAGGAGGAGGAGGAGTAAGAGGGGTCATTTTTAGCACTTTCAGGCCAGTCTCTTCGAAGTGACTCAGAGGGAGGTTTTTTGCAACAGCAGAGGCCAGGTACAAATGTGGCCAGCCAGGGCCCACTACTGGAGGACGAGGAGGACGAGGATGAGGAGGAGGTGGAGGAGGATGAGGATGAAGCATGGTCACAGCGGGGTGGCACCCAACGCAGCTCGGGCCCATCACTGGTGCGTGGGTGAGGGGAAACGCAGGACGATGACGATACGCCTCCCACAGAGGACAGCTTGTCCTTACCTCTGGGCAGCCTGGCACACATGAGCGACTACATGCTGCAGTGCCTGCGCAACGACAGCAGAGTTGCCCACATTTTAACATGTGCGGACTACTGGGTTGCCACCCTGCTGGATCCACGGTACAAAGACAATGTGCCCACCTTACTTCCTGCACTGGAGCGTGATAGGAAGATGCGCGAGTACAAGCGCACGTTGGTAGACGCGCTACTGAGAGCATTCCCAAATGTCACAGGGGAACAAGTGGAAGCCCAAGGCCAAGGCAGAGGAGGAGCAAGAGGTCGCCAAGGTAGCTGTGTCACGGCCAGCTCCTCTGAGGGCAGGGTTAGCATGGCAGAGATGTGGAAAAGTTTTGTCAACACGCCACAGCTAACTGCACCACCACCTGATACGCAACGTGTTAGCAGGAGGCAACATTTCACTAACATGGTGGAACAGTACGTGTGCACACTCCTCCACGTACTGACTGATGGTTCGGCCCCATTCAACTTCTGGGTCTCTAAATTGTCCACGTGGCCAGAGCTAGCCTTTTATGCCTTAGAGGTGCTGGCCTGCCCGGCGGCCAGCGTTTTGTCTGAACGTGTATTCAGCACGTCTGCCTGGGTGCCTGGGCCTAAATATCTGAGAATGGACTGTACCAGTGTTAGGTGACGTGAAGCATGATTCTCTGCTATGATATGAAGACTGATTCTCTGCTGACATGAAGCCAGATTCTCTGTTACGGGACCTCTGCCTGGGTGCCGGGGCCTAAATTTATGACAATGGACTGTTACAGTGGTGGCTGACGTGAAGCATGATTCTCTGCTATGATATGAAGACTGATTCTCTGCTGACATGAAGCCAGATTCTCTGTTACGGGACCTCTCTCCTCTGCCTGGGTGCCTGGGCCTAAATATCTGACAATGGACTGTTCCAGTGTTGGGTGACGTGAAGCATGATTCTCTGCTATGATATGAAGACTGATTCTCTGCCGACATGAAGCCAGATTCTCTGTTACGGGACCTCTCTTCTCTGCCTGGGTGCCTGGGCCTAAATATCTGACAATGGACTGTTCCAGTGTTGGGTGACGTGAAGCCTGATTCTCTGCTATGACATGAAGACTGATTCTCTGCTGACATGAAGCCAGATTCTCTGTTACGGGACCTCTCTCCTCTGCCTGGGTGCCGGGGCCTAAATATATGACAGTGGACTGTTACAGTGGTGGGTGACGTGAAGCCAGATTCTCTGCTATGGGACCTCTCTCCAATTGATATTGGTTAATTTTTATTTATTTTATTTTTATTTTAATTCATTTCCCTATCCACATTTGTTTGCAGGGGATTTACCTACATGTTGCTGCCTTTTGCAGCTCTCTAGCCCTTTCCTGGGTTGTTTTACAGCCTTTTTAGTGCCGAAAAGTTCGGGTCCCCATTGACTTCAAAGGGGTTCGGGACGAAGTTCGGGTCAGGTTCGGATCCCGAACATTTCCGGGAAGTTCGGCTGAACTTCTCGAACCCGAACATCCAGGTGTTCGCTCAACTCTAGTACTGACCTAGAGAGTACTGTAAAGTCTTACGGAAAGTGCTGCCGGCCGCGGCAGATCCTTCAGCTCTCCTTGTAGCGAGACAAACTTAGAAGAGCGGAGTATTCGGCCATGGTTCCTTTCTCTGGGAACTTTTAAGCATAGTGTAAAAAGACCACTGTACACGGGACCATCTGGATGAGCCTGGAGCCGGCCTTGAAAGAGATACAAGGTAAAAATACATCACAAATATTTGTGAGGAGGGTGCCGCCATATATAAAGCTCCTGGTAATACTGTTGCTAATTCGGGTTCACATCCGGCTTATATATCATCCAGTCAGGCTCAGGGGAATAATGTATGCCATACTGCATACCATATATTACAGTAAATAAGTGGGAGCGTGGTCTACATATTTACAGTTTTATTGGGAACACAGAGAATTACAGTGCCAGTACAGGAAGAACGAGGATTGCAGCACCTATGAATTTTTTTGAGGACCCTGTCCTTGTGTATTAGTGCCTATGTATGCATAAATTAGGTTTTTAAATATAAAAAAAAGGTCTGTCATAGCCCAGGCAAGTAATAGATGTATATCCACTAAGTGGGCTTCTCAATGTGGAGTTTAAAGAACCCGATGTCACGGAAGGTGTACAGAAAACTAGAAGACACAAAATGAAGATCCGACAGACTGGATCCAAAACTAAGGAACAAAAGGGAGAGCCCTGCATCAGACCTGGCTCTCTCCCTAACTGCTCAGCCTATGCGAAAATCCCAATGGTAGATGATCGCATATCCTCGTACCTCGACTGTGTAACACCTGAACACCCTATAATAGTGAGGGGACACGACCACCAGCTCCCTACACTTGATACGGAGGGAGTCAGGGTCACCTGGGATCCAGCAAACAGGAAAACACAAATGAATGAACAAAAACTAATCTGTAGAAGACTCAGTAGTAGCAGTAGCATGCACACACTCCAGAAAGTAATATAAACCGCAAAGTGATGCAGTATGGGGAGGGATTTAAAGGGATGCAATCAGTGCAACTACATGACAGCTGAGAGAGGCTAACAAGATGAGAAAATGAAAACAAAACAAAAGGAACCTCAAGGAGGAGGTTCTGAAGGACGTCTGTCAGAGCTTCTCAGATGTCTGGTGGTGACAGTACCCCTCCTTCTACGAGTGGACTCCGGACACTCAGAGCCCACCTTCTCAGGATGGGACCTATGGAAAGCCCTGATGAGACGAGTGGCCTTAATGTCCGTCACTGGGACCCACATCCTCTCCTTAGGACCATAACCCTCCCAATGAACGAGGTACTGGAGAGAACCGCGGACAACACGAGAATCCACAATCCTAGAGACCTGAAATTCAAGATTACCATCAACCACAATCGGAGGAGGAGGCAAAGACGAGGGTACAATAGGTTGGACATAAGGTTTTAATAAGGACTTATGAAAAACATTATGGATCTTCCAAGTCTGAGGAAGATCAAGACGGTAGGCAACAGGATTGATGACGGACAAGATTTTGTAAGGCCCAATAAACTTAGGACCCAACTTCCAGGAGGGAACCTTCAATTTGATATTCTTAGTAGACAACCAGACCAGATCACCAACATTCAGGTCCGGACCAGGCACACGTCTCTTATCCGCCTCACGCTTATATTTCTCACTCATGCTCTTTAGATTATCCTGAATCTTTTGCCAAATAGATGACAAAGACGAGGAGAATCTGTCCTCATCAGGTAAACCAGAAGACCCCTCTCCAGAGAATGTCCCAAACTGCGGATGAAACCCATATGCACCAAAAAATGGTGACTTATCAGAGGACTCCTGACGACGGTTATTTTGGTTAATAATAATCCCTATACTGCGATCTCCCTATACATAAGCTAAATAGTCATTTTCGTTCTGTAGATTTTGTTAAAAAGCAATTTTCATAATATGTAAATTACCTTGCTACCAGCAAGTAGGGCGGCTACTTGCTGGTAGCAGCCGCATCCTCCTCTCATAATGACGCCCCCTCCGCTGTGTGATTGACAGGGCCAGGGAACGGGATCGTTCTCTGCTGGCCCTGTTTGAATTCAAAATATCGCGCCTGCGCCGTACCTGTCTTTAATCGGCGCAGGCGCACTGAGAGGCGGCCGCTCTCTCGGCCGCTCCATCCTCAATGCGCCTGCGCCGATGACGTCATATCTACACCCGAAGCAGGCGCATTGAGGATGGAGCGGCCGAGAGAGCGGCCGCCTCTCAGTGCGCCTGCGCCGATTAAAGACAGGTACGGCGCAGGCGCGATATTTTGAATTCAAACAGGGCCAGCAGAGAACGATTTAGTGGGCTGACAGAAGCCCTTTAAAGCAAACTCAGCAAGGGACAAAAAAGAACACCAATCCTCCTGATTCTCCGCCACAAAACAGCGCAGATATGTCTCCAGATTCTGATTGACGCGCTCTGTCTGACCATTCGACTGCGGGTGGAAAGCATAAGAGAATGACAACCGAACCCCCAAGCGAGAACAGAAAGCCTTCCAGAATCTGGAAACAAACTGTGTGCCCCTATCAGAGACTATGTCTGAAGGGATACCATGCAATTTGACAATGTGATCAATAAATCCCTGCGCCAGCGTCTTAGCATTGGGCAAGCCAGGAAAAGGAATGAAATGCACCATTTTGCTATAACGGTTCACCACCACCAGAATCACAGTCTTCCCCGATGAATGAGGCAGGTCCGTAATGAAGTCCATGGACAGATGTGTCCAAGGACGGGAAGGAATGGGTAACGGAAGGAGAGGACCTGATGGCCGTGAATGAGGGACTTTGGCACGAGCGCAGGTCTTGCAGGCTGCCACAAAACCCTCAACCGACTTACGAAGCGCCGGCCACCAGAATCTCCGAGCGATGAGATCCACTGTGGCTCTTGCCCCCGGGTGCCCAGCAAGGACAGTATCGTGGTGTTCCTTAAAAATCTTGTGTCTTAAAGCGAGAGGCACAAACAACCTCCCAGGAGGACAAAGATCAGGAGCCTCTGACTGGGCTACCTGAACCTCTGCCTCCAATTCAGGATAAAGAGCAGAGACCACCACACCTTCAGCCAAAATGGGACCCGGGTCTTCAAAATTCCCACCTCCCGGAAAACAACGTAACAGGGCATCCGCCTTCACATTCTTAACCCCAGGGCGGAACGTGACAACAAAATTAAACCTTGAAAAGAACAAAGACCATCTGGCCTGTCTCGGGTTCAGACGGTTGGCTGACTCCAAGTAGGCCAGATTTTTATGGTCGGTAAACACGGTAATAGGGTGTCTGGCTCCCTCTAGCCAATGGCGCCACTCCTCAGAAGCCAACTTGATGGCCAACAACTCCCTATCTCCCACAACATAATTTCTCTCTGCGGAGGAGAGTTTCTTCGAGAAAAAGGCACACGGTCGCCATTTGGCAGGAGAGGGACCCTGAGACAAGACCGCACCCACACCCACCTCAGAAGCATCAACTTCAACTATGAAGGGTAGAGAAATATCAGGTTGTACCAAGATGGGAGCGGAAGCAAAACTCTCCTTGATATTAGAAAATGCCTTACGCGCCTCTACCGACCAGGAGGAAAAATCTACCCCCTTTCTAGTCATATCAGTGAGTGGTTTAACAACAGAGGAATAATTCAAAATAAACTTCCTGTAATAATTGGCAAAACCCAAAAAACGCATCAGCGCCTTCTGATTCTCAGGAAGCTCCCACTCAAGCACAGCGCGGACCTTCTCGGGGTCCATGCGAAAACCAGAAGCGGAGAGAAGAAACCCCAGAAATTGAATTTCTGGATCCGCAAACCCACATTTTTCCAGTTTAGCGTACAATTTATTCTCCCGCAGGATGAGCAAGACCTGACATAAGTGTTCCTTATGAGCTTTGAAATCAGGAGAAAAAATCTAAATGTCATCTAGTTACACTAATACAAATTTCCCCATTAAATGATAAAAAATGCTGTTCACAAAATGCTGAAAGACGGCTGGAGCATTCATCAAACCAAAAGGCATAACCAAATTCTCAAAATGGCCCTCAGGGATATTGAAGGCCGTCTTCCATTCGTCTCCTTCTCTGACCCTGACCAGGTTGTATGCCCCTCTTAGATCCAACTTGGAAAAAACTTTAGCCCCAACAATCTGGTTAAACAGGTCCGGGATCAGAGGAAGCGGATAAGGGTCACGAATTGTGATACTGTTCAGCTCCCTGAAATCCAGGCATGGTCTTAAAGAACCATCTTTTTTCTTAACAAAGAAAAAACCAGCGGCAACAGGTGACTTCGAGGGTCGTATGTGTCCCTTTCTCAGACTCTCAGAGATATAAGCACGCATAGCGACCCTTTCAGGTTGGGAGAGATTGTATAAACGAGATTTAGGCAGCTTGGCGCCTGGGGTGAGATTAATAGGGCAATCGTACTCCCTGTGCGGGGGCAAGTCCTGATCACCACTCTCAAAGAACACATCCGAAAATTCAGAGAGAAAAGATGGTACAGTCTTAGTAGAAACCTCAGAAACAGATGTTGTGAGGCAATTCTCTCTGCAAAATTCACTCCAACCATTTATTTGCCTCGCTTGCCAATCAATGGTGGGGGGACTCACAGAATGAACTAAACCCTGTTCACGGGACTATAGTAGAATTAGGTCAATAATTAAGCGGGCGTCACAGAATTACCATTAATTCTAAAACTTCACTTTTAATATTCATAATTAAAATTTATAGACCCTTATGATACGAAAATAAACAACAAACACAAATTAAAGCAAACAAGACTCTGTGTCACTTGTCTCCTGGATGGTAGGATACCAAGTGAATAGTCTATAGGGGCATTGACCCTAGTGTTTCCCCTATTATTTTGGCCCTGCCTAGAAACGGAATTGCCGCCCCGATAGGGGCGATCCCGTATCTCGTACCTCCTGAAATACCCTGGAGGGCCCTGATACAGGTGACAGTTGGTGCTAGTCCTATTGGGAGACCAAAACTAGTCTAGAGGCGAACCAAAAATAAAAAATATATATATACACAGAACAACCCCTCCCCCGTGTAGTAGAGGTACAAAATTTGGAAAAGACAGTGCACGATTAGCATGAATGATGTATAACGTCCCTACGCGTTTCGCCCTGTTAATATTGGGCTCCTCAGGGGACAAAAACCAAACAACATACAGAGTGTCCTACACCATAGACTAAAGTAAACAAAAAGATACAGTAGAAAAAACACACACATGTGTGACCATAGTAGATTTAACTTAGAGCAATGGTCACTATTTCTCAATACACATTAAGATGTAACATGTGGGACTCCAGCAATTAAAAGAGGCAATAAATAGAAGGCACGACTATAATGGTGGCGAGGTCTAAGAAGATAGTCATCCAATCACATCCTCATCATCAGATCAATCACTAAGATGTGACATGCCCTCCCAGCCTATGAACATGTTAATACAATATGCAGAGTGAAGATAGTAATACATTTTAGATATCAATTTCAATAGTCTTATTTGCAATAGTCACAGCCAATATGGATATAAATGGGGCTGAGTACTTGCAGTCACTAGTGTACGATAATACAAGGAAACGTGTGTGTCCAGATCAGGATAAGTCCATATACTGTTAGATGAACCGCTCTGGTGGATAATAGTGTAGCTACAGGGAAGGCTGGTGATACCGATTTGCAGGGTCCCGGCGTGACCGCTATCAGGATGGAGATGCGGCCGCAGCTAGTAGACGCCGGCTGTGCTTTTTAAGCCTCACTTCCGGGTGTGACGTATGAGCACATGACTGCATAGCAGCGGTCATGTGACTCCTGGTGACGTCCTGGAGACCGGATCCCTGTTCTATTAGAGCCGCTAGAGTAGAGCGGCTGCTCATGTGCGATCCAGGAATCGCTACACTTGTGTTGTACCCTGTTTATAGAATAATATGCTGATATATCGCTGCACAAAAAAGTCCACCACAGGACAGCGCTATATCACAGGGTTGTGCAGGATATCACTTAGATGTATTGTTGATTATATTTTAATCATTTTATTTATTTATAGTTTGGGTATTTATTGCTGCTAAAGTCACATTACATAGCATATTATATATTAATATTTATGATTCATTTCCGTTAAAATGGAAGAATGATGGTATTAAAAAGTTGCATTTCTATTTAATTCTACTCTATTTTATTCAAGCACATGATGCATTAAGATGGGTAAGCGGGCATGGTTAGAGGATTGTAATGGTATAGTACAGAACATACCGTTCGCCACCTTATCTTGGTCATATTATATGATTGTCCTCAATGGTGTATCTGGAGAATATCAGTTTGTTTCGGGTCCAAAATAATAAATTAATCCATAAAATATTGATAAACATAGAGGATATTCGTCTCTATATAGTTAACTGGCCTGATACCACTGGTATAAACAATTACCAGTACTAACGGTTATTGATGACCTCTTCATAAAAAGCACGCAAAATCAATATGTTCGTTTAGTCCAGCCGGTATAATGGTGTTGAGCCTAAAAATCCATTTTGACTCTTTTTGTCTTAGGAGCTTATCTATGTCCCCTTTTCTGGTTGTGGGTTTAAGTACCTCGATTGCAGAAAATCTAATTACCTCGCTGGCTCCAGCATAATTTGTCCATACATGGTGGGAGATTGGTTTATCCCGTCTCTTGCGAATGTCTCCAATGTGCTCTAAGACCCTTATTTTGAACACCCTTTTCGTCTTCCCTACGTATTTTAGGCCGCAGATGCAAGTGGCCATGTAGATCATACCAGTTGTATTGCAGTTAGCAAAACTGCGGACGTGAAATATTTTATCATCAGAGCTGTTCTTAAATGTATTACCTGGGGATATAGAACTACACGCTTTACATTTGCCACATCTAAATGTGCCCATTTGTCTGTTCGTCAGCCATGTATTTGATACCGGAGGATCAAGATGGCTGTGGACCAGTGTGTCCCCTATGCTACGTCCTCGTCTAAAAGTGATGGACGGATTTTCTGGCAGGACTCGCATAAGGTCTGGGTCTGTTTTAATTAAAGACCAGTACCGACTTAAGATATCCCGGACTTGTTGGGATTCAGAGTCGTAGGTGCCAATAATCCTGATTGGCCCTGGAGCACTTGTCATTTCTTTTTTTGATGTTTGTAAAAGGGAGGAACGGTCTCTCGATTTGGCCCAGTTCCAGGCCTCATAGAGGCACTGGTCAGGATATCCCCTTTCTTCCATTTTAACGGAAATTAATCATAAATATCAATATATAATATGCTATGTAATGTGACTTTAGCAGCAATAAATACCCAAACTATAAATAAATAAAATGATTAAAATATAATCAACAATACATCTAAGTGATATCCTGCACAACCCTGTGATATAGCGCTGTCCTGTGGTGGACTTTTTTGTGCAGCGATATATCAGCATATTATTCTATAAACAGGGTACAACACAAGTGTAGCGATTCCTGGATCGCACATGAGCAGCCGCTCTACTCTAGCGGCTCTAATAGAACAGGGAACCGGTCTCCAGGACGTCACCAGGAGTCACGTGACCGCTGCTATGCAGTCATGTGCTCATACGTCACACCCGGAAGTGAGGCTTAAAAAGCACAGCCGGGTGTTCTGAGATATTTTCCTACCTCAGATATTTTCCTACCCGGCGAACTGAGCATGCTCAGTACAAGTGAAGTCCCCACCCACATGTAAAGTTCCCGCCCATTCTCCCCACCCATTATATTTTCCTACTGCTTCTGTTCCCGATCTGCTGGATTCATTGTGTCTCCTGCAGTCACATTCAACAATTTAAAACCAGTAGGAACTTACATGTGACTGCAGGAGACACAATTAATCCAGCAGATCGGGAACAGTAGCAGTAGGAAAATATAATGGGTGGGGACTTCACCTGTACTGAGCATGCTCAGTTTCAGGGGTAGGAAAATATCTGAGGTAGGAAAATATCTCAGAACACCGGCGTCCCTGCAAATCGGTATCACCAGCCTTCCCTGTAGCTACACTATTATCCACCAGAGCGGTTCATCTAACAGTATATGGACTTATCCTGATCTGGACACACAAGTTTCCTTGTATTATCGTACACTAGTGACTGCAAGTACTCAGCCCCATTTATATCCATATTGGCTGTGACTATTACAAATAAGACTATTGAAATTGATATCTAAAATGTATTACTATCTTCACTCTGCATATTGTATTAACATGTTCATAGGCTGGGAGGGCATGTCACATCTTAGTGATTGATCTGATGATGAGGATGTGATTGGATGACTATCTTCTTAGACCTCGCCACCATTATAGTCGTGCCTTCTATTTATTGCCTCTTTTAATTGCTGGAGTCCCACACGTTACATCTTAAAGGGACTCTGTCACCACTTTCTAACCCCCCCTTTTAAAACTATTGTTCTCTCCATGCCGTCCTTGTGATTACAAAGGTGTTGTTATAACATAAATTCGCCGTTTCGTTTTGATAAAAATACCTTTTATGTAACCTGTCAATCTCTTTGGATAAGGTGCCCAGGGCATTTCTGAGGGTCTGAAGCTGCCGCCCGCCACCGCCGCCGTTGGTGCCCAGCTCCTCCCCTGATCCTTTCAGCGCCGCTTGAATCTAAAGAAATCCGCCTCCGGCTCTCGCTCAGTCAGTGCCCCCTCCTCCTTTTCAAAGATCGCGCGCGTGCGCACAGGCCTGTGCCTGATGCGCCGGTGCGGACATTTAGAATCAGCCTCATTGAGCGAAGTTCGCGCGCGCGCACTTCGCTAAATGTCCGTACAAATTTTGTACCTCTACTACACGGGGGAGGGGTTGTTCTGTGTATATATATATATTTTTTTTATTTTTGGTTCGCCTCTAGACTAGTTTTGGTCTCCCAATAGGACTAGCACCAACTGTCACCCGTATCAGGGCCCTCCAGGGTATTTCAGGAGGTACGAGATACAGGATCACCCCTATCGGGGCGGCAATTCCGTTTCTAGGCAGGGCCAAAATAATAGGGGAAACACTAGGGTCAATGCCCCTATAGACTATTCACTTGGTATCCTACCATCCAGGAGACAAGTGACACAGAGTCTTGTTTGCTTTAATTTGTGTTTGTTGTTTATTTTCGTATCATAAGGGTCTATAAATTTTAATTATGAATATTAAAAGTGAAGTTTTAGAATTAATGGTAATTCTGTGACACCCAATCAATGGTGGGGTTATGTTTAGTGAGCCAGGGTAGCCCCAACACTAGAGGAGTAGGCAACCCGCTTAGGAAGAAACATGACACATCCTCAACATGAGCATCACTCACAATCAAACGGATATTGTGAACTATGCCCTTTAACGATTTCTGAGAAAGTGGAACGGAATCAATAGCAAAAACAGGTATAACCTTTCCCAAAGTGCATACCTGGAAACCATGAGTTACAGCAAATTGACTATCAATGAGATTGACAGCTGCTCCACTATCTACAAAAATCTCACAAAAAAAATTCTTGCTCTCTAGCGCCACTATGGCAGGTAGGACAAAACGGGAACTACAAGCAAACTGAAAACCTTCAATTTCCGCATAAACCTTGCCAATAGTAACAGATGGAACGTTTTTAGAGGATTTTTTCTTTTTGTTACTTTATTACTCTCAAAAAACTGCCTGAATCTCCTAGAGGGGCAAACATTTGCCAAATGATTTATACCCCCACAACAGAAACAAACCTTCCCATGAGGGCTGAATCTTCTATTGTCAGAGGCAATCAAACCCAGCTGCATGGGCTCCTGCTCAGAAGGGATTGAGAGCGACTGAGACCCCTGTGCACTGAATGAGACCGCCGCACTGTCCTTGGACTGAGTATGACAGGAAGGAGTGATCTTTCCTCTCTCTCTAAGACGCCTGTCAATACAAACAGCCCGAGACATGGCAGAGTCCAAGGAGGTAGGTATCTCATGAAAGGCAAATGCATCTTTCAATCCCTCTGAAAGACCATGGCAAAATTGACTTCAGAGTGCAGCATCATTCCAACCAGTATCAGCTGCCCATCTCCGAAATTCTGAACAGTATATCTCTGCGGACTGTTTACCCTGGCATAAAAGACGTAGTCTAGACTCAGCCAAAGCAATACGATCCGGATCATCATATATCTCACCCAGGGCTAAAAAAAATTCATCCACTGAACGGAGGGGCCGTGCCCCCACCGGCAGCGAAAAGGCCCAGGACTGAGCGTTATCCCTGAGTAGCGATATGATGATCCCCACCCTCCGCTCCTCATCACCAGAGGAATGAGGAAGTAGGCGAAAATGGAGTTTGCAAGCCTCTCTAAAACGAACAAAATTCTCACTACCCGCGGAGAACGTATCCGGAAGCGAGATTTTAGGCTCAGAACAAATTCCATGAGCGCAAGCAGAAACGGTCACCTCAAACTGAGAGACAGTTTTCCGGAGATCTTCTACCTCCAGTGAAAGACCCTGCATGCGGTCAATCAAGGTTGAAACCGGATTCATGCTAAAGACGGTTTTGGCGGTTTATAATGTCACGGAAGGTGTACAGAAAACTAGAAGACACAAAATGAAGATCCGACTGACTGGATCCAAAACTAAGGAACAAAAGGGAGAGCCCTGCATCAGACCTGGCTCTCTCCCTAACTGCTCAGCCTATGCGAAAATCCCAATGGTAGATGATTGCATATCCTCGTACCTCGACTGTGTAACACCTGAACACCCTATAATAGTGAGGGGACACGACCACCGGCTCCCTACACTTGATACGGAGGGAGTCAGGGTCACCTGGGATCCAGCAAACAGGAAAACACAAATTAATGAACAAAAACTTATCTGTAGAAGACTCAGTAGTAGCAGTAGCATGCACACACTCCAGAAAGTAATATAAACCGCAAAGTGATGCAGTATGGGGAGGGATTTAAAGGGATGCAATCAGTGCAATTACATGACAGCTGAGAGAGGCTAACGAGATGAGAAAATGAAAACAAAACAAATGGAACCTCAAGGAGGAGGTTCTGAAGGACGTCTGTCAGAGCTTCTCAGATGTCTGGTGGTGACACCCGAGTGCTGAGTGTGATTTTGTGGGAGTGAGTGCAAATAGTTGCATATAGTTTATAGAAAAAGTATTTGTGGCGGGTGAGGGAGCCGATTGGGTCCCCGTGCTGCTGCAAGACATCAGGACCTGCCTTCTACGGGTGCCGAGGAGATCGTCTCCTAGGCAACCTGCTAGTGTATTACTCAGTGTAATACACTAACAGGCAATGCAATACAATACAGATGTACTGTTATGCATTGCAGCATTGCAGAGGGGATCAGACACCCAAAAGTTGACGTTCCATAGTGGGACAGAAATAAAGTTAAAAAAAAAGTTAAAAAAAATGCGTTGTTAATAAAAAAATAAAGCTTCAAGTCTGACCTGTCAGATGAATGTTGTAAAAAACAAAAATTGAAAACCATTTTTTTGGTTACCTTGCCTCACAAAAAACGTAATATAGAGCGATTAAAAATCATATGTACCCCAAAATAGTACCAATAAAACTGTCACCTCATCCAAAATGGGGTCACTTTTTGGAAGTTTCTACTGTAGGGGTGCATCAGGGGGCTTCAAATGGGACATGGTGTCTAAAACCCAGTCCAGCAAAATCTGCCTTCCAAAAACCATACAGCGCTCCTTCCTTTTGTTTCTGTAAACCACAGAATCAGGGTAATAAATATTGAGTTTTGTTTGGCTGTTAACCCTTATTGTGTTAAAGAAAGAAATGGGTTAAAATGGAAAATCTGCAAAAAAAGTGAAATTTTGAAATTTAATCTCCATTTTCCTTTAATTCTTGTGGAATACCTAAAGGGTTAATAAAGTTTGTAAAAACTGTTTTGAATACCTTGAGGGGTGTAGTTTCTACAATGGGGTTATTTATGGGGGGTTTCTACTATGTAAGCCCCACAAAGTGATTTCAGACCTTAACTGGTCCTTAAAAAGTGGGTTTTGGAAATTTTCTAAAAAATTTTAAGATTTGCTTCTAAACTTCTAAGCCTTCTAACGTCCCTAAAAAATAAAATGGCCTTCACAAAATGATCCAAACATGAAGCAGACATAAGAAATGTAAAGTAATACCTATTTTTGGAGGTATTACTGTCTATTGTAAAAGTTGAGAAATAGAAATTTGTAAATTTGCTAATTTTTCCATATTTTTTGTAAATTTTGCATTTGTTTATAAAAATGAAATTTTTAGACTCAATTTTACCACTGTCGTGAAGTACAATATGTGATGAGAAAACATTCTCAGAATGGCCTGGATAAGTAAAAGCATTTTAAAGTTATTACCACATAAAGTGACACATGTCAGATTTGCTAAAAATGGCCTGGTCCTGAAGGTAAAAACTAGCTTGGTCTTGAATGGGTTAATAATATATTCCCACATACATTTCATTAGCTATAATGGTTAATTTTGTCAAGGGAGCAATCATTAGGAGAAATAAAATGGCGCCATCCTATTAGTAGACCCGAAACCCGAGTCCTAATCAGCAGGACAAGTTACTTCATAACACAGAGCTAAAGAGCTGCCTCATCCTTGTTGCTTTGCTTGTCAGGGATTTTGATCCTGAATACAGATGATGAGATCTTCAGCTGAATCTCTGTAGGAATAGAGTTCATGAGGAGACATGAAATACAGAGAGGACGGACAGGACAGATTGTGGTAATAAAGACTGCATACAATTGCTGCTGCTCATTATCTACATCCCCAATAGCCTCTCTGTACTTCATGTCTCCTAATAAACTCCATTCCTACAGATATTCATCTGAAGATCATATTAAACTGTATTTAGGATCATAATCCCTAACAAGTAAGAGAGGAAGATGGCACAGCTCTTTAACTTGTCTTCCTGTGTGATTAGGACAGGTTTTGTGTGGACTAGCAGGATGGCGGCCATTTTATTTTTTCAAATAACTGCTCTCCTGACAAAACGAGCCATTATAACTAATGAAAGATATTGGGGAATATATTTATAATAAAGTTATATTTAAGTATTTTCATTTTCTTAATTCCCGGAGAATCCCTTTTATGAAGGAAGAAGGGAAAAGTTCCAGGGAGGCTAGTCCTGAGCTGGAACGCCCTAGTAAATATGCCTGTTTGGCTAATATTTGGGATGAAAGCCCAGGGCCACCAACAGCAGGGCATTTCTCCTAGCAACCAGGAAGATGACCACTGCAGGAAGGATGGGAAAAGGAGTTCAGCAAAGGTCAGAAAGATGCTGGTGGTAGGGGACTCTATTATTAGGAGGACAGATAGGGTCATCTGTCGCCGAGACTGTGAATGCCGAACAGTATGTTGTCTTCTGGGTGTTCGAGTTTGGCATTTTGCGGATCGAATTGACAGATTGCTGGGTGGGGCTGGGGTAGACTCGGCAGTCATGGTACACATTGGCACCAATTACAAAGTCAGGGGGAGGTGGAAGGTCCTTAAAAATTATTTTAGGGAACTAGGAGAGAAGCTCAAGTCCAGGACCTCCAAGGTAGTGTTTTCAAAAATAGTACCAGTGCCATGAGCGTCATCAGAGAGACAACGGGAGCTTAGGGAGTTAAATAAGTGGCTCAGAAGCTGGTGCAGGAAGGAAGGGTTTGGGTTCATGGAGAACTGGGCCGACTTCTCTGTCGGTTACAGGCTCTACAGTAGGGACGGGCTGCACCTTAATGGGGAGGGTGACACTGCCCTGGGGGAAAAAATGGTTAGATGGCTGGAGGAGCTTTTAAACTAGGATCTGGGGGAGGGTGGGGGGGGGGCAGACTGGGCAGAACTGTACACTGATGAAAAATAGAACTGCTGGTAACAAGAACCTGTTATATACAAACATCAACCAAGGTAACCACAAAATCATGGAAGCAAAATGGAGGAGCTGGAGGCTATGGTACTAGAAGAACACATAGATCTAGTTGGTGTGGCTGAGACATGGTTGGACTCTTTGCATGACTGGGCTGTTAATATTGAGGGTTTTACACTATTTAGGTAGGACAGGGTCAATAAAAAGGCGGTGGCGTGTGCCTGTATGTGAGGAGTGATATGAAGACAAGTGGGAAAGAGGCAATTATGGGCGCAGATGGTGAGGATGTTGAAACCATATGGGTGGAAGTTCAAAGGGGTATAAACACTGAAAAAAATATACTTGGTGTAATCTATAGACCCCCTAACATCACAGAGGAGCTAGAAGCTCAACTGTATAACCAAATAAAGCATCATAATAGGAGATTCTAACTTCCCAGACATTGACTGGGGTCATGGTTCTGCCTCAACCGCAAAGGGGAGAAAATTCCTCAACTTGCTGCAGTACCTTTATGGGCCAGGTTATAGAAGCTCCCACTAGGGGCAATGCTCTGTTGGATCTGGTAATTTATAATGATGCAGAGCTTGCTGGAATTGATACTGTTCGAGAAACAATAGGTAATAGTGACCACAATATAATTATATTCCGCCTACACTATAAGGAGCAAACTCTGTCAGGCAGAGCAAAGACACTAAATTTCAAAAAGGCTAATTTCCCTGGGTTGAGGGCAGCATTTCAGGGCATAGACTGGGAGCAGCTACTGTCATATAATAAGCGCTCATGCACACAAAACGTGTTTTTTTTCTGTGTTCGCTCCGTTTTTTTGCAGACCGTATGCGGAACCATTCACTTCATTGGGTCCGCAAAAAAAATGGAAGTTACTCCATGTGCAATTGAACATGTCCTATTATTGTTCGCATTACGGACAAAGATAGTACAGTTCTATGAAGGGCCAGCTGTTCCATTCCGCAAAATACGGAATGCACACGGATTTCATCTGTATTTTTTGCGGATCCGTTTTTTGTGGACTGCAAAATACATACAGTCGTGTGCATGAGCCCTAATACTGAGGATAAGTAGAAGAGCTTTAAATCCACATTGAGTAATTGCACTAAAAAATTATTCCTTTAGGTAACAAGTATAAACTGATAAAATTAAACCCCCCCATGGCTTATAGCTATTGTAGAAAGGGCAATAAATGACAAAAAGGGCATAAAAAAATACAAATCTGAGGGGTCAGATGTAGCCTTTTGAAGTTTACAAAGGGCTTAACAAAATCTGTAAAAAGGAGATAAAATTAGCAGAAATACAAAACGAACCACAAGTGGCAGAAAAGAGCAAAACAAATCGGGCTCCTTCGTCAGGCTCTGAAACGCGTAGATAGTTTTTTGTCCCACGGAGGCTCTGGTACTCTCAACGGTGACGTCACCGACAGTGGTTTCCCGGACAACTGAATCACAAGCTCCCTCACACCGCGCGTGCTTCCGGCCGGGGCAGCGCTGTTGCTAGAAGGTGAGCAAGGAGGACGCCCTGATTTAAAGATACATCTACAAAAAGAAGAACATAGAAAAGAATCGAGAAGAGCGCTATATAACCACCAAAATTAACTAGGGGATCACAGTGGGTGAAGTATAAGGTACGGACCGCACTATTATTACTATTATTAACGTTTGTATTCACCGCTTATTTTCTGACAAAGACAGTACACATTTATCCTAGTATAGCCCACCTTTCTAGACTGACCTCTCTTTTTCAGGTTAGATACCAATCCATTGAGCAAATTTAAATGGGATTAGCTGTTTAGTTTGTTTGCCAGCGCTGATGTCTTATATCACCCACGGGTGATACATTATTAAGTTAAATAAGGTAAATGTGAACAAGGCTCTGGGTCCCGATAGATTAAACCCAAGAGTTGTTGTTGTCGCCCACCTGGGATTATATGTTGTCTGTATTGTCTGTCCTCCCCTTGGTGTTTTCCTTTAGAGTTAGTGGTGCGGACTAGTGTTCCCACCGCCCTATTCACTATCTAGGGTTCATCTTAGGGAAAGCCAGGGTTTTAGGCACGCGATCGGCGTACGGGTGAGGAACCCGTCTAGGGACGTCAGGGCAGTCAGGTGCCAGCCGCAAGGTGAGTCAGGCGTGTGTCACGTATGTGATAGGCACGCCGGTCGTGATATTATATCTGGCCCTTATTTTTTTGGGAATTTAAAAAAAAAAAAAATCTTTTTTCTCTCTCTATTTAGAATCCAGTATGGATCCTATTGCTGCTTTGGCAAAACAACTTCAAGGCCTGTCTTTGGAGGTGGCAGGATTGAAGGCGTCGGTCCTCCAGCAACAGCAGCAGACCGCAAGCCCAGCGGTTGCTATGGGTAACCAGGTTGTTGCAGAACCCAAGGTTGTTCTTCCTGACAGATTTTCTGGGGGAAGGGACAAGTTTGTGACGTTCCGTGAGGCCTGTAAATTATATTTTAAGCTGCGCCCTTACTCCTTTGGTAATGAAGAACAGCGGGTGGGGATTGTTATTTCCCTGCTTCAGGGGGACCTGCAATCCTGGGCGTTCTCTTTACCCCCTGGTTCCCAGGCTCTCAGGTCAATGGATGAATTTTTTGGGGCCTTGGGTCTCATATATGATGACCCTGACCGAGTCGCCCTGGCTGAGTCGAAGTTACGGAGACTCCTACAGGGAGATCGGCCAGCAGAGGAATATTGCTCAGAGTTCCGTAGGTGGGCTACGGATACTCAGTGGAATGACCCGGCTCTCAGGAGTCAGTTCTGCTCTGGGTTATCCAAAAGGGTTAAGGATGCGCTTGCGCTGTATGAGACTCCCCTTTCCCTTGATGCTGTTATGTCCCTCTCTATCAGAATAGATAGATGTCTTAGGGAGAGATTGAAAATTCCTGAGCAATTGGTAACCTCTCCCAAGCAGCAGTTAGTCTGTACTGACCTAGACGAGCCAATGCAGCTAGGAGGAACTACTTGTCAGGTCCATCCTCCTGAGGCTCATTGTAGGCATGGGGCTTGTTTTTTCTGTGGGGGGAGGGGTCATTTCATTAATGTCTGTCCTTCCTTTCTCAAAAACAAAAGACCGTCGGAACCACTAACCCCAGGCTGTGCGGAGGATGTCAGCTGGGGGGTATACGTTTCCTCCATACGAACATCTCAATTTGTGTTGCCAGCGGTTATTGTTTTTGGTGTTAAGATGGAGACTATTTCTTTCTTTTTAGACAGTGGAGCAGGGGTAAATTTGATTGATGCCCATTTTGCCCGCACTATGGGTTTGTCTCTCTGTACGCTGCAGAGACCTATTCCCATATTCGCTATTGATTCTGCTCCTCTGTCTCAGAGAAACCTCACTCACATTGTCCATAACTTACACCTTCGGGTAGGGGACCACCATAATGAGTGTCTTTCATGTAACGTTCTGGAGGGCCTTCCCTCTCCTGTGGTATTGGGTCTTCCCTGGTTGGTAGCGCACAATCCAGTGGTGGATTGGCAGGCCAGGGAGATATTGGAGTGGAGTGAGCATTGCAGAGAAAATTGCTTAAATAGCAATTGCTTAGTCGCCTCCATAGCTACCCTACCTACATTTATTTCGGACTTTGAGGACGTTTTTTCTGAAAAGGGTTGTCAGAAGTTACCACCTCACCGTCCTTATGATTGCCCGCTTAACCTGATTCCCGGTGCAAAATTACCCAAGACCAGGTTATAAAATCTTTCGGGTCCCGAGAGACAAGCCATGAAAGATTATATCTCCGAGAGTCTGGCTAAGGGACACATCAGACCCTCTTCTTCACCCGTGGCTGCAGGGTTTTTCTTTGTTAAAAAGAAAGATGGGGGCCTGCGTCCTTGTCTAGATTTCCGCGAGCTAAACCGGATAACCATCCGAGACCCATACCCTCTTCCTCTCATTTCTGACCTTTTTAATCAGATTGCGGGTGCTAAGTGGTTCTCCAAACTTGATCTTAGGGGGGCCTACAATCTGATTCGTATCAAGGAAGGGGATGAGTGGAAGACAGCTTTTAACACCCCTGAGGGGCATTATGAAAATTTAGTCATGCCTTTCGGTCTGACCAATGCTCCTGCTGTCTTCCAACATTTCGTTAATGATATTTTTAGTCATCTTATCGGCAGGTTTGTGGTGATATACCTAGATGATATCTTAATTTATTCGGCTAATCTGAAAACACATGAAGTACATGTCAGACAGGTACTGCAGGTCCTACGAACGAATAAATTATATGCGAAAATTGAAAAGTGTGTCTTTGCCGTTCAGAAAATACAGTTCCTAGGATATCTATTATCTGCTTCAGGTTTCCGTATGGATCCTAGGAAGGTTCAGGCAATTTTAGATTGGGATCTTCCTGAGAACCTTAAAGCTCTACAACGGTTTTTGGGTTTCGCAAATTTCTATAGAAAGTTCATTAACAATTATTCAGTGATCGTCAAACCCCTTACTGACATGACTAGGAAGGGGACTGATTTTTCTAAATGGTCTGACGCCGCTAAAATTGCATTTTCCTCTCTAAAAGAGAGATTTACTTCGGCACCTGTTCTAATTCAACCCGATGTTTCCCAGACTTTTATTGTGGAAGTAGATGCGTCAGAGGTGGGAGTGGGGGCTGTACTGTCTCAGGGTCCGTCTCCTGGCAAATGGCGTCCTTGCGCTTTCTTTTCCCAAAAATTATCTACAGCTGAGAAAAACTATGATATTGGAAATAGGGAACTATTAGCGATTAAACTAGCGTTTAAAGAATGGCGTCACTTCTTAGAGGGAGCAATTCACCCCGTCACGGTGATTACGGATCACAAAAACCTTCTGTACCTCGAATCGGCTAAGCGTCTCACCCCTAGACAAGCTAGGTGGTCGCTATTTTTTACCAGGTTTAACTTTGTCATCACCTATCGTCCTGGGGCAAAAAATACCAAGGCAGACGCATTATCTAGTAGTTTCCCTGGAGGGGGTAATGTTAGTGATTGTCAGAGGAGTGGTTGTCTCTGCTGTACACTCTGTTCTGGAGGGGAAGGTGTTAGAGGCCCAGGGGGACGCCCCGGTCTCTTGCTCCTCAGAGAAATTGTTTGTACCGTTAAACCTGCGTCTCGAATTATTAAAGGAACATCATAATTCGGCACTTGCTGGGCACCCGGGTAGTAAAGCAACCTTGGAGCTATTGTCTCGTCGTTTTTGGTGGCCAAGGTTGCGTCAGGATGTAATGGATTTTGTGTCTACTTGTTCTACTTGTGCACGCGTGAAAGTCTCTCATACACGTCCTGCAGGGTCTTTATTGCCACTTGTCATTCCCAATAGGCCATGGACACATCTGTCAATGGATTTCATCACTGACTTACCTTTGTCTGCAGGTAAAACAGTTATCTTGGCTGTAGTAGACAGGTTTAGCAAAATGGTACACTTCATTGCGTTACCCGCACTTCCTAATGCTAAGACTCTTGCTCAGGTGTTCATCAGTGAAATCGTGAAGCTTCACGGGGACCCTTCCGATGTGGTTTCGGATCGGGGAACCCAATTTATTTCTAAGTTTTGGAAAGCTTTTTGTTCCCGTTTGGGGGTACACTTATCTTTTTCCTCAGCTTTCCATCCTCAGTCGAATTTTCCACCAGTATGTGCCCTCCAAGCGGGCGAGGTATGGCGTGAAGCTATACAAAATTTGTGAGAGTACCTCAGGGTACACTTACAAATTTCGTATATATACACACAAGGGGCGAGATTCCCGGATTCAACCCCCAGAATGTCCCCCCACTCTGGGTGTTACCGGGAAACTTGTGTGGGACCTTATGTACCCACTGCTGGATAAGGGTTACCACCTGTACATGGATAACTTTTATACCAGTATCCCCTTGTTCCAGTCCCTTGCCGCCAGATCCACGTTCGCTTGTGGGGCCGTGCGGAAAAATCAACGCGGCCTCCCTGCCCTCCCCCTCCAGGTACCTATCCCCAGGGGTGAGACCTGTGCCCTTACCACTGGAAACCTGTTGCTGGTCAGGTATAAGGACAAGAGGGATGTCCTTATGCTGTCCACAATTCATGGTAACGGCATCACCCCTGTCACTGTGCGAGGTACCGCGGCAACGGTCCTCAAGCCCGATTGTATTGTCGCCTACAATCGGTATATGGGAGGAGTTGATCTCTCTGATCAAGTCCTCAAGCCATATAACGCCAGGCGCAAAACCCGGGCATGGTACAAAAAAGTTGCGGTCTACTTGGTACAGGTTGCCATGTACAACTCTTTTGTACTATCCCGAAGCGCTGGCAGCACAGGGACATTCCCCCAGTTCTATGAGGCAGTCCTCAAGGCCCTGATCTTTTCGGACTGGGAAAGAGCAGGCCGGAGTACCTTGGGAACTGTAGGCGCCCGGATCGTCCCTGGCCAACACTTTCCAGGTGTGGTCCCCCATACTGGAAAGAAGGGACAAACCCAAAAAAGGTACAGAGTGTGTCACAGGAGGGGGATACAGAAGGACACCACTACTCAATGTGACACGTGCCCCGATCATCCGGGCCTCTGCATTATTGGTTGCTTCAGGGAGTATCACACTTCCATGGAGTACTAAATTTATATCCCAATTTAGCACTGACATCGGATAAAAAAACTGGTTCTCAGACTTGAGACACCCAAAAAAACTAAAATAATTAGTCAGGGCAATAAAGATACAGTCTTGTTTGGCTGTTAACCCTTGCTTTGTTAGTGGAAAAAATGTGTTAAAATGGAAAATAAGGCAAAAAAAATCTAATTTTCTAATTTCACCCCATTTGCCAATAACTCTTGTGCAACACCTAAAGGGTTAACAACGTATGTAAAATCAGTTTTGAATACCTTGAGGGGTGTAGTTTCTTGGATGGGGTCACTTTTAGGGAGTTTCTACTCCAGGGGTGCATCAGGGGGGTTGAAACAGGACACGGTGTAAATAAACCGGTCCATAAAAATCAGCCCTCCAAAGACCAAACGGCGCACCTTTCACTCTACGCCCCACTGTGTGGCCGTACAGTAGTTTACGGCCACATATTGGGTGTTTCTGTAAACGGCAGAGTCAGGGCAATAAAGATACAGTCTTATTTGTCTGTTAACCCTTGCTTTGTTAGTGGAAAAAATGGGTTAAAATGGAAGATAAGGCAAAAAAATGAAATTTTCTAATTTCATCCCCATTTGCCAATAACTCTTGTGCAACACCTAAAGGGTTAACGACGTATGTAAAATCAGTTTTGAATACCTTGAGGGGTGTAGTTTCTTAGATGGGGTACCTTTTAGGGAGTTTCTACTCCAGGGGTGCATCAGGGGGGTTGAAACAGGACACGGTGTAAATAAACCGGTCCATAAAAATCAGCCCTCCAAAAACCAAACGGCGCACCTTTCACTCTATGCCCCGCTGTGTGGCCGTACAGTAGTTTACGGCCACATATGGGGTGTTTCTGTAAACGGCAGAGTCAGGGCAATAAAGATACAGTCTTGTTTGGCTGTTAACCCTTGCTTTGTTAGTGGAAAAAATGGGTTAAAATGGAAAATAAGGCAAAAAAAATCTAATTTTCTAATTTCACCCCATTTGCCAATAACTCTTGTGCAACACCTAAAGGGTTAACGACGTATGTAAAATCAGTTTTGAATACCTTGAGGGGTGTAGTTTCTTGGATGGGGTCACTTTTAGGGAGTTTCTACTCCAGGGGTGCATCAGGGGGGTTGAAACAGGACACGGTGTAAATAAACCGGTCCATAAAAATCAGCCCTCCAAAGACCAAACGGCGCACCTTTCACTCTACGCCCCACTGTGTGGCCGTACAGTAATTTACGGCCACATATTGGGTGTTTCTGTAAACGGCAGAGTCAGGGCAATAAAGATACAGTCTTATTTGTCTGTTAACCCTTGCTTTGTTAGTGGAAAAAATGGGTTAAAATGGAAAATAAGGCAAAAAAATGAAATTTTCAAATTTCATCCCCATTTGCCAATAACTCTTGTGCAACACCTAAAGGGTTAACGACGTATGTAAAATCAGTTTTGAATACCTTGAGGGGTGTAGTTTCTTAGATGGGGTACCTTTTAGGGAGTTTCTACTCCAGGGGTGCATCAGGGGGGTTGAAACAGGACACGGTGTAAATAAACCGGTCCATAAAAATCAGCCCTCCAAAAACCAAACGGCGCACCTTTCACTCTACGCCCCGCTGTGTGGCCGTACAGTAGTTTACGGCCACATATGGGGTGTTTCTGTAAACGGCAGAGTCAGGGCAATAAAGATACAGTCTTGTTTGGCTGTTAACCCTTGCTTTGTTAGTGGAAAAAATGGGTTAAAATGGAAAATTAGGCAAAAAAATTAAATTCTCAAATTTTATCCCCATTTGCCAATAACTCTTGTGCAACACCTAAAGGGTTAACAAAGTTTGTAAAATCAGTTTTGAATACCTCGAGGGGTGTAGTTTCTTGGATGGGGTCACTTTTATGGAGTTTCTACTCTAGGGGTGCATCAGGGGGCTTCAAATGGGACATGGTGTCAAAAAACCAGTCCAGCAAAACCTGCCTTCCAAAAACTAAACGGCACACCTTTCACTCTACGCCCCGCTGTGTGGCCGTACAGTAGTTTACGGCCACATATGGGGTGTTTCTGTAAACGGCAGAGTCAGGGCAATAAAGATACAGTCTTGTTTGGCTGTTAACCCTTGCTTTGTTAGTGGAAAAAATTGGTTAAAATGGAAAATTAGGCAATAAAATGAAATTCTCAAATTTCATCCCCATTTGCCAATAACTCTTGTGCAACACCTAAAGGGTTAACAAAGTTTGTAAAATCAGTTTTGAATACCTTGAGGGGTGTAGTTTATAGAATGGGGTCATTTTTGGGTGGTTTCTATTATGTAAGCCTCGCAAAGTGACTTCAGAGCTGTAGTGGTCCCTAAAAATTGGGTTTTTGTAAATTTCTGAAAAATTTCAAGATTTACTTCTAAACTTCTAAGCCTTGTAACATCCCCAAAAAATAAAATATCATTCCCAAAATAATTCAAACATGAAGTAGACATATGGGGAATGTAAAGTCATCACAATTTTTAGGGGTATTACTATGTATTACAGAAGTAGAGAAACTGAAACTTTGAAATTTGCTAATTTTTCCCAATTTTTGGTAAATTTGAAATTTTTTTATGCAAAAATTCTTTTTTTTTTTTACTTTATTTTACCAGTGTCATGAAGTACAATATGTGACGAAAAAACAATCTCAGAATGGCCTGGATAAGTCAAAGCGTTTTAAAGTTATCACCACTTAAAGTGACACTAGTCAGATTTGCAAAAAATGGCCTGGTCCTAAGGTGTAATAAGGCTGTGTCCCTAAGGGGTTAATGCTACATAAATGTTTGGATAAACATCAGTTAAGTTATTATCAAAGAGGTATTTCAAAGACCCGCACATATCCATTTTTTGAGGTATAGTACGAGTACACATTTGTAGCTCTTCGTACAATTCTAGACCCCATACATCAGAATCAGAAGTAAGCCGTGTTTCCAGTTCTTTGCAGTTTTGCAAAAGGTCTTCATCAGATTTCATGCATAAAGATGAGATGTCATATAAGAAACCAAAATTGTTAACATAGCCTTTTTAAACCTTCAAACTGAGGCGCAGGACTAGTGCGAATCTTGTCAACAATAATGTAGAAGTATTCTGCTCTGAATTTGTCTGCGGCTTTAACAACTGGTTCATCTGGGCCCTCATAGTCAAACATTCTTTTGGCCCTGCGTATCCGACTGTCAAAATTCTTTTGGAATGTCCAATTCTTCAGCTATTTCGCTGGCAGCAACAATTGCAGAAGTAAAGCCATTTTGTCTATAATCTTCCAACCAGCGAAGGAATTCTTCCAAATGCTTCAATGATGTATCTAACTGCATATTAGACTTTTGCCATACCTTGCTGATCATGTTAATTTTTACTAAAATCTCATACCACACAACTAATGATAGTACAAACTCGTATGACAAAATTTATTCCTGTAGTGAATTACACTTACTACAGAATGCAGGATCATTGTTTTTCTGTGCCATATTTTCCAGACACTCAGCGATATCTTTTAGTTGGTAACGAACAGCCTTTACACTCTCAACTCTGCATTCCCATCTAGTGTCAGATAATGGCTTGAGGGTAATAGTAACTTTCTCTTTTAAAGCAGCCCACCTATTGGATGAGCCAGAAAATAATGTGTACAGTCGTTGCAAAACCCCCAAAAATAGTTTTGCTTTTGAACAAGATGCTGCTGCATCGCCAAGTACCAAATTCCAACTGTGATATGATGTAAAAAAGGCTAAAGGATTTATATTTAATATCTTGGTTTTGACACCACTTTTCTCTCCCCGCATGTTAGCACCATTATCATATCCCTGCCCTCTACAGTTTTTGATGTCCAAACCAGATTGTTCAATTTCCAGGTTTTTGTCAACTCTTCAGCTGTAGTTTTTTTCCACTGGTATAAATCCAATGAAATGTTCTTCAATGTCTCCTGACTTTGCATCAACATGGCGCAATATCACAGTCATCTGTTCAATGTGCAATCAAGAATGATTGAGTAATATTTTGCCTGGAGAATCTTTTCAATAACTGTTTGCTTGACAAGTTTGGCCATTAGTGCAATTAATTCATTTTGGATGTTTTTGACCAAGTAATGGTTGTGTATCGTCTATCCTCTGTAAGTGCTCACGAAGAACAGGATCAAATCGTGCACAATGTTTAATTAGATCTATAACATTTCCACTTCTCTCTTCTTCTAAATTATCCCTGTGACCTCTAAATGATAAGTTGTGAGACGCCAAAAACTGCACTGTGGCCAGAAGCCTTTCTAGAATTTCCCGCCAACCCTGTTTTTCAAGAAGTATTTGCTTCTGTATTGATGCATAGTTTTCCCACATCTAAATCTTTTTTCAGCTTCCATCCATTTAAGAATGTTCTCTAAATGGTCAGAACTATTTTCATGAAGACTCAGTCGACTGCTGAGGTTCTTCCAGTCCATGCAGCCATCAGACACAAAAGCTTTCCGTGATACTGAGAATAGTCGACAGGGAAAACAGAAAACACAGTCCTTCTGTTTAGAGTAATCCAGCCAGCGCCTGTCTTGGGTTTCCTTGTTGCTAAGAATACGAAGGTAATGAAAGTTGGAAAAATGTCTTTTTGTACTGTCTAATGGAAAAGTTACATTTTTTTCCCTAATTGGTCCTTTCTGGATATAACATATTCTGTCTTTATCGTCCACTGGGAAATTCCATTCCCCAGGATCACGACTAAAAGGCTGATGACTAGACTCTGAATGGTCAGAACCAGAATCCTGAGGATTTTCTGCAACTCCTTCCTCAGTGCTACACAAAATGTTTTGATGTTCAGTCTGACCAGAAGTGCTTGGCTGTGAATCATCTTTATCAGCCAAACCGGATTCCACCTGTTCATGTTCAGGTACCTCTTCAACTGCAGTTATCTTCCCTGTCTTTAAAAATGTATGCATAGAGTCACGTAATTCTTCTTTGCATTCCTCAAAAGCAATATTCATTTTTTGTGACCTGATTCAAATTTTCGTCCCCTGTCACGCTCTCTCCCACTTTTATGCATATTTGTCTTCTATCCTATAATGTTAAACAAACATAAATTTGGCTAAATATTAACCCCTAAGGCCTCTTTCACACGGGCGTCATGTTTTATGCCCGGATAAGAGGCGGGTGCGTTGCGGGAAAATGCGCGATTTTTCCGCGCGAGTGCAAAACATTGTAATGCGTTTTGCACTCGCGTTAGAAAAATTGCGCATGTTTGGTACCCAAACCCGAACTTCTTCACAGAAGTTCGGGCTTGGGATTGATGTTCTGAAGATTGTATTATTTTCCCTTATAACATAGTTATAAGGGAAAATAATAGCAAAAGTTAACTCACCTTATCCTCTTGATCGCGTAGTTCCCGGTCTTTTCTTTACTAGCTATGGGCTAAATGACTTGTGGTGATGTCAGATCACATGCTCCAATCACATGGTCCATAACCATGGTGATGGAGCATGTGATCTGACATCACCAAAGGTCCTTTAGCCCATAGCTAGTAAAGAACAGACCGGGAACTACGCGATCAAGAGGATAAGGTGAGTTAACTTTTTTATTTTTTTAACCCTTCCAGCACTATTATACTAAGCATTCTTTATTCAGAATGCTATTATTTTCCCTTATAACCATGTTATAAGGGAAAATAATACAGTGAATAGACTAGAACCTAGAACCCATGCGTGAAAATCGCACCGCATCCGCACTTGCTTGCGGATGCTTGCGATTTTCACGCAACCCCATTCACTTCTATGGGGCCTGCATTGCGTGGATTATCGCACCGCAACGCACAAAGAGGAGCATGCTGCGATTTTCACGCAACGCACAAGTGATGCGTGAAAATCACTGCTCGTGTGAACAGCCCCATAGAAATGAATGGGTCAGGATTCAGTGCGGGTGCAATGCGTTCAACTCACGCATCGCACCCGCGCGGAATACTCGCTCATGTGAAAGGGGCCTTAAGGACAAATCCATTTGTTACCTTAATTACCATGTTTTCGTTTTTTTAATTTGACTGGCTCTATTTAAATGTTAATAACTTTAGAACGCTTTTTCTGAGGAAAGCGATTCTGAGAGTGTTTTTTGTGACATATTGTACTTTATATAATTGGTGCATTTTTGTTGACACATGCTGCATTTTTTGTGAAAAACTCCAAAATATGGTGAATAGGATAGGAAATGATCGGGGACAAGTGTCTGATCGCTGGGATGCCCGTGATCTCACGTACGGCGCCCTGGCTCAGTCCTCAAGAAATAAGCTGTGTCAACCACCGCACGGAGCAGTGGTGTGGTCAGCACTCCCCCTCCATGTATCTATATGGAATACTCAGAGATACACAAGTGCTGTATCTGCGGCTCTCCTGATACATGGAGGGGGAGTGTTGACCACCGCGGGCACAAGGAGATCCGGAGTACCATACAGGAGAAGATCGTGGGGGATCCCATTGGCTGCCCCCCCCCCCCCCCCCACATGATCAGACACTTATCTCCTATCCTTTGGATAGGGGATTTATTTTCGTATCCCGGAGTACCCCTTTAATATGCAGTGACATCACAGTAACAGGTTAATATGCACAATGCATATTAACACTTTACATTAACCCTGGCTGTACTGTTGTACAGCAGCTGCAGCTGCTTAACCCTGACTGTGACATCACATATGTATACGCTGTACTGTGATGTCACTAACTGTGCATGTTAACCCTGTACTGAGATGTCACAGCGCATATTAACCCTGGCTGTACTGTATGTGACATCACTGTGCATGTTAACCCTGTACTGTGACTAACAGTACAGGGTTAACATGCACAGTGAGTGACATCACAGTACAGGGTATACACAGTGATGTCACAGTCAGGGTTAAGCAGATGCATGCTTGCAGCACATAGTAAAAGACAGTGACGTGTATATTGTGGGGCACAGTGTAGAGGTATACTGTATATTGTGTGGCACAGTGTAGAGGTATACTGTATATTGTGTGGCACAGTGTAGAGGTATACTGTACATTGTGTGGCACAGTGTAGAGGTATACTGTATATTGTGGGGCACAGTGTAGCGGTATACTGTATATTGTGTGGCACAGTGTAGAGGTATACTGTACATTGTGTGGCACAGTGTAGAGGTATACTGTATATTGTGTGGCACAGTGTAGAGGTATACTGTATATTGTGTGGCACAGTGTAGCAGTATACTGTACATTGTGGGGCACAGTGTAGAGGTATACTGTATATTGTGTGGCACAGTGTAGAGGTATACTGTACATTGTGTGGCACAGTGTAGAGGTATACTGTATATTGTGGGGCACAGTGTAGAGGTATACTGTATATTGTGTGGCACAGTGTAACGTATACTGTACATTGTGTGGCACAGTGTAGAGGTATACTGTATATTGTGGGGCACAGTGTAGAGGTATACTGTATATTGTGTGGCACAGTGTAACGGTATACTGTACATTGTGTGGCACAGTGTAGAGGTATACTGTATATTGTGGGGCACAGTGTAGCGGTATACTGTATATTGTGTGGCACAGTGTAGAGGTATACTGTACATTGTGTGGCACAGTGTAGAGGTATACTGTATATTGTGGGGCACAGTGTAGCGGTATACTGTATATTGTGGGGCACAGTGTAGAGGTATACTGTATATTGTGTGGCACAGTGTAGAGGTATACTGTACATTGTGTGGCACAGTGTAGAGGTATACTGTATATTGTGGGGCACAGTGTAGCGGTATACTGTACATTGTGTGGCACAGTGTAGAGGTATACTGTACATTGTGTGGCACAGTGTAGAGGTATACTGTATATTGTGTGGCACAGTGTAGAGGTATACTGTACATTGTGTGGCACAGTGTAGAGGTATACTGTATATTGTGGGGCACAGTGTAGCGGTATACTGTATATTGTGTGGCACAGTGTAGAGGTATACTGTACATTGTGTGGCACAGTGTAGAGGTATACTGTATATTGTGGGGCACAGTGTAGCGGTATACTGTACATTGTGGGGCACAGTGTAGAGGTATACTGTACATTGTGGGGCACAGTGTAGGCTATATGTGTATAACATAAACATATTTCACATGAACACTTACAGTTACTTGGCTTGGCCCTTGGGGATCTCGGACACCACTTCAACACTTTGGCTGGGGGGCTCAGCGGAGCTGATGTTGTGCTTTATCCTAATGAGAAAGATTTCGCAATAAGGATTTGGAGAAGGGGCAGTGGGGTCGCAGAGCAGGGAGAGGCTGGTGCTGCTACTAGGAGGTCATACCATGGGGGAGTAATAAAGCAGAAAGGAGGGGGGTACTCCTGCCGCTAATCTATGCAACCTACGTGTCTGATATTGCCCTAGGAATAATTCGGAGGGATAGAAAGCCCTGCCTGGACTTAACAATTAAAATCTAAAATAGAAACTATAAGGTTAATTGGATCCTGCACTGTTAAAAAGACACTTCCCTTGGATACTACAAAAGATATGACCTGACGTAACAATCCTGTTATATGCAGCGTTCTCACCTGCAATAGAATGCTGTCAGTTGCCTCCAAGTTCCCAGGGATATAAGTGGGATGCGAGTACTGTCCCAAGTCCCTTTTTCCTCTTTCTATTCTTCCTTTTTCTTTTCCTCGTGGTAGTTAACCTGCTCTGTCCTCTTGACTCCCCTCTCCTGTGCGCGCCGGCCGGTAGCTGGAAACCAAAGAAAGTAAGTCCAAGAACGGTTCCTGTGTGAGGAAAAAAAACATAAGTAATAAAGCCCACCATAATGCGCCCCCCCCCTCAGTAGAAATAATTATCGTTATAATGTGACAGTGCGAAAAATACCCCATTGTGATGCCCCCAGTTGAGCTAATGTCCCCATAGTGCCTCCATAATGTGTCAGTATAAAATACCCCTATATAGTGCCCCCAGTAAATGCCCACATAGTGCTCCTCTCCCCCTTCCTCCTAGTGCCCCCCATAATGTGCCAGTATAAAATGCCCCTTCTTAGTGCCCCCCGGAGATGACCCCATAGTACTCCTCTCCCCTCTTCTCCATAGTACCCACCATAATGTGCCCCAGTAAAAAAAAAATACCCCTATACAGAGCCCCCCATAAAAAATACCCCTTCTTTGTGGCCGCAGTAGATGCCCCTATAGTACCACCTAATGTGCCAGTAAAAAGTGTCCCCCAATCGCTGGCAGCAGCACATCTTAACCCCCCCCAATGGCACATTTCTCAGTCCCCCTCCATGAGGCTGGGAGCACATCTTACCACCCCCACCCCCCTCAATTGCACATTTCTCATTCCCCCTCCATGAGGCTGGGAGCACATCTTACCACCCCCCACCCCCCTCAATTGCACATTTCTCATTCCCCCTCCATTAGGCTGGCCGCACATCTTACCCCCACCCCTCTCAATTGCACATTTCTCATTCCCCCTCCATTAGGCTGGCCGCACATCTTACCAGCCCCCACCCCCCTCAATTGCACATTTCTCAGTCCCCCTCCATAAGGCTGGCAGCACATCTTACCCCCTCAATTGCACATTTCTCATTCCCCCTCCAATAGGCTGGCAGCACATCTTACCAGCCCCCCCCCCCCCACCCCCTCAATTGCACATTTCTCATTCCCCCTCCATTAGGCTGGCAGCACATCTTACCCCCACCCCTCTCAATTGCACATTTTTCATTCCCCCTCCATGAGGCTGGCAGCACATATTACCCCCACCCCTCTCAATTGCACATTTTTCATTCCCCCTCCATGAGGCTGGCAGCACATATTACCCCCACCCCTCTCGATTGCACATTTCTCATTCCCCCTCCATTAGGCTGGCAGAACATCTTACCAGCCCCCCCCCCCACCCCCTCAATTGCACATTTCTCATTCCCCCTCCATTAGGCTGGCAGCACATCTTACCCCCACCCCTCTCAATTGCACATTTTTCATTCCCCCTCCATGAGGCTGGCAGCACATCTTACCAGCCCCCCCACCCCCTCAATTGCACATTTCTCATTCCCCCTCCATGAGGCTGGCAGCACATCTTACCAGCCCCGCCCACCCCCATTGCACATTTCTCGGTCCCCTAAACCCCCTCCATGAGGCTGGCACTGGCAGTACATCTTAGCCCCCCCCCAATTACACATTTCTAAGAGAGTCCCACTCCCCCTCCGCTTTGGGCACATTACTGGCTCTGGGCACCAGTCACTCAGTAAGTTACTCTCTCTCTTAATATCAGATCAGGCCACAGCCAGGGAGGGGGGACTTGGAGGGGGGGTACATCAGCCAGCAGGACAGGGACACACACCTGACCACCTTGGAGGATTCTTCCACAGTGACAGTCCACCACCAATGACACTGTCTTCAGGGAGGCACTGGCGGCAGCCAGAAAGGTTGGGTCGGGTCAGCGGACAACAGACATAGCGGGTGAGGTGAGCAGGGACCTGGCGGCTGGCGCTCCTTCGCTCCCTGCCTGCGCAGCGCTCTGAGGGCGGGGCGGGTCTGCCGTCGCATTTAGAGACGTGCCTGTGCGGCAGCACGCTCTGAGCCCCAGCAGCCTCTGCTCTCTTAAAGAGGCAGAGAGCAGAGGGGCCAGAGCGGCCTGGCCGCGGCGGCTCGTCTTAAGTTACTAGTGTGTGTCTTTACTTAACCTTCTCCGGACCGCCTAACGCAGGGATGCGTCCTGCGGGCGGCCGGGTTATTCCTCATTGATGCGTCGGTGCGTCATCCCGCGAGAGCCGGTATTTCGCGCGAACGTTCACAGCGACGTGCGGCTCACAAGTTAATCTACAGCCTGCCAGCAGCAATCATTCGCTGGCAGGCTGTAGATGCGATTTTTTTAACCCTAAAAAAGTATATTTTACGCTGTTTTGTTAACAGCGTCTAATATACCTGCTACCTGGTCCTCTGGTGGTCCCTTTTGCTTGGATCGACCACCAGAGGACACAGGCAGCTCTGTAAGTAGCACCAATCACCACACTACACCCCCCCCCCTGTCACTTATTAACCCCTGATCACCCCATATAGACTCCCTGATCACCCCCCTGTCATTTATCACCCCCCTGTAAGGCTCCATTCAGACGTCTGTGTTTTGCGGATCCGCAAAACACGGACACCAGCAATGTGCTTTCCGCATTTTGCGGATCCGCACATTGCCAGAACTATATAGAAAATGCCTTTTCTTGTCAGCAATTGCGGACAAGAATAGGACATGTTCTATAGGCTCTACAAAAAACGCAGTGTTCACCCGATCAGGCCTGATCTTGTGCGCACACTTGCGTTCAGTCCGCCCCACCGCAGTGACAGAATTTTTTTTCTGATCACTGCAAAAACACTGTAAAATCGCTGCGGCGCTATAAAGATCACTTTTGAGGGGCATGGTGAGTTCATAGATTTATTTATTTTTGCCACAAGTTAGCGGAAATTGTTTTTTCTTACAAAGTCTCATATTCCACTAACTTGTGACAACAAATAAAATCTCACATGAACTCAC
This sequence comes from Bufo gargarizans, assembly GCF_014858855.1. NCBI lineage: Eukaryota > Metazoa > Chordata > Amphibia > Anura > Bufonidae > Bufo > Bufo gargarizans. The sequence continues at coordinate 112,751,802 of NC_058088.1, read as the reverse complement.
ATACCCCTCATGGAATCCAAATGCGTAAAAATTCCCTGTGAAATCCTAAAGGTACGCATTGGAATTTGGGCCCCTTTGCGCATCTTGGCTGCAAAAAAGTGTCACACATGTGGTATCGCCGTACTCAGGAGAAGTAGGGCAATGTGTTTTGGGGTGTATTTTTACATATACCCATGCTGGGTGAGAGAAATATCTCAGTAAATTGACAACTTTGTATAAAAAAATGTAAAGTATGGGTGTATGTAAAAATACACCCCAAAACACATTGCCCTACTTCTCCTGAGTACGGCGATACCACATGTGTGACACTTTTTTGAAGGTGCACAAAGGGGCCCAAATTCCAATGAGTACCTTTTAGGATGGCATTTTTAGACATTTGGATTCCAGACTTCATCTCACACTTTAGGGCCTCTAAAATGCCAGGGCAGTATAAATACCCCACATGTGACCCCATTTTGGAAAGAAGACACCCCAAGGAATTCCGTGAGGGGCATGGCGAGTTCATGTAAAATTAAATTTTTTGTCACTTAACAGTGCATCATCGACAGATATCCCCTTAACAGTGCATCATCCACAGATGCCCCATAACAGTGTCATCCACAGATCCCCCATAACAGTGTGTCATCCACAGGTCCCCCATAACAGTGTCATCCACAGATCCCCCATAACTGTGTCATCCACAGATCCCCTATAACTGTGTCATCCACAGGTCCGCCATAACAGTGTGTCATCCACAGATCCCCCATAACACTGTGTCATCCACAGATCCCCTATATCAATGTGTCATCCACAGATCCCCCATAACAGTGTGTCATCCACAGATCCCCCATAACAGTGTGTCATCCACAGATCCCCCATAACACTGTGTCATCCACAGATCCCCTATAACAGTGCACCTGCACACTGAGGAGAGGCTGAAAGGAGGGGAAGATCCGCGGAAGCAAGCAGAGGACAGCACAGCAGACGACTGAACAGCTTCTTTTGTAAGTAAATTATTTTATTATAGTGCTAAAACTGCTTTAAACTCAAAAAAAAAAGTTTTCCAGATTATTTCTCTCTTTCTCAGGTCTGAAGCAATATCGAGGAAGAAAGGAAAACTCTTGAAAGCTTGTCTTTTAAGTATTAGGATAGTACAATAAAAAGGTATCCCTGCATACCGCAATACTCTCCTATTTTGTCATCTTATTTATATATACTTATTTTGTTTTTTTCAGTAGTATGATTAAGTGGTGAAAATTATCAGTGCCCACCCATTTTTGACTGTGATATCTTATGTGCCTTCCCCCTATATATTGTTCCTATAGTCGCCACTGTGCAGAGGCGGAGTCACGGCAACGCTAGGGTGAGGCCCGGCCTGTGTGTGTATGTATATAATACAGTATATACATACTTACACATGTGCGCGGGGTGTGTGTGTTTGCACTTTAGGGTGCACACCCTAATGCAATAGGCTGCGCACTGCTACGGTTAGAGGCCAGTGTTCACTTTAGTCAGGTAGTAGCTAAGTATCAGCTTCTAACATGCAGCTAGACAGTCCAGGTTCCTAACCTGAGTCCAGGAGAAGAAGTTTCCTCCTGAAGTTATCCTGCACTTTGCAAAGTACAGAGCAGTGCTAATCCCACCCAGCCAAGTGGAAAGCTGAGGGGCAGAAGTTTATTGTCAGCAAGAGGATTTATACCAGAGGAGGTTTCCCTACCCAAGGATAAAGCCAGCTATTAGGCATATGGGCCTTGGAGAAAGCCAGACAGGATTCTGCAGAAAGTACAGCCTGATCTGTGAGTTTTATTTCCCTCTAAGTCACCTTGCTAGGATTTTACCTGCCACATTTATAAAGCCTGCCTGTTACCAAATATTCCTTATATGGAGCTGTCTGGAGTTTGTACATAGTTGAACTGTTCAGTAAAGAAGAATTCTAGTTCACTACATTCGTGTGTTCCTCCATTATTCCTCCTAACAATCGGTGTGCCACCGTTACCGGCACTGGCGTCATGAACTGTAAGGGATCTTGCCACAGGCACGCTAAACCTTCAACATCCAGGGCACCTCACCAATCACCCAGCCTGGTCCCTATATCTAGAGAGTGCCCCAGAGGATCTACGTGCCAGCCTCTTTATCACTGCTGTACGCCTGCCCAGGGAATACTACAAACTGTGAGTAATAAGAGCCCTCGGTCTGTTAACTGACCCCCGTGACCTCACATTCGCTCACCCTGAAGGACTGGTGTATTACATGACCTCATATGTTTTTTCCCTAAGCAATAAAGTCATAGGTACATTTTCTTCTGTGCACTCTTCCTGTATTGTGACATCACTGTGTGCATTTATACCTATACTGTGACATCACTGTGTGCATTATACCTATACTGTGACATCACTGTGTGCATTATACCTATACTGTGACATCACTGTGTTCAATATTTCTGTACTGTGACATCACTGTGCGTATTATCCTTATATACTAGGGAGACCAAAATATTCATAAGTACAAATGTGCAAATTGATTCTAAGGGTCCATTCACACGTCCGCAACTGTTTTGCTTTTCGCAAAGCGCTGACACTGGCCATGTGCGTTCTGCATTTTGCGGACCGCTCATGACCGGCACTATAATAGAAATGCCTTTTCTTGTCTGTGTCTGCGGACAAGACTAGGATGTGTTCTATTTTTTTGCGGGGCCGCAGAATGGAAGTGCGGATGCGGACAGCACACTGTGTGCTGTCCACACCTTTTGCAGCCTCAATAAAAATAAATGGGTCCACATTTGTTCCACAAAATTGCAGAAAAGATGCGGACCCATTTTGCGGACGTGTGAATGGACCCTTAATCAAATTCATTACAAATGTCTGGCCCTGTCAAAGTGCAGGGGTGTGGCAGCAGCAGGGAGAGCGGAGCCTCTAGGAGTAACTGTAACACCCCCAATGCTCCTAGAGGCTCATTTGCATTTATTAAAAGGTCTGTTTTCTCTGAAATAAGGGATGGGACCAAGACTGCTAAGTGACAGAAGCCTACGTATCTCCTCCATCTCTGTAACATGCTGATGTCATATTACACTGCATTTTCATGGTGACATCACTCAGTGTGACTCGCTATTGTGGAGGGCGTTAAGGAGGCATCATTATTGTCAGGAGACTTATAACTATTTGTGGGGCACAAAGGCAATTAGGTATAGGTTTAGGAATGTATGAACAGTGATAGAGGCATAGCTCAATGTATAAAAACTTTGCCTGGATGAGTTGACCCTACTTCAAAATTGACAGGTATGCTTCTATTCTAAGAATATTTAACCACCAATTTCTACTTTTTCAGCATTTGAACAGCAACACACCCAGGACACAATCTTATGCTATTCTCTTAGTGACCTGTAGAGGGAGAACTTGGAGCACACAAAAGCCAAGGGATGAAGTGACGTTCCCCAATAACAGCAGTGGCTTGGCATGCATGTGACTTGTAGCAGGAAACGCAACGAACACTTCTCTTGCACTTTATGATTTCTATAAAGGAGTTGCATTGATAAAGTGAATTGCTTTCACCTGTGCTAATTACAGATTGACCACGTTGGAATCTACAATTCGTCTGGCTGAAATCTCGCGCAGGCGCAGTACCGCCTACTGCGCCTGTGCGATCCAACCGCTCCTGAGGGCAACAGCGATAAGAAGATGTCACTGGGCTCGGCGCATGCCCAGTGACGCTTTTGAGGCTGATGCCTTCAGGAGCGGTTGAATCACACAGGCGCAGGCAGCAGGTGGTACTGCGCCTGCGCAAGATTTCAGCCGGACGAATTGAATATTCCCGGTACGTGGCTTGAATGAATTAGCCACGCACCATGACAGCATTGAACGCAGAACATCATCAGAACGGTTACTAATCACTGTTCACAATAGGATCACAATTTTATCAATGCACTGGGCAGGCTTGGAGTAAGGAAATGAACAATATGTATATTCATTTGGGAAATCCCAGTGATAGTGAGGTGCAATATTAACCAATATTAAGTTTACATATTAATTATTCATCTACCAAATATTAAAGACAGAACACAGGGAAAAGACTCATAAAAAGCCCTGAACGTGTTATGTCATCGGCAACGATTACTGACTGTAATTATACTTAATTGCTACTGAGATTTAAAAGGAAAAAAAGGGGTTGTGCAGTGTCAGGACATGAAAGCTAGAGGGCGTGCAGGTAAACATTGTAGACAGGGGCCCTAGAAAAAATCCTAACAATAGCTATGTTGTAGGAGTTAGGTCAAAATTGACAGAAGATGGGGGATTACATGCAGTGGCGGATTACAATAGGGACGTTCTGGTCGGCAGCCCCGGGCCCAGCACCACTGGGGGGCCCAACGCCGACCCGAACGTCCACATACTGCGGCAGGGGTGACAGGAGCACATAGTTCCCTGTCCCATCGCCGATCAGCGCCATAGGCCTGAGGCCTATGCGGTAGTGAAATCCCGGCGCAGGTGTGCGTGATGACGTCATTGCGCACCTTTGCCGGGACGCAGCACTGCCTCATCCCGCCTTCCTCTGGGAGCCTGGCCCTGGACATAGCCTAGGTGAGTATTTAGCTTTTCATTTTTTTATTTTTTTTATTTCATGTGCCTACTTTGGGGGACATGTGGGGGGTGGGGGACAAACAGTAGGACATATTAAGAGACATCGAGTACATGGGGAGGGGGAGAATGTGGGGGCTGTGGGGCCAAATTATTATGGGAGGGAATACTATGTGGGGACAAATTACTGTGTGGGACCAAATTATTATGGGAGGGACTACTATGTGGGGGCAAATTACTATATGGGGCAGTGTGGGGGAAAATTACTATATGGGGCAGTGTGGGGGAAAATTACTATGTGGGGGCAGTGTGGGGGCAGTGTGGGGGAAAATTACTGTGTGGGGGAAAATTACTATGTGGGGGCAGTGTGGGGGAAACTATTGTGTGGGGACAGTGTGCGGGAAATTGCTATGTGGGGACAGTGTGGGGTAATTGCTATGTGGGGACAGTGTGGGATAATTGCTATGTGGGGACAGTGTGGGGTAATTGCTATGTGGGGACAGTGTGGGGTAATTGCTATGTGGGGACAGTGTGGGGTAATTGCTATGTGGGGACAGTGTGGGGTAATTGCTATGTGGGGACAGTGTGGGGTAATTGCTATGTGGGGACAGTGTGGGGAAATTGCTATGTGGGGACAGTGTGGGGAAATTACTATGTGGGGACAGTGTGGGGAAATTACTATGTGGGGACAGTGTGGGGAAATTGCTATGTGGGGACAGTGTGGTGAAATTGCTATGTGGGGACAGTGTGGGGAAATTGCTATGTGGGGACAGTGTGGGGTAATTTCTATTTGGGGACAGTGTGGGGTAATTTCTATGTGGGGACAGTGTGGGGAAATTGCTATGTGGGGAAAGGGCTATGTGGGGACAGTGTGGGGAAATTGCTATGTGGGGACAGTGTGGGGTAATTTCTATGTGGGGACAGTGTGGGGTAATTTCTATGTGGGGACAGTGTGGGGAAATTGCTATGTGGGGAAAGGGCTATGTGGGGAAATTGCTATGTGGGGACAGTGTGGGGGAAATTGCTATGTGGGGAAAGGGCTATGTGGGGAAATTGCTATGTGGGGACAGTGTGGGGGAAATTGCTATGTGGGGACAGTGGGGAAATTGCTATGTGGGGACAGTGTGGGGTAATTGCTGTGTGGGGACAGTGGGGTAATTTCTATGTGGGGACAGTGGGGTAATTTCTATGTGGGGACAGTGTGGGGTATTTGCTATGTGGGGACAGTGTGGGGTAATTGCTATGTGGGGACAGTGTGGGGTAATTTCTATGTGGGGACAGTGTGGGGAAATTGCTATGTGGGGACAGTTGGGGAAATTGCTATGTGGGGACAAATTACTATGTGGGGGCAAATTAGTATGTGGGGGAAACTATTGTGTGGGGGCAGTGTGGGGAAAACTATAGTGTGGGGACAGTGTGGTGGAAATTACTATGTGGGGGCAGTGTGGTGGAAATTACTATGTGGGGGCAGTGTGGTGGAAATTACTATGTGGGGGCAGGGTGGTGGAAATTACTATGTAGGGGAAATAACTGTGTGTGGGCAAACTACTATATGGGGCAGTTTGGGGGAAATTACTGTGTGGGGGCAAATTACTATGGGGGATTACTATATGGGGCAGTGTGGTGGAAATTACTACATGGGGTGTTGCTATTGGGGAGGCACTGTAGGGGCAATTCTATTATTTTTGGGGACACTATACAGGGATTATTGCCTGGAGCACAATAGAGGGTGGTATTATTACTGGGGACACTCTAGGGGACATTATAGCTGCTGTGGACACTATAGGAACATTTGGGGTAATTTATCAAACTGGTGTAAAGCTGAACTGGCTTAGTTGCCCATAGCAGCCAATCAGATCTCACCTTTCATATTTGACAGCTCTTTTGGAAATCCAGTTCTACTTTACACCAGTTTGATAAATGACTCTAATTATGTCTATTAGGGTCACAATTTTTTCAGCAGTATAGTACCTTGGACATTGGGGAGCAAAACGGGCACAGTATTGGGGGTGGCAGCAGGATGACACTGTGGGGACACCAGGATGAGGAGGTTCATGGAAAAATTTAGAAATCTAACGTGTCTGTGTTACAAACGGTAGAGACGAGATGCGGCTGAAAGAATTTGCCATGGTAGTCTCGGTCAAATGGAGGAGAAGAGGAAAGAGAAGGTCTACATGACAGGAGATGTCACTGGATGTAAAAGGTATGTGGTGCTGTATTCTCCTCCATGTCTTTTTTTATTATAATTATATGTATTTTAAATTTGGCGACCAAATTTTTCAGTTTAGGACCCAATTTGGGGTATTTTTTTTAGTCTGAAGATGTCATATGGCCTAAGAAGAGACTGTGGCGCTCATGAAGCACCACAGCCTCTTCATACAAAAAAAACCTAAACTAAAATATAGGGAGGGGCCCAAGTTGGGTAGACAGCCCCGGGCCTATCATGCACTTAATCCGCCCCTGATTACATGTAGGCAACAGAAGTAGGTGAGGCCAGCGATTCTGTAGTGCAGCACAAAATACCACCTCAACAGCACCAAATACCTCAGTGCAGCACAAAATACCGCATCAGCAGCACAGAATACCACAGTGCAGCACAAAATACCGCATCAGCAGCACCAAATACCACAGTGCAGCACAAAATACCGCATCAGCAGCACAAAATACCACAGTGCAGCACCAAATACTACAGAGCAGCACCAAATACCACTTTGCAGCACAAAATACTGCATCAGCAGCACCAAATACCACAATGCAGCACAAAATGCTGTCTCAGCAGCACCAAATACCACAGTGCAGCACAAAATACCACATCAGCAGCACCAAATACCACAGTGCAGCACAAAATACTGCCTCAGCAGCACCAAATACCACGGTGCAGCACAAAATACCGCATCAGCAGCACCAAATACCACAGTACAGCACAAAATACTGCCTCAGCAGCACCAAATACCACAGCGCAGCACAAAATACCGCATCAGCAGCACTAAATACCACAGTGCAGCACAAAATACCGCATCAGCAGCACCAAATACCACAGTGCAGTACAAAAAACTGCCTCAGCAGCACCAAATATCACAGTGCAGTACAAAATACTGCATCAGCAGCACCAAATACCACAGTGGAGCACAAAATGCTGTCTCAGCAGCACCAAATACCACAGTGCAGTACAAAATACTGCTGTAGTCGGCACAGTATTCAACTGTATCACCACCCTGAGGACAGTGCTGTGCATGATCGCTGAGTCCTCCACAACTAGCTGATTGGTGGGGGTGCTGGGAGTCAGTCCCCTGGCGATCTGATTTTGATGACCTGCCCTGTGGATGGATCACCGGTATCCTGACACCGCACAATTCCTTTAAGACTGTATTAAAGGGATTGTCTGGTCTTGGAACCAACAACCCCTATGAGCTTTGTAACAATGGCTGGAGATGTGGACCAACTAGGTCACTAATAGATTTGGCATAGGCATAAACCAGGGAGTGTAGTCCAATAAAGTGTGCGTTCTTCAGTCTTTAACCAGGGAGGTATGGACATTCTTACAGGAAATTTCCATGTCACTACCCTTGGCGTAATCTCTGTTAGCAACAGTTTACAAATAAATGTGGAGTTCCCAAGTCACGGCACAGAAGTGGTAGGTAGGAATCATGGTCAGACTGAGCAATGGTCCAGGCAAGCAGAGTTCATGCATAAGAGTAGGTCAGGCAGAGGGCTGGACTGGCAGCACACAAGAGAATGAGGTTAGGAGAATAAGCCACATGGAACCAGAAAGAGCGAGAACGAGCGCACATCAAACTGCAAGAGCCAGCGTATGCAGGGGACCCGGCCAGGAAGAGGCAAGGACGAGTCAGCACATCATGGCAGTCTTTCACAGAAACAATTCTATCAACATGTTATAAAACCGAGAATGAGAGCAAGAGCACATTTACTTACATGCCTCTTTCTGCATTGCGGAAGTTGGTTGGCTTTTTGACGCTCATCTACTACTAAGGCTACATTCACATGACCGTAAGGGCCCTTGCAGACGAGCGTTGGTCACGCTGCGAGTCCTCAGCGCAGCTCCCGGCCGGAACGCCCAGCACTGATGGGGTCACATAGCATTAGATTGATTTATGATGCTATGTAACCCTTACAGTTCTGGAATATATTGGATAACACTGGCATAATGCTGTCGGTTATATACCATACATTCCAGAACTGTAAGGGTTACATAGCATCATAAATCAATCTAATGCTGTGTGACCTCTTACAGCGCTGGGAGTTCAGGCCGGGAGCTGTGATGTGGACTCGCTGCGGGAGGAACGCTTGTCTTCAAGGGCCCTAAGTGTTCTGCAGTCCGCAAATTGCAGATCTGCAAAACATGGATACTGGTCGTGTGCGTTGTGCATTTTGCAGATGACACATGGCTGGCACTATATAGAAAATGCCTTTTCTTGTCCACAATTGCGGACAAGAATAGGACATATTGTATGTGATGGGGCAGTTTATTTGGATCCTAGCAATGATGCATGACATGTATAAATTATGCATTCCGGATTCGCGCGCATCTCTGTTCATCCACTCATTAGAACGCTGGCCAGACGGGGCGGTTTTCGTGTTTGTGTTTGTTTTCTTCCTTTTTCTGATTTCTTCCGGTATTTAACAAAATTTATTTCATTCCATTTATTCCGGTTGTGCTCGAGAAATACTAATAACATGCATCCAAGATTTTATCGATAACCAACCCTTTCATCCGATACATATATGTATTAAGTTTGTACTACCTGCAAGCGGTTGGACTCTCAGCCCGTTATTAGGATGGTGGAGTTATTTTCTACACTGTTACCTATATTAAATAGGCTAGATTCAGTCCAACCAAGGTTGCTGGTTTAAGACAAAAAAGTATTTACGTGCCGAAAGGCAGAAGGCCATTGTATTTGTTATTAATTTTGTTTTTATCTATACTATATGTGTGTAATTGATGAATCAATTGAGCGTTCACACTGTGCGGTTTTTCTTGCGGAATGGACACACGGGGCAACCCGGGGTTAACAGGTCGGAGGAATGTCCGCACAGTGTGTTACCAATTACCAATTGATTAAGGTAAAAAAACGAAAAAAGGTGTGTCTGAGTGTGTAGCAACATGTTGCTTGAAATCAGTCCGTTCCTATTGGAGGATGGTTGGTTCCAACCCCTTTATATTGAGGGGTCACGCTCAGCTTATTGTTACGACTAAGGGTACTCACCCGAAACGCGTCATCCTGCCGTGTACCTGATGGTTTTGTCTGTACTGTTTATCAAACAATAAAGAAGAGCTGATAGAGGACTTTTCAGTCTCCGGGATCCTCCTTTAACCTTTCAAGAATAGGACATGCTCTGTATTTTTGCTGGCCCGCGGATCAGAACTACAGATGAGGACAGCATACGGTGTGCTGTCCGCATCTTTTGCGGCCCATTGAAGTGAATGGGTCCGCACCATTCCGCAAAATTGTGGAATGGATGCGGACCCATTTATACGGTTGTGTGAATAGACCCCAACTGTGTAACTCATCTGAACTCCCAAAATGCACTGCTGTTTGGTAGCAGGAATCCAGAAGAAGCAGCACGAAGTATCACACTATTACAGGAGTTTTCAAACCGGAGAAAATTGATGGCAGTATGTTAAAAAAAAAAAAAATTTAACTATACACCCTTCACCACTCCTGTTCTGTGTCTGCCCGGGTCCCTGCTAAGCTCTACTTCCTGCTCCTGTCTTGGCACACAGGAAATGCCTGCTTAGTCCATCACTGGCTGTGATCAGACTGATTTGTGATATAGTATGTAATATGGAAACAGAAAACTGTGTTTTTCCATAATTTTCGCACTCATGGCCTATCCTCAGAATAGATCATCAATATGAGATTGGCGTAGGTCAGCCGCATTTAAGTGAATGGGCTGAGCTGCAATACCAAGCACAGCTGCTATCTAATGGACGGTGCTGTGCTTGGTAAGCTGCGAGGAGGCCACAGCACCTACTGGAGCTACAGTGAGCGCCGCTGCTTCCTCAAACAGCTGATCAGCAGGGTCCCGGGTGTTAGATCCCTACCGATCAGATACTGATGACCTATCCAGAGGATAAACCCTTTAAAATACTGTAGCAGGGGGGGGGGGGGGGGCATTATTTTGGGCAGCACTAAGGTATTGCTGGCCTCTGCCTACTTCTATTGTCCCTGCCTACATGTGCTGCCCTGCCTTCTGTCAATTTGAACCTACCTACAACATACGGCCAATTTTTGTTTTTTTTCTTCCAGAGCCACTTTAATTTCCCAGTCCGCTGAATATGCATCACAAACACATTGACTATGATACATATGAGGATGACAGTGCTGCTGCTCTGACTTTCTTCTTATCGATCCAGACGTCAAGCTTCCGTAGTGCACACAGATAAGCGTAAATTGCCAATAATATTGTGACCATCAGAATAAAGCAACCATTGTGATGATTACCCATTCTCCTTACTGCGGTGTCTTCTTCCTAAACTTCATCATCTTGGGAATTTCCCCGCCTTGAGTTAGGTGAATGATTAGAGTGGAAGCTCTGCTGCTACTTCCTCCTCAGTAAGACTCTACCTCCTGCACACAAGGAGCACACACCTTCTCTCCGTGTATAAAAGGACAGGAGGCTGCACCGTCCTCTACAGTTCTCACCTGCAAACTCCTTCTCTACCTGAGCTCTCCTTTAGCCGGCATCCAAGATGACCAAGACGGTGGCAGTGATCCTCTCTGGCTGTGGGGTGTATGATGGCAGTGAAATCCACGAGGCCTCTGCAGTGTTCGTTCACCTGAGCAGAGATGGGGCACAGGTAAGATACGGGGGTGTGGGTACAGCTTTAACGATGAGGGCAGTCGGAGTTATGTACAGGGCACCGATTCTGGGCAACTACTGAACTTTATGCATCAGGTTTTCTTCAAGAAGTAGTGGTGCAATAGTCACTGTGGCTGCATTTCCTGGCTTATGTCTCCCAGTCTTAGAGGGGAAGTCATGTGCTAATGTTAAATGAATACAGAAATGGGCTTACAATATAAGAATTGGGGAAGCGCAGTATTCTACAACATGACATGGTACAATAGAAATAAAAATTCACTGTGTGTATAAATGTATAGTTAATTGTATATTCACAATCACCTATGGTGGCATGGCTTAAATAGAGACAATAATACAAGCATGAAACAGAAATTATTTTGTCCATATTTACTGGTAACTGTATAATTATGACTGAATATTTCCCAGTATAGATGAAATATAGAGGTAAATATAGCTGAAAATGACAGTATGCATTTTTCATTATTCATACGGATCATGATAAAGAATGCAGTGCAGGGGCCTAGCTATTGTGGAAGCAGGAGAAGCGTCTGCTACGGGGCCCGGACTCAGAAGGGGCCCACCAGTGGGAGGACTAAAAGATCAGGGCCCCCTCAACAGTAATATACAGTGACATGACATACATTATATATGTGTAGGAAACGGATGGAGCGGCTCCTAGGCCTCATCTGAGAGAACGATCTTGACCAGCCATAGGAGTGGGGGCTGCACGGGAGGAGGGGGTTGATGGAGGAGAGGAGCACTTCAAAAATTTGCTGTGGGGTCCAGTTATTTCTAGTTACGCCACTGTAAAGAATGCAGACTTGGTGTGGGATAAAACTATTTTTTGAAATGTGCCTTAATCCAGGTCTAATCTCAATTTTAGCTTTTAAACACAAAAGACCAATCAAAAGTGGTGAGGATTAGTGATGGACGAACATCGGTCGGGATGATTCGCGAACCGTGTGTTCGCGGCGGACTCTATTAACTTTAATGGCAGGCGAACCTGAAAAACCTTCAGGTCATATTTGCAGCCCCCAAATAGTGCAAAAATAGCCCCACAACATGGACATTGACATACCAGAGGGGGATCAATGGCACAAATTCCCACAAAAAATATGTATTTTATTCAGGGGTCATTTTTACGCATCTTAAAGTGAAACTCTCAGAAATGTGCCCTGCTGGAGCCTAGAATTTTTTTATTTTAGGCCAGGGGAGTACATGCCACAAAAATAAGACATTCACCTGACAGAAAAGAACAAGTGATTATGTGGCTGGAGGTATATTAGATAGTCACTGGACAACTAATTTACTGTAGGCCAGTACAGGTCCCCAAAATTAGGCATTCACCTGACAGAAAAGGCATTTTATGCCGCTGTCTATACATAAGACAAGGACCATTCTTTGTTCTGTGGGGTGGCGGATATGTGTGGGCTGGCATGAGGAAATTCAATTACACATGGTCGTCACAGCTGTTGAATTCCTCTGAGATCCATGCCTCATTCATTTTTAGAAATGTGAGGTATCTTGGCACCGACACTGTGTTCCAGAGATAAATTCACTTGCTGCTGAACGTGGCCATATACCTCTGGGATGCCCCTCTGGGAGAAATATTTCCTTCCGGGGACTCTCCATTGCAGGCCTCAGAGTCCACCAGTTTATATGGCAGTAGTTGGCGGGCTAGCAGTTCCGGAGGGTTATCTGGTGTCATCAACTTTTTACGCTAAAAAGTTTGGGCCACAGAAGCCTACCTTCTGCCAGATGAACGCGACAACGGCACGGTGGAAGGTGGAGGACAAATGGAAGGAGCGAGAAGAAGGAGAAAAGGCAGGACGTGGAGTGCCGGGAGTGTGCCTTTGTGGGTTCTGATGGCGTTGCTCCCGCTGGTTTCGGTGATGGGAGGCCAGGTGCCTTCTTAAGGCAGTCGTCCCTAGGTGGGTGTTGGGCTTACCTCGACTTGACAGCACAGGCTGCAGATGGCAACACTATTGTCAGCAGCTGACACGTTAAAAAAAGGCCACACTGGGGAGCAATGCGTCGGCGTCCTGGGAGCGCAAGATGTGACCGTGCATGGTGGATGGCTCGCTCCAGATACATTTGCAGTCTGCTTTTTGCCTCCTGTACACTGCGAGTTCTGCCTGCTTCTCCTTCTCCTCCCAATCTGCTGCTCTGTCTCTCCCTCTGAACTCCCCTCCTCTTCCTTTCTTGTGGGCACCCGTGTGACGTCCATCGACACGTCATCATCGTTACCTTCACCATCACTGACATTAGAGATCTCCGAGTAGGCAGCAACAGCGGGGACCACCCTCCTTGGGTTGATCTTGGTACTGTCGTCAGACCGCTGGGTGGCGGTCGATGTTACCTCCTCTTCCTCATTCGATGACAAGAATAGCTGCGCATCGGTAAGGTCTAAGAATGGATGGGAAAATAATTCCTCTGTCTCGAGTGGAGGGGCTATGGTGGTTTCTTTGGGGGTGCACACAGCAGAGTGAGGAGGGTGCAGATACAGAGAATGAGGAGAGTGCAGAAGCGGAAGGCTGAGTGAGCCACTTAACCAACTCTGGTGCATCCTTTGACGCAATTGTACGCACCTTCTCCAACTTCCCACTTAGTTTCCGGCCTGGTGCACCTGCCCGACCCCTACCACCCCTGCAGAATGGCCTGCCTCTTCTTCTGCCTGTCATGTTCAAAATAACCCTGTGCCAAAGAGCAGTATTTGTGGAAACAGGTATATCGCAGGCCTCAATCAGTATTTGGTGGAATCAGGTATATCAAACCCCTTAATCAGTATTTTGTGAAAGGAGGTATATTGGACCCCTCAATCAGTATTTTGTGGAAGCAGTTATATCGCACCCCTCAATTAGTATTTTGTGGAAGCAGGTATATCGAACTCCTTAATCAGTATTTTGTGGAAGCAGGTGTATTGCAAGCCTCAATCAATATTTGGTGGAAGCAGGTATATCAATCCCCTTAATCATTATTTTGTGGAAGCAGGTATATCGCACCCCTCAATCAGGATTTTTTTGGAAGCTGGTATATCAAACCACTTAATCAGTTTTTTGAGAGGTGCAATATACCTGCTTCCACAAACAGGTATATCACACCCATTGTAAATAGTTGTTCCAATAGCACTTGTCCCTCTATATACCTGCGGTATCGCAGCAGAACTGCACACAACTGCTGCACAGTACAAATGCACTATATAGTTTCTATGTTAGAAACTATATTATAGGTATATCCCACCCCTCAATCAGTTTTTTGGGGGGCAACAGGTATATCGCACCAGTTGCAATTAGTTATTCCAATAGCGTTTGTCCCTCTATATAGCTGCAGTATCGCAGCATACATGCACACAACTGGTGCACAATACAAATGCACTATAATATACTTTCTATGTTAGAAAGTATATTATAAGTATATCACACCCCTCAGTATATCACACCTATCGATAGCACACCTATACCAGTCCTTAATAGGACTTTTGTGGCCCTATTAGCTAGCGTTTGGTGTCCCTAACAGCCTGTCCCTGCTCCACAAAGCAACCTCTCCCTACACTGGCAAAAGACTGAATGTAAAATGGCTGCCAGATCGGGTTCTGTTATAGGGTGGGGGTGTGTCCATGTGCTGAAACGTCTCAATTGGCTGTCCTGTCCCACCTGATAGATGTGTCATGAGTCAAAGTTCGGCGCAATGCAAAAGAATATGGCACATGCGAACATCGCCATATGTTTGCATGTTCAGCGAATCGCGAATGCACAAAGTTTGCAGAGAAACGACCACCGGTGGAACCGCAAGACCATCTCTAGTCAAGGCTTCTTTACTGTAAGAACTGTGAATCTGTGGAATAGACTTCCTCAGGACGTGGTCACAGCAGGAACAGTGGACAGTTTTAAAAAGGGTTTAGATGAATTCTTATGCTTATGAAAATATGTAGAAATCTGAGTCTCACTTCCTTCTGGGATTCGCGTTCCCACGCTTCCCTTGGTTGAACTTGATGGACCTTTTGTCTTTTATTCAACTGTATTAACTATGTAAATGTCGCAATTGCCATAACGCGATTTTTATTTATTTTTATAATTTTTTTTTACATCACACAGCTGATTTCCGTTCCGCAAAACAAAGAACATGTCCTATTATTGTCTGCATTACGGACAAGGATAGTACTGTTCTATTAGTGGCCAGCTGTTCTGTTACACAAAATACGGAATACACACGGACATGATCCGTATTTTTTGTGGATCCATTTTTTGCGGACCGCAAAATACATACGGTCATGTGCATGAGCCTTAACTCTCATTGGAAAAAAAGTATATAACACAGAAACCCTTTTTTGCAGCATCTTCTATAGCAGAAGCATAGTCTATTATGGTTTTTTAAATGAGCACTGTGTATGTACAGAGTAAGTTGTCATTTTTAATATGCCACTTGTGAACTCATCGGGCACCATAGCCGCCGGTTTTCTGCTGTTTCAAACAGCAGAATCCTAGGGCTAAAGTCTGCAATCAGTGATAATACTGATCGCAGACATTTAAACCCACAGATGCAGTGGTCAGTTGTGAACAAGGAATCTAAGTTGGAAAATGCTGCACGCTCCCACATCCCCTCGCTGAAATCAGGGAATCTGTTACCTCATAATGATAGGCCAGAGCTTGCGGGAGGCTCCGATACCTATCAAAGGAATATTCCAATACAGACCTGCAGGTGGCAGCACTGCATTGGAATATACTGATTTGCCCATGCAGTAATGGATCAAAATCCATTAGTGAATATAAATGGCAATCTAATCATTGCTTGTTATAGTCACCTAGGGTGACTTAAAAAAAGTAAAAATTTTAAAAAAGCTAATATTTATCCCATACGGCGAATGGAAAAAAATGGGCCAATTCACCCTTTTTTTTTTTTTTTATTGATTCACCTTCCAAAAAAATATAATAAAAACTGATCAAAAAGTAATACACATGCCAAAGTGGTATCAAGCAAAAAAATGAGCCCCCGCACAGCTCCATAGACATAATTATAGAAAATAAAGATATGGGGATATAAAACAATATGTTGATAAAAAGAAAAATAATTTTTTAATTTTTTTTTTGTTGTATTAAAACACAAGAAAAACTATATACGGTAAATGTGGTATTGTTGTAATCATACCGACCCTGAGAATGAGGGCAACTGGTCAGTGTTACATCATACGGAACGCTGTAAAAATAAAACTGTGGCAGAATTTCGTTTTTTTCCAACTCCAACCCATTTGGAATTCTTTTCCAGCTTCCCACTACATTGTAGGCAATATTAAATGGTGCTATTAAAAAACACGTGGCCCGCCAAAAAACAAGCCCTCACATGGCTAATTAAATGGAAAAATAGAAAAGTTATGGCTCCAGAAAGGCAAAGAATAGAAAAAGAAAATAGAAAATGGGTTTAATACAGTGAGGAAGGGGGGGGGGGGGGGGGGGTGCATGTCAAGGACACTCTTTTCGAATACTGCATGTCAGACCGATTATATGCTATCAATATGTTCAGTGTACTTGCTGCAAGCATTTTTTGCCATATATAATAAGTGCAGGATCATAACCTTAGCTTTAGTCCTCATTAAAGGTGTTTTACCATCTCAGGCATTTATAGGCTACGTCATGAATGTCTCATAGATGCATGTCCTACCTCTTAGACCTGCACCTACCTCTGGAATCCACACCTTTCCACCTCTATGGAAATTATGAATTATGTGCGGATGTTTCTCTAACTACCAAAAGACAGAATGGCTATGTGCATGCCCACCCGTCTCTCTATTCCTTTCCCACCTAGATGTGGATCCACTCAAGGAGACCTACCGTATGTTCTTGAAAAAGGTACAGGCCCCAGAGGTTGGACCTACATCCATCAGACATCTTCTGTATATCTTAAACTGAGAATTGAGCACTTCTGTGGCTTGTATCCCTCATTACATTGTTAATTAATGATTCTTAATAATCCACAAACAATGGATGTGTAACTTCGATCCATCATTAGATCTTCCTCAGACAGCTGGTCAATAAACACAGATCTAAACAGTCTCAAAAACTCGTATCTGTAATCTACTCAGGCGATAAAAAAATAAATAAAAAATTGCAATTCCTTCTGGATACAATATAGCCCTTACTAGATTCTGACTGTATGAAGTATATTATTGGTACACTAAAAAATCTTCATTTATTCTCCTTCCACAGTATGTCGCATTTGCACCCAACATAGACCAGATGCATGTGGTGGACCATGTGAAAGGACAACCCTCTGAAGAGAAACGCAATGTACTTACAGAGAGTGCTCGCATTGCAAGAGGAAACATTAAAGATCTTAAAGATCTAAAAGTCAGTGAATTTGATGCACTCATCATACCAGGTACAATATGTCATAACCCTACGAATCATGCAGAATGGATCTTATAAGAGGGAGAATTTTTACACTTTGCCAATTTTTCTAATCTCTACTAGGAGGTTTTGGAGTTGCCAAAAATCTTTCTTCTTGGGCGGTTCAAGGAAAAGACTGCTCTGTAATTAAACCCATTGAAGAAACGATTAAAGGATTTCATGCTGCCAAGAAGCCCATTGGCCTGTGTTGTATCTCACCTGTGTTAGCGGCAAAGATTCTACCTGGATGTGAGGTCACTGTTGGCTCTGATACAGAGTGTGAAAAGTGAGTATCTATCTATCTATCTATCTATCTATCTATCTATCTATCTATCATCAGGGGAGGATTGGGAACTTAAAGTGGCCCTGGGAAAAAAAAAACTAAAAGTGGCCCCATGTTGGAGGTGGATCCAGATTGACAGAAAGTGGGGCAACACAATGAGGCAGGGACAACAGAAATGGGGGGGGGGGGGGGAGGGGGGCAGCAGTACCTTAGTGCAGCACAAAATACTGCTCCAGCAGAACCAAATACCACAGTGCAGCATTAAATACTGCTCCAGCAGAACCATATACAACAGTGCAGCATAAAATACTGCTCCAGCAGAACCAAATACCACAGTGCAGCACAATATACTGTATACAATATAATGCCACAGTATGAAACTGTATCAGCGTCCTGAGGATGGTGATACAGTTGAATTCAGGAAGTACCTATGGATGCTGGCCAGGTGCATAAGTACCTGATGCTCCTAGCATTAATCTATCTACTATCTATCAATCATTTTCTATGACAAAACACTGTAAACAGTTTAAAGAGGAGCTGTCACCTCTTCTGGCATGTTTATTTTAGTAACTACTTGCATTTCCCACGTAATGACAATTGTGGAGCAACTACTTATATAACGCTATGTTGTGTCATTCCAAGATTATTCCTACTAGGATTTTATAAAATAATTTCCACAGTCTCTGTGCTACCAGTTGTGTCCCTGCACAGTCTGACAGTGGGACTGATTGGATAGTGGCAGACTGTGCAGGGTCAACCCCAACTGGTAACACCCGGATGGACTTTTATTGCAGTCTGTTGACCATTCATAAGAAATAATAAAGGAACGGCACAACGTAACAATTCTGTAGCATTTTTATTCTTATGAATTTATCTCATGGGTAAGTACCGTATATACTCGAGTATAAGACGAGTTTTTGGGCACATATTTTTGTGCTCAAAAAGCCCCCTCGTCTTATACTCGAGTCTACTATCTTACTTTGTCTTTGCTCCGGTAATAGCAGGCAGTGCGGGGGGCGGCGCTCACTCACTGACGTCACGCGCCTGAGCCGCCTAGTGGAAGCAGGCGCGTGACGTCAGTGAGTAAGCGCCGCTCCCCGCACTGCCTGCTATTACCGGAGCAACGATAAAGTAAGATATCCAAAGAATACTGATAAATAAAGAATAAAGAATACTGATAAATACTACTTTATAAATATACTGCTGTGAGCGTCGGGGAGGGGGATCTGTGGATGGCACTGTAGGGGGATCTGTGGATGGCAGTGCCATCCACAGATCCCCCTACAATGCCATCCACAGATCCCCCCTCCCCTAAACAGTGCCATCCTGGCACTGTTTAGGGGAGGGGGGATCTGTGGATGGCACTGTTTAGGGGGGATCTGTGGATGGCATTGTTTAGGGGGGAGATCTGTGGATGGCTCCCTGTATTTAATGCAGAGTGTGTGTGTATATAATGCACACACTCTGCATTAAATACAGGGAGTCAGAGTCAGACTCCCATCAATCTGAGTCACCCTCTTGCAGATGTGTGTATATAATGTAGAGTGTGTGCATTATATACACATACACTCTGCATTATAGCTGCATTTCCCACCCTAGTCTTATACTCGAGTCACTAATTTTTCCCATTTTTTTGGGTAAAATTAGGGGCCTCGGCTTATACTCGGGTCGGCTTATACTCGAGTATATACGGTAGTTACTAATGGCAACGTTAGAACAGGTGACAAGTCCTCTTTAAAGGGGTTGTCCAAGTTATATTTATTGATGACCTATCCTCAGAATAGGTCATCAATATCAGATCGGCCGGGGTCCGACACCCGGCACCCCCTCCGATCAGCTGTTTGAAGAGAAGGCGTGCGCGGTGTCAGCTCTGCCTCCTCTTCACTGTTTACCTTCTAGCTGTTGCATCTGCAGTGGTGAGCAGGTGTAATTACACCCAAGCCTTCCTATTGAAATGAATGGGACGGCTTGGGTGTCATTACACCTGCTCACCACTGCAGATGCAACAGCTAGAAGGTTAACAGTGAAGAGGAGGCAGAGCTGACACCGCGCACGCCTTCTCTTCAAACAGCTGGTCGGAGGGGGTGCTGGGTGTCGGACCCCCTCCGATCTGATATTGATGACCTATCCTGAGGATAAGTCATCAATAAATATAACTTGGACAACCCATTTAACTTCATTATGGAAATCATGTTCATTGTCCCTTGCACTGAGGTTTCACTGATGGTTTTATTTGGACAGCTCAAGGCTGTCAGTAATGATGCCTGTTAGACCCAAATTATAGCTTTTAAAAGTAAAAGAAAAATCCCTCAGGCATTTCTTACAGATAGTTTTGTTTAAATAAAGTACAATAATATTATTGTAATTATTCTCTTATTAAACAGCAGTTAAAATAGAATAAATAGTATACATGATGCACATTTGGTATCCCCATACAACTCATGCCACTTGTACAATATATTTGGCATCCCCATACTGCACCCTTGCTCCTTCTGCTTCCTCAGCCAGTTGCTCTTTCCCCTCGTTAATAGAGTTGAGCGAACACCTGGATGTTCGGGTTCGAGAAGTTCGGCCGAACATCCCGGAAATGTTCGGGTTCGGGATCCGAACCCGATCCGAACTTCGTCCCGAACCCGAACCCCATTGAAGTCAATGGGGACCCGAACTTTTCGGCACTAAAACGGCTGTAAAACAGCCCAGGAAAGGGCTAGAGGGCTGCAAAAGGCAGCAACATGTAGGTAAATCCCCTGCAAACAAATGTGGATAGGGAAATTAATTAAAATAAAAATTAAATAAATAAAAATTAACCAAAATCAATTGGAGAGAGGTTCCATAGCAGAGAATCTGGCTTCCCGTCACCCACCACTGGAACAGTCCATTCTCAGATATTTAGGCCCCGGCACCCAGGCAGAGGAGAGAGGTCCCGTAACAGACAATCTGGCTTCATGTCAGCAGAGAATCAGTCTTCATGTCATAGCAGAGAATCAGGCTTCACGTCACCCACCACTGCAACAGTCCATTTTCATAAATTTAGGCCCAGCACCCAGGCAGAGGAGAGAGGTCCCGTAACAGACAATCTGGCTTCATGTCAGCAGAGAATCAGTCTTCATATCATAGCAGAGAATCTGGCTTCCCGTTACCCACCACTGGAACAGTCCATTCTCAGATATTTAGGCCCCGGCACCCAGGCAGAGGAGAGAGGTCCCGTAACAGACAATCTGGCTTCATGTCAGCAGAGAATCAGTCTTCATATCATAGCAGAGAATCAGGCTTCACGTCAGCCACCACTGCAACAGTCCATTGTCATAAATTCAGGCCCAGCACCCAGGCAGAGGAGAGAGGTCCCGTAACAGACAATCTGGCTTCATGTCAGCAGAGAATCAGTCTGCATGTCATAGCAGAGAATGAGGCTTCACGTCACCCACCACTGCAACAGTCCATTTTCATAAATTTAGGCCCAGCACCCAGGCAGAGGAGAGAGGTCCCGTAACAGAGGATCTGGCTTCATGTCACCAGAGAATCAGTCTGCATGTCATAGCAGAGAATCAGGCTTCACGTCACCCACCACTGCAACAGTCCATTTTCATAAATTTAGGCCCAGCACCCAGGCAGAGGAGAGAGGTCCCGTAACAGAGGATCTGGCTTCATGTCACCAGAGAATCAGTCTGCATGTCATAGCAGAGAATGAGGCTTCACGTCAGCCACCACTGCAACAATCCATTGGCATATATTTAGGCCTAGCACACAGGCAGAGGAGAGGTTCATTCAACTTTGGGTAGCCTTGCAATATAATGGTAAAATGAAAATAAAAATAGGATTGAATGAGGAAGTGCCCTGGAGTCCAATAATATATGGTTATGGGGAGGTAGTTAATGTCTAATCTGGACAAGGGACGGACAGGTCCTGTGGGATCCATGCCTGGTTCATTTTTATGAACGTCAGCTTGTCCACATTGGCTGTAGACAGGCGGCTGCGTTTGTCTGTAATGACGCCCCCTGCCGTGCTGAATACACGTTCAGACAAAACGCTGGCTGCCGGGCAGGCCAGCACCTCCAAGGCATAAAAGGCTAGCTCTGGCCACGTGGACAATTTAGAGACCCAGAAGTTGAATGGGGCCGAACCATCAGTCAGTACGTGGAGGGGTGTGCACACGTACTGTTCCACCATGTTAGTGAAATGTTGCCTCCTGCTAACACGTTGCGTATCAGGTGGTGGTGCAGTTAGCTGTGGCGTGTTGACAAAAGTTTTCCACATCTCTGCCATGCTAACCCTGCCCTCAGAGGAGCTGGCCGTGACACAGCTGCCTTGGCGACCTCTTGCTCCTCCTCTGCCTTGGCCTTGGGCTTCCACTTGTTCCCCTGTGACATTTGGGAATGCTCTCAGTAGCGCGTCTACCAACGTGCGCTTGTACTCGCGCATCTTCCTATCACGCTCCAGTGCAGGAAGTAAGGTGGGCACATTGTCTTTGTAGCGTGGATCCAGCAGGGTGGCAACCCAGTAGTCCGCACAGGTTAAAATGTGGGCAACTCTGCTGTCGTTGCGCAGGCACTGCAGCATGTAGTCGCTCATGTGTGCCAGGCTGCCCAGGGGTAAGGACAAGCTGTCCTCTGTGGGAGGCGTATCGTCATCGTCCTGCCTTTCCCCCCAGCCACGCACCAGTGATGGACCCGAGCTGCGTTGGGTGCCACCCCGCTGTGACCATGCTTCATCCTCATCCTCCTCCACCTCCTCCTCATCCTCGTCCTCCTCGTCCTCCAGTAGTGGGCCCTGGCTGGCCACATTTGTACCTGGCCTCTGCTGTTGCCAAAAACCTCCCTCTGAGTCACTTCGAAGAGACTGGCCTGAAAGTGCTAAAAATGACCCCTCTTCCTCCTCCTCCTCCTCCTCCTCCTGGGCCACCTCCTCTTCCATCATCGCCCTAAGTGTTTTCTCAAGGAGACATAGAAGTGGTATTGTAACGCTGATAACGGTGTCATCGCCACTGGCCATGTTGGTGGAGTACTCGAAACAGCGCAACAGGGCACACAGGTCTCGCATGGAGGCCCAGTCATTGGTGGTGAAGTGGTGCTGTTCTGTAGTGCGACTGACCCGTGCGTGCTGCAGCTGAAACTCCACTATGGCCTGCTGCTGCTCGCACAGTCTGTCCAGCATGTGCAAGGTGGAGTTCCACCTGGTGGGCACGTCGCATATGAGGCGGTGAGCGGGAAGGCCGAAGTTACGCTGTAGCGCAGACAGGCGAGCAGCGGCAGGATGTGAACGCCGGAAGCGCGAACAGACGGCCCGCACTTTATGCAGCAGCTCTGACATGTCGGGGTAGTTGTGAATGAACTTCTGCACCACCAAATTCAGCACATGCGCCAAGCAAGGGATGTGCGTCAAATTGGCTAGTCCCAGAGCTGCAACGAGATTTCGCCCATTATCACACACCACCAGGCCGGGCTTGAGGCTCACCGGCAGCAACCACTCGTCGGTCTGTTGTTCAATACCCCGCCACAACTCCTGTGCGGTGTGGGGCCTGTCCCCCAAACATATGAGTTTCAGAATGGCCTGCTGACGTTTACCCCGGGCTGTGCTGAAGTTGGTGGTGAAGGTGTGTGGCTGACTGGATGAGCAGGTGGAAGAAGAGGAGGAGGAAGCCGAGAAGGAGGAGGTGGCAACAGGAGGCAAAGAATGTTGCCCTGCGATCCTTGGCGGCGGCAGGACGTGCGCCAAACAGCTCTCCGCCTGGGGCCCAGCTGCCACTACATTTACCCAGTGTGCAGTTAGGGAGATATAGCGTCCCTGGCCGTGCTTACTGGTCCACGTATCTGTGGTTAGGTGGACCTTGCTACAGATGGCGTTGCGCAGTGCACACTTGATTTTATCGGATACTTGGTTGTGCAGGGAAGGCACGGCTCTCTTGGAGAAGTAGTGCCGGCTGGGAACAACATACTGTGGGACAGCAAGCGACATGAGCTGTTTGAAGCTGTCTGTGTCCACCAGCCTAAATGACAGCATTTCATAGGCCAGTAGTTTAGAAATGCTGGCATTCAGGGCCAGGGATCGAGGGTGGCTAGGTGGGAATTTACGCTTTCTATCAAATGTTTGTGAGATGGAGAGCTGAACGCTGGCGTGTGACATGGTTGAGACGCTTGGTGACGGAGGTGGTGGTGGTGGTGTTGGTGGTACATCCCCTGTTTGCTGGGCGGCAGGTGCCAACGTTCCTCCAGAGGCGGAGGAAGAGGCCGAGGCGGCAGCAGCAGAATAGGCCGAGGCGGCAGCAGCAGAAGAGGTAGCAGGGGGAGCCTGAGTGACTTCCTTGGTTTTAAGGTGTTTACTCCACTGCAGTTCATGCTTTGCATGCAGGTGCCTGGTCATGCAGGTTGTGCTCAGGTTCAGAACGTTAATGCCTCGCTTCAGGCTCTGATGGCACAGCGTGCAAACCACTCGGGTCTTGTCGTCAGCACATTGTTTGAAGAAGTGCCATGCCAGGGAACTCCTTGAAGCTGCCTTTGGGGTGCTCGGTCCCAGATGGCGGCGGTCAGTAGCAGGCGGAGTCTCTTGGCGGCGGGTGTTCTGCTTTTGCCCACTGCTCCCTCTTTTGCTACGCTGTTGGCTCGGTCTCACCACTGCCTCTTCCTCCGAACTGTGAAAGTCAGTGGCACGACCTTCATTCCATGTGGGGTCTAGGACCTCATCGTCCCCTGCATCGTCTTCCACCCAGTCTTGATCCCTGACCTCCTGTTCAGTCTGCACACTGCAGAAAGACGCAGCAGTTGGCACCTGTGTTTCGTCATCATCAGAGACATGCTGAGGTGGTATTCCCATGTCCTCATCATCAGGAAACATAAGTGGTTGTGCGTCAGTGCATTCTATGTCTTTCACCGCTGGGGAAGGGCTAGGTGGATGCCCTTGGGAAACCCTGCCAGCGGAGTCTTCAAACAGCATAAGAGACTGCTGCATAACTTGAGGCTGAGACAGTTTCCCTGGTATGCATGGGGGTGATGTGACAGACTGATGGGGTTGGTTTTCAGGCGCCATCTGTGCGCTTTCTGCAGAAGACTGGGTGGGAGATAATGTGAACGTGCTGGATCCACTGTCGGCCACCCAATTGACTAATGCCTGTACCTGCTCAGGCCTTACCATCCTTAGAACGGCATTGGGCCCCACCATATATCGCTGTAAATTCTGGCGGCTACTGGGACCTGAGGTAGTTGGTACACTAGGACGTGTGGATGTGGCAGAACGGCCACGTCCTCTCCCAGCACCAGAGGGTCCACTAACACCACCACGACCATGTCCACGTCCGCGTCCCTTACTAGATGTTTTTCTCATTGTTATGGTTCACCACAACAACAAATATATTATTTGGCCCAATGTATTGTATTCAAATTCAGCGGGATATAAATTTGAGGCCTAGTATTTAGGCGCTGGGTGACCGGTATGGATTTAGTGACAGAATTAGACTTGGAAATGCACAGAAGCGTGTGTGTGAAGTTATTCTGAATGACCCAATGTGCACCTTGAATATTATATACCCTTTTTGGGATAGATTTCAAATAGCTCTGATATAGCAGGAACCACTAAATTATGAAATTGCTAAATTGGGAATTGTACTTCAACCCAGAACAAAAAATGTGCTTTGACGGGCACTAAATAACTTTCCCAGCTACAACAGGACAGCGGTAACGAGAGATTTAGAGGGATTTAAATTTGAGGCCTAGTATTTAGGCGCTGGGTCACCGGTATGGATTTAGTGACAGAATTAGACTTGGAAATGCACAGAAGCGTGTGTGTGAAGTTATTCTGAATGACCCTATGTGCACCTTCAATATTATATACCCTTTTAGGGATAGATTTCAAATAGCTCTGATATAGCAGAAACCACTAAATTATGAAATTGCTAAATTGGGAATTGTACTTCAACCCAGAACAAAAAATGTGCTTTGACGGACACTAAATATCTTGCCCAGCAACAACAGTACAGCGGTGGGTAACGAGAGATTTAGAGGGATTTAAATTTGAGGCCTAGTATTTAGGCGCTGGGTGACCGGTATGGATTTAGTGACAGAATTAGACTTGGAAATGCACAGAAGCGTGTGTGTGAAGTTATTCTGAATGACCCAATGTGCACCTTGAATATTATATACCCTTTTTGGGATAGATTTCAAATAGCTCTGATATAGCAGGAACCACTAAATTATGAAATTGCTAAATTGGGAATTGTACTTCAACCCAGAACAAAAAATGTGCTTTGACGGGCACTAAATAACTTTCCCAGCTACAACAGGACAGCGGTAACGAGAGATTTAGAGGGATTTAAATTTGAGGCCTAGTATTTAGGCGCTGGGTCACCGGTATGGATTTAGTGACAGAATTAGACTTGGAAATGCACAGAAGCGTGTGTGTGAAGTTATTCTGAATGACCCTATGTGCACCTTCAATATTATATACCCTTTTAGGGATAGATTTCAAATAGCTCTGATATAGCAGAAACCACTAAATTATGAAATTGCTAAATTGGGAATTGTACTTCAACCCAGAACAAAAAATGTGCTTTGACGGACACTAAATATCTTGCCCAGCAACAACAGTACAGCGGTAACGAGAGATTTAGAGGGATTTAAATTTGAGGCCTAGTATTTAGGCGCTGGGTGACAGGTATGGGTTTAGTGACAGAATTAGACTTGGAAATGCACAGAAGCGTGTGTGTGAAGTTATTCTGAATGACCCAATGTGCACCTTCAATATTATATACCCTTTTAGGGATAGATTTCAAATAGCTCTGATATAGCAGAAACCACTAAATTATGAAATTGCTAAATTGGGAATTGTACTTCAACCCAGAACAAAAAATGTGCTTTGACGGACACTAAATATCTTGCCCAGCAACAACAGTACAGCGGTAACGAGAGATTTAGAGGGATTTAAATTTGAGGCCTAGTATTTAGGCGCTGGGTGACAGGTATGGGTTTAGTGACAGAATTAGACTTGGAAATACACAGTAGCGGGTGTGTGTGAAGTTATTCTGAATGACCCAATGTGCACCTTCAATATTATATACCCTTTTTGGGATAGATTTCAAATAGCTCTGATATAGCAGGAACCACTAAATTATGAAATTGCTAAATTGGGAATTGTACTTCAACCCAGAACAAAAAATGTGCTTTGACGGACACTAAATATCTTGCCCAGCAACAACAGTACAGCGGTAACGAGAGATTTAGCGGGATATAAATTTGAGGCCTAGTATTTAGGCGCTGGGTCACCGGTATGGATTTAGTGACAGAATTAGACTTGGAAATGCACAGAAGCGTGTGTGTGAAGTTATTCTGAATGACCCTATGTGCACCTTCAATATTATATACCCTTTTAGGGATAGATTTCAAATAGCTCTGATATAGCAGAAACCACTAAATTATGAAATTGCTAAATTGGGAATTGTACTTCAACCCAGAACAAAAAATGTGCTTTGACGGACACTAAATATCTTGCCCAGCAACAACAGTACAGCGGTGGGTAACGAGAGATTTAGAGGGATTTAAATTTGAGGCCTAGTATTTAGGCGCTGGGTCACCGGTATGGATTTAGTGACAGAATTAGACTTGGAAATGCACAGAAGCGTGTGTGTGAAGTTATTCTGAATGACCCTATGTGCACCTTCAATATTATATACCCTTTTAGGGATAGATTTCAAATAGCTCTGATATAGCAGAAACCACTAAATTATGAAATTGCTAAATTGGGAATTGTACTTCAACCCAGAACAAAAAATGTGCTTTGACGGACACTAAATATCTTGCCCAGCAACAACAGTACAGCGGTGGGTAACGAGAGATTTAGAGGGATTTAAATTTGAGGCCTAGTATTTAGGCGCTGGGTCACCGGTATGGATTTAGTGACAGAATTAGACTTGGAAATGCACAGAAGCGTGTGTGTGAAGTTATTCTGAATGACCCAATGTGCACCTTCAATATTATATACCCTTTTAGGGATAGATTTCAAATAGCTCTGATATAGCAGAAACCACTAAATTATGAAATTGCTAAATTGGGAATTGTACTTCAACCCAGAACAAAAAATGTGCTTTGACGGACACTAAATATCTTGCCCAGCAACAACAGTACAGCGGTAACGAGAGATTTAGAGGGATTTAAATTTGAGGCCTAGTATTTAGGCGCTGGGTGACAGGTATGGGTTTAGTGACAGAATTAGACTTGGAAATACACAGTAGCGGGTGTGTGTGAAGTTATTCTGAATGACCCAATGTGCACCTTCAATATTATATACCCTTTTAGGGATAGATTCCAAATAGCTCTGATATAGCAGGAACCACTAAATTATGAAATTGCTAAATTGGGAATTGTACTTCAACCCAGAACAAAAAATGTGCTTTGACGGACACTAAATATCTTGCCCAGCAACAACAGTACAGCGGTAACGAGAGATTTAGAGGGATTTAAATTTGAGGCCTAGTATTTAGGCGCTGGGTGACAGGTATGGGTTTAGTGACAGAATTAGACTTGGAAATACACAGTAGCGGGTGTGTGTGAAGTTATTCTGAATGACCCAATGTGCACCTTCAATATTATATACCCTTTTTGGGATAGATTTCAAATAGCTCTGATATAGCAGGAACCACTAAATTATGAAATTGCTAAATTGGGAATTGTATTTCAACCCAGAACAAGAAATGTGCTTGAACGGACACTAAATAACTCGCCCAGCTACAGCACTAGGGACAGATTTAGCTGGATATAAATTTGAGGCCTAGTATTTAGGCGCTGGGTGACCGGTATGGATTTAGTGACAGAATTAGACTGGGATATGGCCAAAAAATAAACAGACTATTGCTGGTTAAATGCACTTGGTGTGACAGCTTCACCCTGATGTAGGCTTTAGCCAAAAAACAACCACACCATTGAGGGTTAAATGCACTTGGTGACAGGCGCAGCTTGCCCCTGATTTTGTATATGGCCAAAAAATGAACAGACTATTGCTGGTTAAATGCACTTGGTGTGACAGCTTCACCCTGATGTAGGCTTTAGCCAAAAAACAACCACACCATTGAGGGTTAAATGCACTTGGTGACAGGCGCAGCTTGCCCCTGATTTTGTATATGGCCAAAAAATGAACAGACTATTGCTGGTTAAATGCACTTGGTGTCACAGCTTCACCCTGATGTAGGCTTTAGCCAAAAAACAACCACACCATTGAGGGTTAAATGCACTTGGTGACAGGCGCAGCTTGCCCCTGATTTTGTATATGGCCAAAAAATGAACAGACTATTGCTGGTTAAATGCACTTGGTGTGACAGCTTCACCCTGATGTAGGCTTTAGCCAAAAAACAACCACACCATTGAGGGTTAAATGCACTTGGTCGCAGCTTGTGCTGGCGCACCACAAGACACAAAATGGCCGCCGATCACCCCAGAAAAATGAGACTGACAAACGGTCTGTGCAGCCTAAAAACAGTGAGCAATTGAGGATCAGCAGCTCAATGATCCACAGCTGCAGATCGATCAGTTAATCAAGTCCTTTGGAGGAGTTAATCTGCCTAATCTCGCCCTACTGTCGCAGCCGCAACCTCTCCCTACGCTAATCAGAGCAGAGTGACGGGCGGCGCTATGTGACTCCAGCTTAAATAGAGGCTGGGTCACATGGTGCTCTGGCCAATCACAGCCATGCCAATAGTAGGCATGGCTGTGATGGCCTCTTGGGGCAAGTAGTATGACGCTTGTTGATTGGCTGCTTTGCAGCCTTTCAAAAAGCGCCAAGAAAGCGTCACAAAAGCGCCAAGAAAGCGACGAACACCGAACCCGAACCCGGACTTTTACGAAAATGTCCGGGTTCGGGTCCGTGTCACGGACACCCCAAAATTCGGTACGAACCCGAACTATACAGTTCGAGTTCGCTCATCCCTACTCGTTAAAAGACTGAAACAGGTTCCTGCATAATCGTCTTGTCTGGTCCTGTCACTCAAGGAGAGGGAGGGGCTGGAGGAGGATGTAGGAGGAGCAAAGGTGCGCAGAGTGGCTTTGGCCCGCCTTCAGTGTGCATAATTACCTATATGGATTTAATGTACTTTTTCACTAAGTGAAAGGTATCATCAGTCCATTCAGCTGAGCTAGCCCTACAGGGCTGCTTCACATTGTGCCGAATGACAGACTCCTTTTATTGTCATTCCAAGCAATGCATCAAAGAAGAGCCAGGTTTCCAGATCCATCGTGTACATCCTAGTGCAGAGTCTGAATTCTTCTTGTCATGTTGACACCGTTGTAACTTGGTGACCTTTGTCTATTCTACAGATGGCCATATGCAAAAACAGCAGGAGCCATTAAAGAGCTGGGCTGTAAACACGTCAACAAACAGGTCAATGAAGTTCACATAGATGCGAAAAATAAACTGATCACGACCAGCGCCTTTATGTGTAACAGCCCGATACATGAGATATTTGATGGCATCGGTGAAATGGTTAAAGCAGTGCTCAAGCTGAGTTGATTTAGAAATTCTATAGAACTGCAGGACAAATCATGTTGTTAATAAACCCTGTATCTTTTTGTACACACAAATAAAGTATTACTTTGAAGTAGAACTGATTGGTGATTCCACATTTTTTTACAATCTTATTGTGGTTCATTCAGCACAATTAATCCTAGCTTTGTCCAATTATGGAAATTGCAAACCTGAGATTCTGATGACTTGTTACCTTCTGATAGGGCGCAAGATATTCTGATGCTAATCCTAGTTGTATGTAAATTGTATTAATACAGAGAAGAATAATATCAGAATATATTAAGGCTACTTTCACATCAGCGTTTTCCTTTCTGGTATTGAGATCCGCCATAGGGTCTCAAAAACGGAAGAAAACACTTCAGTTTTGTCCCCATTCATTGTCAACGGGGACAAAACTCAACTGAACGGAACTGAGTGCACTAGAATACATTCCGTTCCGTTTCATTGCTTTCCCATGACACACACAGAAGCGCTGTAAGGAACGTTTTTGAGTGCGTTCTGGGATACTGATCAAGACGAATCCATCATGAAACAGAATGTAAGTCAATATGATACAACTGGATCCGTTCTGAACGGATGCAGACGGTTATAGTATATACCGGATGCTTTTTTGCTGAACCCATGACAGATCCAGAAAAAACGTAGTAAGTAACCTAAACCAGTTTCCTTTGGCATACTTGTATAATGGTCCTTTTACATGGACTGATAATGTCACCGCCAGACATCTGAGAAGCTCTGACAGACGTTTTTCAGAACCTCCTTCCTGAGGTTCTTTTGTTTTGCTTTTGTTTTTTAATCTCGTTTCCCTCTCTCAGCTGTCATCTAGTTGCACTGATTGCATCCCTTTAAATCCCCTCCCATACTGCATCACTTTGCGGTTTATACAACTTCCTGGAGTGTGCTGATGCTAGAAGCTGTTACTGCTGCATCCACAAGATAAGTCTGTTTTCTTTATTTCTGTTTGCCTGTGGGCTTGATCCTAGGTGACCCTGACTCCCTCCGTATTAAGTGTAGGGAGCCGGTGGTCGTGTCCCCTCACTATTATAGGGTGTTCAGGTGTCATACAGTCGAGGAACGAGGGTATGCAATTTTCTACCATTGAGATTTTTGCATAGGCTGAGCAGTAAGGGAGAGAGCTAGGGCTCTTACAGGGCTTACCCTCCTGTTCTTTAGTTTTGGCTCAAGTCAGTCGGATCTTCATTTGTGTCTTCTAGTTTTCTGTAACACCATCCGTGACAGATAATCAGGCCAGCTATCGAGGATGCTCGATCCTGATGACTGGCCTTTGTAAAAGGCGTTGCCAATCACTTGATGAAAGACCAACTGTTCGTTCATTGGCTGACCATGTCTTTCTGGAATCTAAAATCATTGTTTCTGTGCAGAAGATTGGCCCATATACAGTGGCGTGCCTAGGGTGTTTGGCACGGGGGGAGGGCCATTCTTTGGCACCCCCGCAATACTTTAAATTGCCCTCATTGTACAACCTTCACAATAGTTTTGTACAGATGTGTGCCCTCTCATAGTAGTTATGCCCACATGGTGCCCCCTCACAGTAGTTATGCCCTCTCTGTGCCCCTTTCACAGTTGTAATGCCCTCTTTGTGCCCCTTCACAGTAATAATTCCCATTGTGCCCCCTTTACAGTAATAATCCCCATTGTGCCCCCTTCACAGTAATAATGCCCACTGTGCCCCCTTCATAGTAATAATGCCCTCTGCACCCCTTTTTATTGTAGTAATGCCCTCTGGCTCTGTGCCATCTCCATAGTAGCAATGCTCATTGTGCCCCCTTCACATTAATAATGACCTCTGTGCCCCCTGCATAGTAATAAAGTCCTCTGTGCCCTCTCTGTATTAAACCCCCCCCCCCCAAAAAAAAACAGTACCTACTCACCTTGTCCCGCTCCTGAAGCTCACATACCTCTCTTCCCTGCAAGCACAGATCGCTCTGCAGAACGGTGTGGGGGCAGAGCTTATTCAGATTTCTGTGCTGCCGGCTCCGACCGCACAGCGTGATCTGTGTCTGCAGGCTGAATGGTGGAGCGGGGAGAAGTCTTCCTGCTTCACCATTCTGTGCGCTGCCGGCCTGAAGGAGGGGAGGAGCGCAGGGAGCTGAGCGGTGAGTGACAGGACCGGAGATCCCAGCGCTCCAGCAATGAGCGCTTCCATCTGTATTGATGGAAGTGCTCATTGCTTCTGGCATCCCCCTGAGAGCCAGCAACCGGGGCGGACCGCCCCCCATGCCCCCCTGGCCATATAACAGCGATCTGCTGCCAATAAACAATGGTTTTCTATGGGGACAAGTAATCGCTGTATCGATCACTTGTCCCCATACAGAGGAGGTGATTGCTGCATATAAATGTGTAAAAAGACCTTAAGAGATTTACAAGAAATGTCCACAAATTGCTTTCACACAGACATCTGCCTCTGCCTAATTACTGGTCAAAAAAGATGTTTAATGTAAGGTACAGTTTGGAGTATTATTTATACAGCGGTATAGCAAAGGATATTTGAATGAACGGAATTTGAGAGTAAAGTTATCATTGTAGGGAACTTGTGTTTATATTAGGCTAGTTTCACACTAGCGTTCGTCGGTCCGCTCGTGAGCTCCGTTTGAAGGAGCTCACGAGCGGACCCGAACGCCTCCGTCCAGCCCTGATGCAGTCTGAATGGAGCGGATCCGCTCAGACTGCATCAGTCTGGCGGCGTTCAGCCTCCGCTCCGCTCGCCTCCGCACGGACAGGCGGACAGCTGAACGCTGCTTGCAGCGTTCAGCTGTCCGCCTGGCCGTGCGGAGGCGAGCGGATCCGTTCAGACTTACAATGTAAGTCAACGGGAACGGATCCGCTTGAAGAGGTCACCATATGGCTCAATCTTCAAGCGGATCCGTCCCCCCATTGACTTTACATTGAAAGTCTGAACGGATCCGCTCAGGCATCTTGCGCACTTAGAAAATTTTCTAAGTTATTAATGCAGACGGATCCGTACTGAACAGAGCCTCCGTCTGCATTAATATGATCGGATCCGTTCAGAACGGATCCGATCAAGCACTAGTGTGAAAGTAGCCTTAGACACAACCCATAAATAATCTGCTTTAGGGCTCTTTCACACGAGCGGATCCTGTGTGGGTAATCTGCTGCGTGAAAGAGAGCCAAGCCCCGTTCCGGACAGCAGAGACACTGATAATGCTCCGTGCCTCTCTGTGAGATAAAGTTGTCACTGATTTTGTAGCAAAAAGGTCACAGAGAGGCACAGAGCATTATCAGTCATGTTACTGCTCCGTCCTCCGTGTCTCTGCTGTCCGGAACGGGGCTCGCACTCTTTCGTGTAGTGGATTACCCACACAGGATCCGCTCGTGAAAGACTGAAGACAGACTCCCCTTAGCATCGCTCAGTCACAGCTTTGCTAAGAGGACTTTTTAAACCAATACATATTTACAGTGAGATGTATAAAAGCATACACACAAGGATTTGTTTAGAACATACAGCCATTGGGATAACACGATCACAATATAGTTTCTCAAGTTCAGTGGCCTCCATGTTCTTCAATATAATTGTCATACAATAGGTACTGCTTTACGTTATCCATTCTAACTAATGGATTTTCTCTCTGCCAAACAAAATTTTCTAAGAGGATTCTCTTATTAATCCAGTGATTAGTTAGTTCAGTATCTGTATGGGATTAAGAAGAAGTGCCTTGTCCCTGCTATATTCAGCATTTCCTTATTATCTGGGCACTGTATAGCACCATTTATCTGGGCATTGTTTGGCAGTATTTGGGCACATTATGACACCATTTTCTGGGTTGGTGTCTGGCACAACTAGGTGGTTTTGTAATTTGAGCAATGTATAGCAAGCTTAGGGTCTGTGTACATCTGCTTTGAAGGCTCTTTTTCCGATTTCATCATATTTGCCCAAAAAATAAAATAATGCAGCATGTGGTCTTACCTTTTCCTATACAATGATGTACACCACGACAGACCACATTAAAAATCTGCATAGTGGAGCATATGCGGATCCTTTGGACCTTTGGACTGCCTTTGCTTCACTGAAGTGAATGCACCCATCATGGTATACATCTGAACACCATTTTCAGGAATTCAAATGCATACGATGGAAAGCCCCACGAGAGACGGTCAGTCCACAGTCTAGTATAAGCATTGCCACTAGTATAGTACAGTAAAGCCCAGTGGAGGGCAGAAACTAAGTGTGAACCCGACCTTACTTTACAAATATATTTGGCACATTACAAAAATGTGTGCAGTTCTCTACATCATTTATATAAAATACTTAATAAATATGTCTCCCATTCATTTTATTGACCCGATTCAAACACATTTCTGGAATATATTACTCAGGTAATTTCTCCCATTCTGTGTCACAATAATATACACTCACCTAAAGAATTATTAGGAACACCTGTTCTATTTCTCATTAATGCGATTATCTAGTCAACCAATCACATGGCAGTTGCTTCAATGCATGTAGGGTTGTGGTCCTGGTCAAGACAATCTCCTGAACTCCAAACTGAATGTCAGAATGGGAAAGAAAGGGGGGCTACAACAGCAGAAGACCCCACCGGGTACCACTCATCTCCACTACAAATAGGAAAAAGAGGCTACAATTTGCACAAGCTCACCAAAATTGGACTGTTAAAGACTGGAAAAATGTTGCCTAGTCTGATGAGTCTCGATTTCTGTTGAGACATTCAAATGGTAGAGTCCGAATTTGGCGTAAACAGAATGAGAACATGTATCCATCATGCCTTGTTACCACTGTGCAGGCTGGTGGTGGTGGTGTAATGGTGTGGGGGATGTTTTCTGGGCACACTTTAGGCCCCTTAGTGCCAATTGGCCATCGTTTAAATGCCACGGGTTACCTTAGCATTGTTTCTGACCATGTCCATCCCTTCATAACCACCATGTGCCCATCCTCTGATGGCTACTTCCAGCAGGATAATGCACCATGTCACAAAGCTCAAATCATTTCAAATTGGTTTCTTGAACATGACAATGAGTTCACTGTACTAAAATGGCCCCCACAGTCACCAGATCTCAACCCAAAAGAGCATCTTTGGGATGTGGTGGAACGGGAGCTTCATGCCCTGGATGTGCATCCCTCAAATCTCCATCAACTGCAAGATTCTATCCTATCAATATGGGCCAACATTTCTAAAGAATGCTATCAGCAGCTTGTTGAATCAATGCCACGTAGAATTAAGGCAGTTCTGAAGGGAAAAGGGGGTTCAACACCGTATTAGTATGGTGTTCCTAATAATTCTTTAGGTGAGTGTACATTATTTATAAGTGCAGTGGTAGGGGGATCTAATATTGGTGGGTATACCCTACTGGGCGTTGTTGCAGCTTTAAGTCACCGCTCCACAATCCTCAGTGCTGCCTTTCATTGAAAGAAACAGACAGCACGTATGTCTGTGTGTGAACTTAACCTAAAGGTGTTGTGTGGTCTAGGAGCTGCCACCCCAATGGCCGTAATCTGCGACCAATAAAAGAAAAATCCAATGTATCCAGTCCCATTCGTTTCTATGGTGCTGGCCTCTTTTTGCCTATCGGACCGGAAGTGGCTTAATCCTGTGACCTCTATGGCCAATCACTGGCCTCAGCGGTTACATGTGTTAGAATGGCACATCACAGCTTGAACAGTGGGACCACGGACAGGTGACTTTTTTTTTTTTATGGCTGCAGGTTACAGCCATTAGGGTTGTAGGCTCCTAGGCTAGAAAATCAATTTATGCCAACTGCAAATCTGCTGAACACCACGGATTAAGACCAACTTTCAATAATTTATCTATCAGCTCTTTATGTAGTCATTGTATCCAAGTCTTTGCTGAAAATACTGAGCAAATACAGCTTTTCATATGGTCAGTTACAGCCTTATCCCTATCATTATAGTTGTCTTCCTCATTGCTAATTTCCAGCTCCTCCCTCATGACAGCACCACAGGAGGATGTTCCCCTTTGACCTTCTTGGGACAGGAAACAGAGAGGTTAAAAGGTCCCTCCCACCTCCACCCACCAGTGTTTTTCCTGTGCCTACAGGGGATAGATGCAGAGAGGTTCCCTGCTCTAGGGTTGAAGAGATTCTACAAGAACCTTTAGGGCCTAAGGCTGGGACTAAGATTGGGGGGTGTCCAGCCTCTCCTTCCAGACCTCGAATAGCCTTGCTAACACCTCTCTGGGAAGAGGTCCCTTAGCAGCCTGGAACTCACCTGGCAGATTCTGAGCCTATAGGTGGGTCCTCTGGTGGGT
Source organism: Bufo gargarizans (assembly GCF_014858855.1). NCBI lineage: Eukaryota > Metazoa > Chordata > Amphibia > Anura > Bufonidae > Bufo > Bufo gargarizans. The sequence goes on along the minus strand of NC_058088.1, from coordinate 112,715,012 downwards.
TCATCCTCAACCTTCCTACCCTATAAAGTGGCCGTGCCAGTAAACCCCTTATGTGGGTCCCTTTAGCATGCTTCTAACCCTGATGAGTGGGTAATGCAGCTGCTGGTTACCTCACTATGGACAGCTATGGGTTTATGGAGCTTAGATCTGCTGTTCCTTAATGAAGTTCAGCAGGATCGCGCCTCAGTGGGTCTGAAACAGTCAACAGCTGAATAGGGCATTGTCTCCTTACCAATGCTCTGTATGCAAGTGTTGACAGATGCTGCATGACAATATTGGTGCTTGCTTTGGCAGCACATACTCCAAAACTGGTAAGTAAACTATTTGTAACATAGTATATAAGGCCGAAAAAAGACATTAGTCCATCCAGTTTGGCCTGTTTTTTTTGTCAGGTAAGTAAACAATGCATTAGTTTAACCAGCTGGATTCCCTCAAAAGTTCTAATTACTTTAAATGAAAACCTGTGTGTGGCTCTAAATGGGAGCTCAGATGATAGTAGCATCACCTGTTTCTTTATTGAGGACTGAATGTGGAGTTAAAATTTTCAGGCTGCATTTATTTGACAAGGTCGCAGACTTAAATCTCTCAGGCTAGCAACCCAGCTTAGCATGTCTGACTTGATTCCTTATCTAGGAAAAATTTACACTGTGCCTGGCGTGCCGCCTCATGGCCTCTGTGCCTGGAAACATTCAGCCTCATGGCCTCTGTGTCTGGAAACGTGCAGCCTCATGGCCTCTGTGCCTGGCATGCAGCCTCATGGCCTCTGTGCCTGGCGTGCAGCTTAATGGCCTCTGTGCCTGGCATGCAGCTTAATGGCCTCTGTGCCTGGCATGCAGCCTCATGGCCCCTGTGCCTGGCGTGCAGCCTCATGGCCTCTGTGCCTGGCGTGCAGCCTCATGGCCTCTGTGCCTGGCGTGCAGCCTCATGGCCTCTGTGCCTGGCGTGCAGCCTCATGGCTTTGGTGTCACTGTTGCTGCCACTTGCCTCTGTTGCTGCCACAGCCTCATGGCTTGGGTGCCCGGAGTGCCGCCTCATGGCTTGGGTGCCCGGCGTGCCGCCTCATGACTTCGGTGCCCGGCGTGCTGCCTCATGGCTTTGGTGTCACTGTTGCTGCCACTTGCCTCTGTGCATGGCCTGCTGCCACTTGCCTCTGTGCATGGCTAGCTGCCACTGGCCTCCATGCAGGGCCTGCTGACACTTGCTGCCTCCGTGCAGGGCCTACTGACACTTGTTGCCTCCGTGCAGGGCCTGCTGACACTTGCTGCCTCCATGCAAGGACTGACGCCTCTCTCCTCCGGGCGGTGGCCTGCTGGCAGTGTCCGACTGACACTTGCCTCCTACTGGTGTCATGACACATAAAAGGAACAAGGTAGGAGGCAGGGTGCTAAAGGGGTCCTAAGGTGAAGACCTCAGGTAAGGACCCAGTGTGACAGGAGTAGCCTACAGTGCCTATTTACGATATACAGTTTAGCGCAAAGCTATATTGGAGCCACATTCCTCCAGGGACAATGTGGACAATATTAATAGAAATTGTATGTAATTCAAGGAGTACAAGACATATTTGTGTACGGGCCATGTGATTTATAGGATATAGTATATCCTACACCTGGAGATAGTAGGGGTCAGCCTGAAGTTAAGGAACATTAGTGTGACCAAAGCACTGAAATTTAGTAAAGATCCTACTCAGACCTGTTATAATGGGAGGTAGCACCATCCTGGTTGGGAATTCTTCTTGTATGGATTATAGCTATCCCTTCTATGGCAATACATTGGTATATATCTACCTCAGGACAAGTGATTTTCACTAAATGTCAACTTATGCCCAACTAAACTGTTCTCTATGTTATTCTATTTGCACCTAATGTTGCTGATGTCCTGAACATTAGGGACCCTGCCTTCATTGCACCTAATACCCATAACCTCAAGGGCACCTCTGTCGCCTCTGAGGAGACTCCCCTCCCTGCACTCCAACCCAGGGAGCTACAAAATGGCAATATAGACTGTACATTCCTCTGTCCACATTCACACTTAAGCCATGCTCACACATATGTACGCTGCAAAGGTCCTGTAACCTTTTGCCACTTCTCAGTCCCTGTGTTTCCTGGCTAGTGCCACGTAAAGATCTTGTGAAACTCTTAAGACTGCCTCTGACCTTGAAGTTATGCGGGGGCAGGTGGGTTTTTGGTTTGCTTGGTTTCGTCGGGAGGATTCTTTCTTCTCCCTTGAGTTCATACCAACACCTCCTGGTTCGGGATCCCAAGCTTGTCCTGGACCGGTAGGAAGTTAACGCTACAGTTTGGTTACCTCATCGTTGATGTCCATGCTGCCGTGTGCCAGTGCTGTCAGCTTGGCTCGGTTTTCTTATATATACCTTGTAGACTTTCCGGAGTTAGCTGTTTATCTTTTTTTTTTTACGATTAAGCTTTAGGGAATGAACTATAATGAGGGTCTACAGTAAACTTTTACTTGGTGCAGTGGTTATATGTCCTGTTACAATATTTCATCTGGTTTTAGAATGAGTTGCTTTTAAACAATGATACTTACTTACCATATATGTAGGCTTACAGGTAAAGGGCATCCTTTTTATGGCCGATGTCTAGTAAGACGATTATTCTTCCTCTAATTAAATATTTAAGTCTATAAACAGAGGTAGGATCGTTGATCAAGGATGCCGATAAAGAGACATTTCAGAGTTACGACTGGATTCACATCAAGAGTTAGTTTTCTGGCAGAATCAAAAAGTTTCTGTCTCAGGTTTATTCCTGATCCTATGGAATTGTATTTTTATCTAATGATAAATATCTGAGATATGTCGTCCTTAGACTTGCCCCCCCCCCCCCTAAATTATAATTTGGTATGTCTCCTGTGGTGCTGTCATGAGGGATGAGCTGGAATATAGGAATTAGACTTACCGGTAATTTGGTTTCCAGAGATTCCTTATGACTGCCCCTGTACATTCCCTCCCTTACTAATACTATGTAAATATTGCATATATGATTCCCTGATGAGTTTAATGAATCAGTTGCATCCATCCTGGTGAAGTTATCTGGAAAAACACTGGTGGGTAGAGGTGGGAGGGACCTTTTAACCTCTCTGTTTCCTGTCCCAAGAAGGTCAAAGGGGAACATCCTCCTGTGGTGCTGTCATGAGGGAATCTCTGGAAACCGAATTACCGGTAAGTCTAATTCCTATTTTTTGCTGTCCTGCAGTTACAAAAATCTGTTGCAGCTGTAATAAGAACATCCGCATTGCTGTACTCTGCTGAGCAGCTCTAACTCCTTGTGATGACAACTGGCTCCCATGTATATATAATGAGTAGATATGAGCGAAGTTTTCAAAAATTAGATTAAGATGCTTTGCCAAATTTTTCCCAAAAATGTGATTCAATCCGAATTAATTTGTTTCAAACCAAGTAAAAAAATCAGCTATTTCCCGGCTGCAGGGAGTGTGTATCTTGGTATACATCACTGTGCATTGCAGAAACATGCATAGCTAGTCCGTGGTGGTAATGAAACAGTTACTGTGCTTGTATGACAGACAGATGACAGACGTCACTCTTAGACTCAGTTCACACCTCACTTATTTGGTCAATTATGGGTCAAAAACTGACCAAATAACTGAAGAGTGAACTCAGCCTTACAGGTCAATGTTAGTGTCAGGTATAATGTACTTAACCATGCAGTGGCTCAAGATTCTACTATAGAGTGAAAGAGCAGTCTCCTTTGACACCGTCTGCTGATTCCACATAAATTGCTAGAGAACCATTTCTGTTACATGCCGATACAAGTAGTGGTCTCATGACAGAGTGGAGAGGGTGTCAGCATCCGCCTTCACATGGTCAGTAATAGATCAGTATTGGTAAGGCCAAAAACAAAAAACAGGAGTGGGTCTAAAACAGAGATGACATGTGATGGGAATATTTGCATGTGTTCTGTATTCTGGACCTCCTCCTGCTATTGGTTTCCAAATCATGATTCAATCCTGATGCAAAATACTGACCGTGTGATTTTTCGGTTCTTCTGAAGAAGAAAGGTAATGTCATCAAGGCCAAACAGGGACACTAGTGGCCCCATCACAGAGTGGCAAGGATGGCAACAAGTCAACATAGTAACCCAGTCACAGAGTGGAGAGGTTGGCAACAGCATGAGGAGTCAACATTGTGGTCTAGTCAAAGAGTGGGGAGGGTGGCAACAGCATGAGGAGTCAACATAGTGGCCCTGTTACAGAGTGGTGGGGGCAACAGCAGTGGCAGTTGTGACGACATGGTGAAGAGTTATGTGTATTGGTGTTGGGTGTAATTATGTTATGTTGTGTGACCTGGTTATGAAAAGACTGTCAGCACTCCTCTTTCTCCCCCTCCCTCTCGTTATCTCCCATTGTACTCTGGAGGAGCTCAGAACAATGCCATTCTGGCCAGGCTCTTGCTAGAGCTGTCTGGAGCTATTAGCAGGTGGACCCCTGTGGTGTGGTGCTGATAGAATGTCTGGGGAGGGGAAGGGAGATGTGATGGGATCTTAGTTTTATCAGTGAGTCTCGACCAGTGACTGGGGAAACTGGGAGCTACAGAGTAAAGAAGAATACAGAGGCGGACATACTCTTCCTGAGTACTGGGGGTCCGTCACAGTAACAGCACAAGATGGTGGATGGCAGTAGGAGTAGATGGCAGCAGAGGCAGCAGGTGTGTGACATCACACGGGTGGCAGCATCAGAATAATGGCTGAAGCGAGACTATTAAAAGACAAGTTCTCTTTGGGGTAACTATGTCCCCGCCGCACTAAACACCCGCTCTGATGTCACACTACTAGCCGGACAGGAAAGCTTGTCCAGGGAAAACTCGGCCGTTTGTGGCCAGAAATCAAGTTTGGCTGCCCAGTAGTCCACGGGATCTTGGATCTGGGGTGGCAAAGTACAGTCCAAGTATGCCACCACCTGCTGGTTCAGGTTCTGCTCTATGTCCTACTGGTGCTGGGTGCTTTCTTCAGTAGGCAGGTGAAGAAAAGTGCTCATTAGAGACTCCAGACTTAAGTTGCTGCTGATGGAGATGGTGCTGCTACTGCCTCCCCACCCCCTCCTGCAGTCATGGCAGTGGAGCGTGAGCACAGGGGGTCCCCCCGGTCAGACATTCGTGAGGATGGGCAATGGCGCACATACGCAGCGACCAACCGACTACATAGGATGTCTCTATAGTAGTTGAGTTTTTCATCCCTCTCAGCAGGTGGAAAAAAGGCACCCATTTTGGCCCGGTAGCGAGGGTCTAACATTATGGAGAGCCAATAGACATCCCTCTGCTGAATGGTGATAATGCGGCTGTCACTATGCAAGCAACTCAGCATGCATCTGGCCATTTACACAAGGGAATCAGAGGGACTCCCTGCCTCCATCTTCACTGCATACTGCCACAGTATGCAGTGAAGGTCTTCCTCTGCTGTCGCTTTGACAGAAAAAACACCTGTTGCTGTATACAATTCCTGGGCGTTAATATCCACCTCCACCAGTTCAGCCCCTACAGGGCTCAGGTGGCTGTGAAATGCAGGCGCAATGTCTCCTGTCCCCTGGCCAGCCAGAGTTATCAGCATCTGCTCCAGGACACGAAGGAGTGGAATTACATAATTCATCCCATAGTACTGGTGACTGACAAATAAAGTGGCCTCCTTAAAGGGCCTCAGCAAATGGCAGGCATCAAAATCAAGAAATTATTCATTGCCTTCCTTTGCTCATATAGTCTTTCCAACATATGGAGGGTGGAGTTCCAATGTGTGGAAACATTGCACATGTAGCGATGTTGGGGAACACTATTCTGCCTTTGCAGCTCAAGGAGGGTATGTTTTTCAGGGTAACAGTGGCTGAAATGCATGCACAGTTTTCTGGCCATTTTCAAGAGGTCTTGCAGTTGGGTGGAAGACTTGAGGAACCGATTTACAACCAGATTAAAGACGGGCGTATGGGTTTTGGTTGATGACATGGAGCAGTTCCTCCCCGGTGTGACTCAGTTTGCCCAGGCTGGACAGGTGCAGAACAAGGTGCCACCGCCGTGCTATGCATAGGTGGTATGCTGGAGGACCACTATGAACTGTGCCTACAGTGAAGGCTGAGGACAAGGTGGAAGATGAGGAGGTAGAGGAGGAAATTGGCACCGGAATCACAGCATGAGATTGCGGAGGCAGCATTGCCATCACCTGGCCAAGTTGCTGGTGTACCTGGGCAGGAACCGGATTTACCAAGTGGGCCATAAAGTACATATATTGTCATTGACCATAGGTATAGCTTCACACGTCGGCATTGCTGTGAACTGTACCAGACACGGACAGGCTCAAGGACTGGCCCACCTTCTGCTGTACATACGTATGCAGAGCTGGTAAAGCTTTTTTAGAGAAGTAGTGATGGCTTGTGACACTCCAGCATAGCTTGGCACAAGCAATCAGTTCTCTGAAATGTGAAGGGTCAACCACATGGGAAGGGAGGGACTGTAGTACTAGTAACTTGCGTCAATTTTGACGTAAATTTGTTTTCCCTTAGTCCTAACAGCAGCACAAGTGGGGTATTTGCCCCTGTGAAGCTGGTCAGGACAGGCAGAATTTTTGTTGAATAAAATTCTGTATCATCAATAATTAATTAGTTAGTTAATCAATCCCCCCCCCCCCTATATAGTCCGTCCCCAACAGGACCAGTTGCTTTTTTAACAAGTAATCATAACAGCATAGAGGGAGGGATATTTGTGTGCTGCTGTTAGGACTACAGGGAGTGCAGAATTATTAGGCAAGTTGTATTTTTGAGGATTAATTTTATTATTGAACAACAACCATGTTCTCAATGAACCCCAAAAACTCATTAATATCAAAGCTGAATATTTTTGGAAGTAGTTTTTAGTTTGTTTTTAGTTTTAGCTATTTTAGGGGGATATCTGTGTGTGCAGGTGACTATTACTGTGCATGATTATTAGGCAACTTAACAAAAAACAAATATATACCCATTTCAATTATTTATTTTTACCAGTGAAACCAATATAACATCTCAACATTCACAAATATACATTTCTGACATTCAAAAACAAAACAAAAACAAATCAGTGACCAATATAGCCACCTTTCTTTGCAAGGACACTCAAAAGCCTGCCATCCATGGATTCTGTCAGTGTTTTGATCTGTTCACCATCAACATTGCGTGCAGCAGCAACCACAGCCTCCCAGACACTGTTCAGAGAGGTGTACTGTTTTCCCTCCTTGTAAATCTCACATTTGATGATGGACCACAGGTTCTCAATGGGGTTCAGATCAGGTGAACAAGGAGGCCATGTCATTAGATTTTCTTCTTTTATACCCTTTCTTGCCAGCCACGCTGTGGAGTACTTGGACGCGTGTGATGGAGCATTGTCCTGCATGAAAATCATGTTTTTCTTGAAGGATGCAGACTTCTTCCTGTACCACTGCTTGAAGAAGGTGTCTTCCAGAAACTGGCAGTAGGACTGGGAGTTGAGCTTGACTCCATCCTCAACCCGAAAAGGCCCCACAAGCTCATCTTTGATGATACCAGCCCAAACCAGTACTCCACCTCCACCTTGCTGGCGTCTGAGTCGGACTGGAGCTCTCTGCCCTTTACCAATCCAGCCACGGGCCCATCCATCTGGCCCATCAAGACTCACTCTCATTTCATCAGTCCATAAAACCTTAGAAAAATCAGTCTTGAGATATTTCTTGGCCCAGTCTTGACGTTTCAGCTTGTGTGTCTTGTTCAGTGGTGGTCGTCTTTCAGCCTTTCTTACCTTGGCCATGTCTCTGAGTATTGCACACCTTGTGCTTTTGGGCACTCTAGTGATGTTGCAGCTCTGAAATATGGCCAAACTGGTGGCAAGTGGCATCTTGGCAGCTGCACGCTTGACTTTTCTCAGTTCATGGGCAGTTATTTTGCGCCTTGGTTTTTCCACACGCTTCTTGCGACCCTGTTGACTATTTTGAATGAAACGCTTGATTGTTCGATGATCACGCTTCAGAAGCTTTGCAATTTTAAGAGTGCTGCATCCCTCTGCAAGATATCTCACTATTTTTGACTTTTCTGAGCCTGTCAAGTCCTTCTTTTGACCCATTTTGCCAAAGAAAAGGAAGTTGCCTAATAATTATGCACACCTGATATAGGGTGTTGATGTCATTAGACCACACCCCTTCTCATTACAGAGATGCACATCACCTAATATGCTTAATTGGTAGTAGGCTTTCGAGCCTATACAGCTTGGAGTAAGACAACATGCATAAAGAGGATGATGTGGTCAAAATACTCATTTGCCTAATAATTCTGCACTCCCTGTAAGGGAAAACAAATTTACGTCAAAATTGACGCTTCCCTTTCGTCCTAACCAGCAGCACAAGTGGGGAAGTAGCAAGAACCTCACACAAATTTTGGGAGGGCTAACGGACTTCCTACTGACTAGTTGAACTATACCACAGGAGTTAGGAATCTGACTTATGGGAGAGCAGCATTTAGCACAGACCGTCCAAAGGCTGTTCCCTCTGCACGCCTACTGTCTAGGCGATAATGGGAAATAAAGGTATTTTGCGTACTCTAAGAGGCGGCAGCACAGATCTGCTCTAAAGGGATTAATTTCCTTTCTGCATATGATGTAGAAACTGCCCTAGTAGAATGGGCAGATAAGAAAGATGGCGGTGGTAAGTCCTGGGACATAAAACCCAGCTTAATAGCCTCCTTAATCCATCTACTCAAGGTAGGCTTGGAAACCTTGAGTCCTCTGTTGTTCCCTGCATAAGCAATCAGCAGATTTTCCGATCTCATGAATTCTTCAGTTCTGTTTAAATATATTTTGAGGACCCTTGGGATGTCCAAGGTAAGTAGTCTCTCCTCCTCAGGAGTGTTAGAGGTAGGAGAAAACACAGGTAGTGTTATCGTCTGATTGGTATTTACAAATGAAGGAACCTTTGGTAGAAAGGTAGGCAGAAATCTTAACAGGACCTTGTCCTGCAGAAATTTTAAATATGGTTCCGCTGCCCCCAGGGCCTGGAGCTCCCCAACCCTCTTGGCTGAGGTTATGGCCAAAAGAAAAGTAACTTTGAGGGATAGGTACTTTAAGTCTACCTGTTCCAAAGGCTCGAAGGGGGGAGAGCACAACCCCCTTAAGACCACTGGTAGCTCCCACTCAGGGATTGGTCTCTGGATGCTGGGCCTAAGCCTCTGAGCACCTTTAAGGAACCTCTTGATTAGGGGGTCCTGAGAAATTGGTTTACCAAGGCATGCCGACAGGGCGGCAACATGAGCTCTCAGTGTAGATGGGTTTAGACCCCTGTCTAGGCCATCCTGCAGGAACTGAAGGATATCAGAGAGAGGAGGATCTGAGGCAACTACCTCTCTATCCGTGCACCACCGCATAAATATCTTGAATATGCGGGAGTATTTCTGGTTCGTAGAATCCGCCCTGGAGTGAGAGATTGTTCTCAGGACCTCCAGCGAAAGTCCTCTAGCTTCTAGAAGGGACCGGTCAGTCTCCAGGCTGTCAGACTGAGCCTCCTCAGATCTAGACAGGGACCTGTGTCTTGGTACACTAGGTTCGGTATTAGGGGAAGTCTCCAATAATTGCCCTGGCTCATCTGCATGAGCTGGGTGAACCAAGACCTCTTCGGCCAGAATGGAATGATGGCTATCACTGAGGTCTGGTCTTGCTTGATCTTCATCAATACCCTTGGTATCATGGAAATTGGAGGGAACACATAAGCCAGCCTGAACCTCCATGTTATGGACAGAGCATCTATCGCTACCGGATTGTCCTCTTTGTACAGGGAGCAGAACCTGCCTACTTTGGCGTTCAAACGAGTTGCCATAAAATCGATCTCAGGAGTCCCCCAGCGTTGGACTATCCTGGAGAAGATGTTGTCGTTCAGGGACCACTCTCCCGGTACCGGAAGGCCCCGACTTAGACGATCTGCTACTATGTTGAGATCCCCTCTGATGTGGACTGCCACTAGATGAGATAGATTGCTCTCTGCCCAAGATAGAATTAATCCCACCTCCCTCAGGAGGTCCGGGATCTCGTTCCTCCCTGTCTGTTTAGATAAGCAACCACAGTTGTGTTGTCGGTCCGTACTCTCACAGCCTGATTTTGGATGAGAGGAGAGAAATGATTGAGGGCTAACCTGACCGCCCTCAACTCCCTCAGATTGGACGAGAGGAGTCTCTCCTGAGGATTCCAGGTATTCTGAACTGTATTGTGTCCCAGATGGGCTCCCCAGCCTAGAAGGGAGGCGTCCATGATCAAAATCAGCCAATGAGGTTGGGACAAAGGCTTTCCATCCACAAGGTTCTTCCACCACCTGAGTGAAAAACGGACTTTTACAGACAGGGAGTGAGTCCGATTTAGGTCCCTGGGTTTGCGACTCCAAACCGCTAAGACCTCTTCTTGTAGTGGGCGAAGATGCCACAAGGCCCAAGGCACTGCCTCTGCAGACGCTGACATGTGGCGTAACATCCTCATGAGAACCCGAATAGACACCCGTCTGGGGGATAGGAGGAACTCTGCAGCCTTTATTACTCTGTCTCTCCTCTGAGGAGACAGATATAGGGTCATTTGTTGTGAATCTATCACAAACCCCAGAAACCACCTTGTGGTAGAGGGGACCAACTCTGACTTGTCCCAATTTATGAGCCATCCCAGGTTCTGCAGAGTGTGGAGAGCTTGTTGAAGCTTGACTTGTAAGACGTCTGCGGGCGCGGCTTTTAAAAGCCAATCGTCTAAATAAGGGATGACTTCTAAGCCTAGAAGTCTTAAGTGGGCGACCACAGGAGCCACAACCTTTGTGAAGGTGTGCGGCGCAGAGGAGATGCCGAAAGGCAACACAGCAAACTGGTAGTGCTTCACTACCTCTTTTATGAAAACAGCAACTCTGAGATATTTCCTGTGGGCCGGATAGATAGGAACATGAAGGTAAGCATCCTTCAGATCTATCGTTACCATTGCGTCTGCAGGGTTCAGGATGTTTATGACTGAGCGAATGGTTTCCATCCGGAAACGCTTCTTTCTGATAAACCAATTTAGGTAACGCAGATCGATAATCATGCGCCAGTCTCCTGACGGCTTTGGGACGAGAAAAATGGGAGAATATACTCCCTGACCGAGCTCGCAGGGGGGAACCTCCTCTAACGCCCCCTTCACTAAGTACTGGAGTACAGAGTCCTCCAGAACCAGCTGCCTGCTGGATGTTAAACGCCTTGTAAGGACGAACCTCTCCTGAGGTTGGGAAAAAAAGTTGATCCTGTATCCGGCTGTGATGACCTGCAACACCCAAGGATCTGGAATTGTTTGCTTCCCAAAATTTTTGAACCAAAACAAACAACCTCCTACTGGAGGATTCAAACAGGGAGATTTGTGCGGAAGTGTGGGGGGTGGGGATGGGGAGGTGGTGGGCTGCCGAGAGTCATTGATCAGCACTGCGGTTCCCGCGACCTTGACCTCTGCCCCTCTTATAGCCTTCGGAGCGTCTCTGGCTCCTCTCTCTTCCCTGGAATCTTGTTCCTCGGCCTCTTCCACGTTTAAAAAGGATTGCTGAGGAAGTGATTTCCCCTTCTTGTCTGCTAGATTTTCCATCAAGCGATCAAGCTCGGAGCCAAACAACCTGCCAGGCTCATAAGGAAGAGTGCACAGGTTGAACTTGGAGATATTGTCCGCTACCCAGGGCTTCAGCCATAGAGGACGTCTGCTGGCTGCAGACAGAGCCATCGACTTAGCAGCTAGCTTTAATTGCTGCTGAGATGCATCCGCCAAGAAATCTATGCAACAATAGAGTCTTGAACTGGTCCAGAATATCATCTCTGGCGACTCCCGAATCTATATCCGACTGGATCTTAAGCGTGCGGGCACGAACGAAGTCAGACACTTCTGTACAGGCTATGGCCACAGAGGCAGAGGCGGATGCCGCAGAGTAGTTGCGCCTAAGCGAACATTCTGCGCGACTGTCAAGGGGATCCTTCAGATTACTCCCGTCATCCGACGTCACCAAGGTTCTCCTGGAAAGTTTGGCTATTGCCATATCCACCTTAGGTGGTGGGACCCAATCCAGGGAGTCCCTGTTCTGTAGGGGGAACATAAGCTTAAATCTTTTGGTTAAAACCGGACCTTTCTCCGGATGTTTCCATTCTGTCGCCATTAATTTTTTAAGCAACTCATCCACTTTGAAGGCCCTTGGCCCTCTAGCGGTGGAGTGTGGAGCTTCCCCATGCTCAACATCCTGGTCCCTTGACCTGATGGAGCGCAGTAATCTTTGGGTCTTCTCAGCTGGAAAGGAAAAAACCGACTCTTCCTCTCCGAGCGAGACCACATCCTCCGACATCGGAACATGCCCAGGAGAGGCCTGCCTAGGTCTTTTATTAGAGACCGCCCCTTTGATCTCCGCGATGGAGGTGTCCATGAACTCCTTCATCCACAAGAACATCTCCACGACAGTAGGCTCAGGATTGGTCGGCCTGGGACGACAGCCTGGACATCGATGAAACTCGTAGGAGTCTGGCAACGGGGTGCCACAACTGGAACAAGTCAAATGTTTCCGTGAGAAGGAGACGTCATATTGAAAACCTGAACACAGCCTTGAGGAACTTCTGATCAGAGTAAGGATCACAGGATCAGCCAAAGTCAAGGTCAGCTGCACACAGAGACTGAGTGCAACACTGACCCAGCCAGCAACCTGGCCTTATATAGCAGGAAGGGGAGGTAGGGGGGAGGAGGGAGTGATAGCTCCTCCTCCAACAACCCCCAGGCTCCCTATGTATATAGAACTATCCTATTAGGCCAGGTATCTGCCGTCGCGGACTGAAAGTGCACAGTGACGCACTTCCGGTCGCGCATCTGAACTCACCGGCAGCCTCAGCTCGCATTTCCAGCAGCGGAACGGAGGCAAACAGGTACAGGGGGTAAGGGGGGAAACGGCAGCGGAGGAGGACATAGGGAGGAGGACGGGCACCACGAATCTGGTCCCGTGCGCACCTCTCACCTGCTTACAGGCTATCATAGATAGGGAACCCCTCATTCTCACGCCGTCCTCAAACGGCCGGACGACAGGCAGGAGACAGAGACCAGTCCCCTGCCCGGACCTGTTGAAAAAAAAAAAATCACAGAATTAAATCAACAATAGAAATAAATTATTTCTCCCCCGATACACAGGGGGAGAGACTCTAGGGGTAGAGTCATGCCTGCCTGACCGAACCCACAGGACAGAAAAAAAGCAACTGGTCCTGTTGGGGACGGACTATATAGGGGGGGGGGGGAATTAATTAACTAATTAATTATTGATGATGCAGAATTTTATTCAACAAAAATTCCCCCTGTCCTGACCAGCCAGGAGCCAGTTTAGCTTCTGCACTGTTGGATGAGTGCATGCATACTGTAGTCTCTTTGCAATCACCTTATTGATTGCTGACAAAATGCATGACAAGGAGTAGGAGGAGGAGCATCAGGACCAGTAGACGATGGGAAGGAAACACAGTTCCCTTCTGCTGAGGTGGTGGAGCCCTGACTGCTGGAGAAGGGGTGGGGACTGCTGGGAGATGTGTCAGGCTGTACCACTACATTAGCACTATGGATTTCCCAGGCCACATTATGGTGACACTCCATATGTTGATGCAGGGCCGTGGTGCCAACACTGGTAACCTGGTGCAGTGGCTGGGTATGGGGTGGCCCCAACGCTACGGTGTCAATGTGTCCCCATGTGTTGCTGCTCTCCGGAAGGGATAGTAAGGGGTGGTGCACCTACGGTAAATGGGAAATAAGTCCAGAGAGTCATGGAATTCAGTTGCAAACAATACAAGCAAGGCATAGGGCTGGCTTCTCCAGTCTCCAGCCTGGAAGAAGAAGGTTTGATGCTGAGGAAAGGCCTGAGCTAGATGTCCCTCTCTCTCAGAAGACTGGTACCTTGGCCAAAGGCTGGAGGTCCACGGTCTGTAGCTCAGTAGTCCGGGTGGCTCCTTGGTAACAGGGCTGGCGACCCATGTTCTGTGGATCAGCTTCCCCATCTTAGCTCATTCTTCTGGTCATTCATGCAGACTGGCATGAGTCTCCCACTCCAAGCACTGTTCCCTAATAGTGTTGATCACGAATATTCAAATTTCGAATTTTTATCGCGAATATAGGTACTTCGAAAATTCGCGAAAATTTCGAATATAGTTGTATATATTCGTAATTTTGAATATTCGAAATTTTTTTTTTTTTTTATCAGTACACATGATCCCTTCCTGCTTCTAGCTTGTGGGCCAGTAAGAATATTCGGAAAAAAAAAAACGAATATAGAGCAATTTAGCTAATATAGTGCTATAATCTTTTTTTTTACAGTTGTAATTTTTTTCCAATCTGAACTTCAGATGAGAAAAAAATTACAACTATTAGAGAAAGAAAATTATAGCACTATATTAGCTAAATTGCTCTATATTCGTTTTTTTCGAATATTCGCTATATTGCTATATTTTCTTGTTTTAGAATATTACGAATATTCGAAAAAACTAAGCTATAGCAATATAGCGAATATTCGAAAAAAAATCTAATATAGAGCAATTTAGCTAATTTAGTGCTATAATCTTCTTTGTTTAATAGTTGTAAGTTGAAAAATTCGCAATAAAAATTCGAATCCGAAAATTCACATATTACACAATTATTACCTTGCCGATTTTTCTCAAGAAAAAAAAATCGTGAATTTTCGAATTCTCGAATATTCAACGAATATTCTAAAAAATATTCGCGAAATATCGCGAATTCAAATATGACCCCTGCTGCTCATCACTATTCTCTAACTGCAGAACACTAGGGGCGATTACTGCTCTTGTTATATGCCATTTCTAGCTAGACCTTCTAGTGGGAGGGGTGGAGTAGAGAAGCTCAGCACAAGCAGATACATTCTTTCAACCCCCTTCTCTCATAGACTTACATTAGAGAATCAATGATACTCAATGGCAGTGACACAGCAGTTTTTCTAGACAAAAATTTTTTTTTTTTTTTTTTTTTTTTTATCTTTTTTTTATTTCAATTTCATAGTAAAATAAATACATCCATAAAAAACACATTGCACCAACAACAAGCAAAAATCGAATGTTAACAATTAATAGTTTCTATTCATTTCTGTTTTCTTTCTCCCCTTTACCTTCCCTCCCCCTCGTTCCCCCCTCCCTCCACCATACCCTCCCACCCCTAAAGGGAATGAAGGAGGGGGGGCGTGGAGAAAAAAAAAAAAAAACACGTGGCAGATGTCAACCCTGAAGTAACCAATTTTCCCATACTTGGTCGAGATTTAATGACCTTTTAGAATGATTCTTCATTACACGTTCTTCTTTAATTAAATTATCTATTACTTTTCTCCACTGTCCCACCGTCGGTGGGTCCGCCTTTATCCATTTTCTGAGAATAAGAAGTCTGGCCTGAAATAATACTTTATTCAAGACCAATCGTATTTTTTTGTTCAAATTCAAGTGTTCAGTTGCCCCTAGAATACAAATTACTGGATCATTGGGCAACCGAACCTTCAGGAGCAAAAACACAGTTTCCATTATTTCTGTCCAGTATCTATAAAGCTTGGGACATCTCCAAAAACAATGTATCAAATCTGCTCTCTCCTCCCCGCATCTTGAACACTTATCTGTTTCTCTCACTCCCATTCTTTTCAACATCCATGGAGATCGATGTAATCTATGCACTATGAAAAATTGTGAGATCTTATGTGAACCCCTGTCCGAGATTGTCGCACAATTTCTAAGGGCATCTCTCCATTTTTCTTCCGTAAAGGAATCTAGATCTTTCTCCCATTTTTTCTCAGCAAGCATTGTAATCCTTTTTCTCTTTGCCTCCATCAAAAACCTATATCTCCTTGCAGTTATTCCTCCTCCTTCTGCTTCTGCTGTATACTTATCCAACCTGTCTGATTTTTCCCTTCTATACTTGTCTTCCTGTACCACTGTCCGCAGTGCATTCCTAAGCTGGAAATATTTATACATATCACTGTGGGGGATCCCAAATTCCAACACCATTTTGTTGAAGTCCTTCAGCTTATCCTCTTCAAAAATCTGATCTAAATATTTCACTCCTTTTTTCCCCCCAATCTATATAATCCCTTATTGTTTCTAATTCCTTTAAATTAAGATTTTTCCATATCAGTGTATAATTCAAAAACCCTTTAATCTCCAATATCTTCTTAATTTCCCCCCATACGTATTCTATTAAATTTAATATCCTATTATCAGTATTTTTTTTCCCCAAAAAACCTGATTCCAACACCTCTAAGTGATTACATTCCTTTTTCCATCCCCATTTATTCAATTCTTGTCTACCCACCTGACTATCTAAACTACCCTTTATATTCCCATATTGTGTTATTAAAAAATAAAAAAAACAAATTAGGGACCGCTAATCCTCCCTCCTGCACTGGAAGCTGAAGGACTTCCTTCTTTATCCGAGGGATCGCACCCTTCCAAATAAAATCCCCCATTAATCTATCAAATAGTTTGAAAATGTTCTGCGGTATTCTCACTGGGGCATTTTGTAATACATAGAGTATCTTCGGGAGGAGGACCATTTTTATTAGATTTACTCTACCTTGTATTGACATTGGTAGTCTTTTCCATATGTGTATTTTAGTTCTTAATTCTTTTATTAAGGGAAGGACATTTAGTTTTTCATATTCTTCTATATTTCCGGAGATTTGTATACCGAGGTATTTAAAATTTTCATTTTTTTTAAGAACGTGTACCCGTGTATCACCCTGTAATTGTCCATCTCCTAATAATAACATGTGTGATTTCCCCCAGTTAATATTTAAACCAGAAAAAAAACCAAATTTATCTATTATCTCTATCACTTTATTAAACTGATCCCCAGTGTTTTGCAAAAAAAGTAAAATATCGTCCGCATACATTAACACCTTTTCTTCTCCACCCACATATTGAAAACTTTCAATCTCCCTATCATTTCTTATTATATTTGCCAAAGGTTCAATTGCAATAGCAAATAAAAGGGGGGAGAGAGGGCATCCCTGCCTTGTGCCACGAGATAGGGCAAACGGCAGGGACAAGCTCCCATCCACAACCACTCTAGCCCTAGGGTTACAATATATTAACTGTATCCACCCTATAAATCCCTCCCCTATGCCAAACCTCCTTAATACTGCCCATAGATACTCCCATTCAATACAATCAAATGCCTTTTGGGCATCCAATGAAAGTATCGCTTTCTCCCCTGCATCTGATCTATTAGCTTCAATGTTGAGAAATAACCTTCTTATATTGGAGTATATTGTTCTACCCGGTATAAATCCTGTTTGGTCTTTATTTATTATTACTTTGATAACCCTTGAGAGCCTATCAGCCAAGACTTTTGCCAAAATTTTAACATCCGTGTTCAACAGGGATATGGGCCTATATGAACCAGGATCTGTTTGTTCTTTTTCTTTTTTTGGAATTAGTGTAATAATTGCTTCCTTCATGGAATTCGGTAAATCGCCTAATTTTCGGGCCTCATCCAATGTTGTTTTTAGTTCTGATACCAAAACCTGAGAGAAGGTTTTATATATTTCAAAAGGAAGCCCATCTCCTCCTGGTGCCTTCTCGAGTTTAACCTTCCCCAGAGCTAGATTTATTTCTGCCACCGTTATTTCTTTCTCCAGATATTCTTTTTGAACCTCAGATATCCTACTGAAAGCAATCTTATCTAAATATGAATCTAACTCTTGTTTAGAGTATTGCACCCTGGACTTATATAGCTCTAGGAAATACTCCCGGAACACATTTTTAATACCTTCAGGTATGGTGGTTAATTTACCCGTTTTATCTCTAATTGCACCGATCCATGATTTCCCTTTTTGATTTTTCACTATATCTGCTAGTATTTTACCAACCTTTTCACCCTCCGTGGCTACCTGGATCCCTTGAAAAAGCAATTCTTTCCTACTTTTTTCTAATTGATATATCTTCAACTTTTCTTGTTCTTCCTCCCATGCTCTCTTGTTGAATACAGTAGGGTATCTCATACATGCCATTCCTGCCTCTTGTAGTTTTTTCTCCAGTACCTTCCCGTTTTTCCTAGTACTTCCATGCTCTCTTGTTGAATACAGTAGG